>NC_088225.1:38652362-38709862 GCF_036934945.1 Oncorhynchus masou masou
CCCTGTGTCTCCCTCCTCCCCTCCCTGTGTCTCCTGCCTCCCCCTCCCTTTGTCTCCTTCCTCCCCCTCCCATGTGTCTCCCTCCTCCCCTCCCTGTGTCTCCCCCTCCCCCTCCCTGTGTCTCCTCCTCCCCCCTCCCTGTGTCTCCCCTCCCCCTCCCTGTGTCTCCCCCTCCCCCTCCCTGTGTCTCCCTCCTTCCACCTCCCCCTCCCCCTCCCTGTGTCTCCCTCCTTCCCCTCCCCCTCCCGGTGTCTCCCTCCTTCCCCTCCACCCCCTCCCTCCCGGTGTCTCCCTCCTTCCCCTCCACCCCCCCCCCTGTGTC
Organism: Oncorhynchus masou masou; assembly: GCF_036934945.1. Taxonomy (NCBI): domain Eukaryota; kingdom Metazoa; phylum Chordata; class Actinopteri; order Salmoniformes; family Salmonidae; genus Oncorhynchus; species Oncorhynchus masou. The sequence continues at coordinate 38,652,685 of NC_088225.1, forward strand.
TCCCTCCTTCCCCTCCCGCCCCCTCCCCTGTCTACCTCCTCCCCTCCCTGTGTCTCCCTCCCCCTTCCTGTGTCTCCCTCCTCCCCCTCTGTCTCCCTCCTCCCCCCTCCCTGTGTCTCCCTCCTTCCCTCCGGCCCCCCCTCCCTGTGCATCCCTCCTTCCCCCTCCGGCCCCCCCTCCCTGTGTCTCCCTCCTTCCCCTCCGTCCCCTCCCTGTGTATCCCTCCTTCCCCCTCCGGCCCCCCTCCCTGTGTCTCACTCCTTCCCCTCCCCTCCCGGTGTCTCCCTCCTTCCCCTCCACCCCCTCCCTGTGTCAAAGCACAGCCCCCTCCGCCCCCACTGGAGTGTCTCACCCACCAACCCCCTCCCCCTCCCTGTGTCTCCTCCTCCCCCTCCCTGTGTTTGCTCCTCCCCCTCCCTGTGTCTCCCTCCCTCCCCCTCCCTGTTTCTCCCTCCTCCCTCTCTCTGTGTCTACCTCCTCCCCTCCCTGGCAGAGAGAGCTCCCAGTCCCTGTTTCTCCCTCCTCCCCCTGTCTGTGTCTACCTCCTCCCCCTCCCTGTGTCTCCCTCCTCCCCCCTCCCTGTGTTTCCCTCCTCCCCCCCTTCCTGTGTCTCCCTCCTCCCTGTGTCTCCTCACTCCCCCTCCCTGTGTCTCCCTCCTCCCCCCTCCCTGTGTCTCCCTCCCCTGCTATAAACTCTGTAGAGGCAGCAATACTATGTTCACCTCTTCCACACTGACTTTAAAACAGAACTCAAAAGTAGCCTAGTGGTTAGAGCATTGGACAAGTAACTAGGAAGGTTGCAGGTTCAAACCCCAGAGCAGACAAGGTACAGATCTGTTGTTCTGCCCCTGAACAGGCAGTCATTGAAAATAAGAATTTGTTCTTAACTGACTTGCCTAGGTTAAATAAGTTAAAACCTTGAAATCTGTAGTTTCTTCAACTTTCCATATAGGGAGCATTTTCAGTTTTTAATTTGTTTAATTTGTGTGTGGGGAGAGGGGGAGGGGGTGTATCATTAGCAATGCTATCAAAATCTTTCTGGAGCTGTGTTTCTCTCTCTATTTCTCTCAAAGCCTCTCTGTCTCTCTCTCTCTCCTCAAAAGCCTCTCTCTCTCTCCCACATCTCTTTCTCCGAACCCCCTCTCTCTCTCTCTCTCTCTCTCTCTCTCCTCCCCAAGCTCCTCTCTTGAAATGGTCTTGAACTCCTCTCTCTGAACACCTCTCTCTATCTCTCTCTCTCTCTCTTGAAATGTCTCAGCTCTCTCTCCCCATCTCCTCTCAGTTAATTGTTGTGAACTTCGTTCTTAATTTCATTCAGGTAGGGTATATCAACAGAGAGATATATATAGAGAGGTATATCACCAGAGATATAGATAGAGGGTATATCACCAGAGAGATATAGATGAGGTATATCAACAGAGAGATATATAGAGAGGTATATCACCAGAGATATAGATAGAGGGATATCACCAGAGAGATATAGATAGAGGGTATATCACCAGATAGATATAGATATGGTATATCACCAGATATTTATAGATAGCAATGGTATATCACCAGATACCCATAGATAGAGGGTATATCACCAGAATTGAATAGATAAAGTATATCACAGAGAGATATAGATGGGGGTATATCACCAGAGATATGAAACCTAGAGAGAGTATATCACCAGAGATATAGATAAAGAGGGGTATATCACCAGAGAGATAGATGATACAGAGAGAGATAGAGGATATCAGAGAAGAGATATAGATGAGAGAGATATCAGAGATATAGATAGACGGTATATCACCAGAGATATAGATAGAGGGTATATCACCAGAGATATAGATAGGAGGTATATCACCAGAGATATATATCACCAGAGAGAGATATAGATAGAGGGTATATCACCAGAGATATAGATAGAGGAGTATATCACCAGATATATAGATAGAATATCACCAGAGATATAGATAGAGGGGTATATCACCAGAGAGATAGATAGAGGGGTATATCACCAGATATATAGATAGAGGGGTATATCACCAGAGATATAGATAGAGGGGTATATCACCAGAGATATAGATAGAGGGTATATCACCAGAGATATAGATGAGGGTATATCACCAGAGAGATATAGATAGAGGGGTATATCACCAGAGATATAGATAGAGGGTATATCACCAGAGATATAGATAAGAGAGGGTATATCACCAGAGATATAGATAGAGGGTATATCACCAGAGATATAGATAGAGGGTATATCACCAGATATAGATAGAGGGTATATCACCAGAGATATAGATAGAGCGGTATATCACCAGAGATATAGATAGAGGGGTATATCACCAGAGATATAGATAGGGGGTATATCACCAGAGATATAGATAGATAGGGGTATATCACCAGAGATACAGATAGGGTATATCACCAGAGATATAGATAGAGGGTATATCACCAGAGATATAGATAAGGGGTATATCACCAGAGATATAGATAGAGGGTATATCACCAGAGATATAGATAGAGGTGTATATCACCAGAGATATAGATAGAGGGTATATCACCAGAGATATAGATAGAGGGTATATCACCAGAGATATAGATAGAGGGTATATCACCAGATATATAGATAGAGGGTATATCACCAGAGATATAGATATAGAGGGGTATATCACCAGAGATATAGATAGAGGGTATATCACCAGAGATATAGATAGAGGGTATATCACCAGAGATATAGATAGAGGGTATATCACCAGAGATATAGATAGAGGTATATCACCAGAGATATAGATAGAGGGTATATCACCAGAGATACAGATAGAGGTATATCACCAGAGATATAGATAGAGGGTATATCACCAGAGATATAGATAGAGGGGTATATCACCAGAGATATAGATAGAGGGTATATCACCAGAGATATAGATAGAGGGTATATCACCAGAGATATAGACAGAGGGGTATATCACCAGAGATATAGATGAGGGTATATCACCAGAGATATAGATAGAGGGGTATATCACCAGAGATATAGATAGAGGGGTATATCACCAGAGATATAGATAGAGGGAGATATAGATAGAGGTATATCACCAGAGATATAGATAGAGGGGTATATCACCAGAGAGATAGATAGAGGGTATATCACCAGGAATATAGATAGATAGAGGGTATATCACCAGAGATATAGATAAGGGGTATATCACCAGAGATATAGATAGAGGGTATATCACCAGAGATATAGATAGAGGGTATATCACCAGAGATATAGATAGAGGGGTATATCACCAGATATATAGATAGAGGTATATCACCAGATATATAGATAGGGTATATCACCAGAGATATAGATAGAGGGGTATATCACCAGAGATATAGATAGAGGGGTATATCACCAGAGATATAGATAGAGGGTATATCACCAGAGATATAGATAGAGGGTATATCACCAGAGATATAGATAGAGGGGTATATCACCAGAGATATAGATAGAGGGGTATCACCAGAGATATAGATAGAGGGTATATCACCAGAGATATAGATAGAGGGTATATCACCAGAGATATACCAGAGATATAGATGGGGTATATCACCAGAGATATAGATAGAGGGGTATATCACCAGAGATATAGATAGAGGGTATATCACCAGAGATATAGATAGAGGGGTATATCACCAGAGATACAGATAGAGGTATATCACCAGAGATATAGATAGAGGGTATATCACCAGAGATATAGATAGAGGTATATCACCGAGATATAGATAGGGGTATATCACCAGAGATATAGATAGGGTATATCACCAGAGATATAGATAGAGCAGTATATCACCAGAGATATAGATAGAGGGTATATCACCAGAGATATAGATGAGGGTATATCACCAGAGATATAGATAGAGGGTATATCACCAGAGATATAGATAGAGGTATATCACCAGAGATATAGATAGAGGTATATCACCAGAGATATAGATAGAGGATATAGATAGAGATATATCACCAGAGATATAGATAGAGGAGTATATCGCAGAGATATAGATAAGGTATATCACCAGAGATATAGATAGAGGGTATATCCCGGAGATATAGATAGAGGGTATATCACCAGAGATATAGATCCTCCCCTCACCAGAGATATAGATGAGGGTATATCACCAGAGATATAGATCCCCTATATCACCAGAGATATAGATAAGGGGTATATCACCAGAGATATAGATGTGGGTATATCACCAGAGATATAGATAGAGGGGTATATCACCAGAGATATAGATAGAGGTATATCACCAGAGATATAGATAGAGGGTATATCACCAGAGATATAGATAGAGGGTATATCACCAGAGATATAGACAGAGGGTATATCACCAGAGATATAGACAGGGTATATCACCCAGAGATATAGATAGAGGGTATATCACCAGAGATATAGATAAGAGGGTATATCACCAGAGATATAGATAGAGGTATATCACCAGAGATATAGATAGAGGGGTATATCACCAGAGATATAGATGTTTGGTATATCACCAGAGATATAGATAGAGGGGTATATCACCAGAGATATAGATAGAGGGTATATCACCAGAGATATAGATAGTGTATATCACCAGAGATATAGATAGAGGGGTATATCACCAGAGATATAGATGAGGTATATCACCAGAGATATAGATAGAGGGTATATCACCAGAGATATAGATAGTTATATCACCAGAGATATAGATGAGGGGTATATCACCAGAGATATAGATAGAGGGTATATCACCAGAGATATAGATAGAGGGTATATCACCAGAGATATAGATAGAGGGGTAAATCACCAGATATTTATAGATAGAGGGGTAAATCACCATTTACTGATAGAGGGTAAATCACAGATATAGATAGAGGGTAAATCACCAGAGATATAGATAGGGTATATCACCAGAGATATAGATAGAGGGTATATCACCAGAGATATAGATAGAGGTATATCACCAGAGATATAGATAGAGAGATATAGATGAGGGTATGCCAGAGATATAGATAAGAGATAGGTATATCACCAAAGTATAGATAGAGGGGTATATCACCAGATATGTAGATAGAGGGTATATCACCAGAGATATAGATAAGGGTATATCACCAGAGATAGATAGAGGGTATATCACCAGAGATATAGATAGAGGGTATATCACCAGATATATAGATGAGGGGTATATCACCAGAGATATAGATAGAGGGGTATATCACCAGAGATATAGATAAGGGGGTATATCACCAGAGATATAGATAGAACCGGTATATCACCAGAGATATAGATAGAGCGGTATATCACCAGGATATAGATAGAGGTATATCACCAGAGATATAGATGACCTATATCACCAGAGATATAGATAGAGGTATATCACCATAGATATAGATAGAGGGTATATCACCAGAGATATAGATAGGGGGTATATCACCAGAGATATAGATAGGGGGTATATCACCAGAGAGATATAGATAGGGTATATCACCAGAGATATAGATAGAGGTATATCACCAGATATATAGATAGAGGGTATATCACCAGAGATATAGATAGAGGGGTATATCACCAGATATATAGATAGAGGGTATATCACCAGAGATATAGATAGAGGGTATATCACCAGAGATATAGATAGGGGGGTATATCACCAGATATATATAGATAGAGGGTATATCACCAGATATATAGATAGAGGGGTATATCACCAGATATATAGATAGAGGGTATATCACCAGAGATATAGATAGAGGGTATATCACCATAGATATAGATAGAGGGGTATATCACCAGAGATATAGATAGAGGGGTATATCACCAGAGATATAGATAGAGGGTATATCACCAGAGATATAGATAGAGGGTATATCACCAGAGATATAGATAGAGGGTATATCACCAGAGATATAGATAGAGGGTATATCACCAGAGATATAGATAGAGGGGTATATCACCAGAGATATAGATAGAGGGTATATCACCAGATATATAGATAGAGGGTATATCACCAGAGATATAGATAGAGGGGTATATCACCAGAGATATAGATGGAGGGTATATCACCAGATATATAGATAGAGGGGGTATATCACCAGATATATATAGATAGAGGGGTATATCACCAGAGATATAGATAGAGGGTATATCACCAGATATATAGATAGAGGGGTATATCACCAGATATATATATAGATAGAGGGTATATCACCAGAGATATAGATAGAGGGTATATCACCAGAGATATAGATAGAGGGGTATATCACCAGAGATATAGATAGAGGGGTATATAACCAGATATATAGATTGAGGGGTATATCACCAGAGATATAGATAGAGGGGTATATCACCAGAGATATAGACAGAGGGGTATATCACCAGAGATATAGATAGAGGGGTATATCACCAGAGATATAGATAGAGGGGTATATCACCAGAGATATAGATAGAGGGGTATATCACCAGAGATATAGATAGAGGGGTATATCACCAGAGATATAGATAGAGGGGTATATCACCAGAGATATAGATAGAGGGGTATATCACCAGAGATATAGATAGAGGGGTATATCACCAGAGATACAGATAGAGGGGTATATCACCAGAGATATAGATAGAGGGGTATATCACCAGAGATATAGATAGAGGGTATATCACCAGAGATATAGATAGAGGGTATATCACCAGAGATATAGATAGAGGGTATATCACCAGAGATATAGATAGAGGGGTATATCACCAGAGATATAGATAGGAGGGGTATATCACCAGAGAGATATAGATAGAGGTATATCACCAGATATTTATAGATAGAGGGTATATCACCAGAGATATAGATAGAGGTATATCACCAGAGATATAGATAGAGGTATATCACCAGAGATATAGATAGAGGGTATATCACCATAGAGATATATCACCAGAGATATAGATAGGGTATATCACCAGAGATATAGATAGAGGGGGTATATCACCAGAGATATAGATAGAGGGTATATCACCATAGATATAGATAGAGGGTATATCACCAGAGATATAGATAGAGGGGTATATCACCAGAGATAAATAGATAAGAGGGTATATCACCAGAGATATAGATAGAGGGTATATCACCAGAGATATAGATAGAGGGGTATATCACCAGAGATATAGATAAGAGGGGTATATCACCAGAGATATAGATAGAGGGGTATATCACCAGAGATATAGATAGAGGGGTATATCACCAGAGATATAGATAGAGGGGTATATCACCAGAGATATAGATAGAGGGTATATCACCAGATATATAGATAGAGGGTATATCACCAGAGATATAGATAGAGGGGTATATCACCAGAGATATAGATAGAGGAGTATATCACCAGAGATACAGATAGAGGGTATATCACCAGAGATATAGATAGAGGGTATATCACCAGAGATATAGATAGAGGGTATATCACCAGAGATATAGATAGAGGGTATATCACCAGAGATATAGATAGAGGGTATATCACCAGAGATATAGATTGAGGGGTATATCACCAGAGATATAGATAGAGGGGTATATCACCAGAGAGATATAGAGAGAGGGGTATATCACCAGATATATAGATAGAGGGGTATATCACCAGAGATATAGATAGAGGGGTATATCACCAGAGATATAGATAGAGGGCATATCACCAGAGATATAGATAGAGGGGGTATATAACCAGATATATAGATTGAGGGGTATATCACCAGAGATATAGATAGAGGGGTATATCACCAGAGATATAGACAGAGGGTATATCACCAGAGATATAGATAGAGGGGTATATCACCAGAGATATAGATAGAGGGGGTATATCACCAGAGATATAGATAGAGGTATATCACCAGAGATATAGATAAGGGTATATCACCAGAGATATAGATAGAGGGGTATATCACCAGAGATATAGATAGAGGGGTATATCACCAGAGATATAGATAGAGGGGTATATCACCAGAGATACAGATAGAGGGTATATCACCAGAGATATAGATAGAGGGGGTATATCACCAGAGATATAGATAGAGGGTATATCACCAGAGATATAGATAGAGGGGTATATCACCAGAGATATAGATAGAGGGGTATATCACCAGAGATATAGATAGAGGGTATATCACCAGAGATATAGATAGAGGTATATCACCAGAGATATAGATAGAGGGGTATATCACCAGAGATATAGATAGAGGGTATATCACCAGATATTTATAGATAGAGGGTAAATCACCAGAGATATAGATAGAGGGTATATCACCAGAGATATAGATAGAGGGTATATCACCAGAGATATAGATAGAGGGTATATCACCAGAGATATAGATAGAGGGTATATCACCAGAGATATATAGATAGAGGGGTATATCACCAGAGATATAGATAGAGGTATATCACCAGAGAGATAGATAGAGGGGTATATCACCAGAGATATAGATAGAGGGTATATCACCAGATATGTAGATAGAGGGGTATATCACCAGAGATATAGATAGAGGGTATATCACCAGAGAGATAGATAGAGGGTATATCACCAGAGATATAGATAGAGGGTATATCACCAGATATATAGATAGAGGGGTATATCACCAGAGATATAGATAGAGGGGTATATCACCAGAGATATAGATAGAGGGTATATCACCAGAGATATAGATAGAGCGGTATATCACCAGAGATATAGATAGAGCGGTATATCACCAGAGATATAGATAGAGGGTATATCACCAGAGATATAGATAGAGGGTATATCACCAGATTTATAGATAGAGGGGTATATCACCAGAGATATAGATAGAGGGTATATCACCATAGATATAGATAGAGGGTATATCACCAGAGATATAGATAGAGGGTATATCACCAGAGATATAGATAGAGGGGTATATCACCAGAGATATAGATAGAGGTATATCACCAGATATATAGATAGAGGGGTATATCACCAGAGATATAGATAGAGGGTATATCACCAGATATATAGATAGAGGGTATATCACCAGAGAGATATAGATAGAGGTATATCACCAGAGATATAGATAGAGGGTATATCACCAGATATAGATAGAGGGTATATCACCAGATATATAGATAGAGGTATATCACCAGATATAGATAGATGGGTATATCACCAGAGATATAGATAGAGGTGTATATCACCATAGATATAGATAGAGGTATATCACCAGAGATATAGATAGAGGGGGTATATCACCAGAGATATAGATAGAGGTATATCACCAGAGAGATATAGATAGAGGGGTATATCACCAGAGATATAGATAGAGGGGTATATCACCAGAGATATAGATAGAGGGTATATCACCAGAGATATAGATAGAGGGTATATCACCAGATATATAGATAGAGGGGTATATCACCAGAGATATAGATAGAGGGTATATCACCAGAGATATAGATAGAGGGGTATATCACCAGAGATATAGATAGAGGGGTATATCACCAGAGATATAGATAGAGGTATATCAAGAGAGATATAGATAAGGGGTATATCACCAGAGATATAGATAGAGGGTATATCACCAGAGATATAGATAGAGTATATCACCAGAGATATAGATAGAGCGGTATATCACCAGAGATATAGATAGAGGTATATAACCAGATATATAGAGGGTATATCACCAGAGATATAGATAGAGGGTATATCACCAGAGATATAGATAGAGGGGGTATATCACCAGAGATATAGACAGAGGGGTATATCACCAGAGATATAGATAGAGGTATATCACCAGAGATATAGATAGAGGGTATATCACCAGAGATATAGATAGAGGGTATATCACCAGAGATATAGATAGAGGGTATATCACCAGAGATATAGATATATATCACCAGATATAGATAGGGGGTATATCACCAGAGATATAGATAGAGGGTATATCACCAGAGATATAGATAGAGGGGCATATCACCAGAGAGATATAGATAGAGGGTATATCACCAGAGATATAGATAGAGGGGGTATATCACCAGATATATAGATAGAATTGTTATATCACCAGATATATAGATAGAGGGGAGTATATCACCAGAGATATAGATAGGAGGGGTATATCACCAGAGATATAGATAGAGGGGTATATCACCAGAGATATAGAGGGGTATATCACCAGAGAGATATAGATAGAGGTATATCTGTATCACCAGATATATAGATATATATAGATATATAGGGGTATATCACCAGAGATATAGATAGAGGGTATATCTGTATATCACCAGAGATATAGATAGAGGGGTATATCACCAGAGATATAGATAGAGGGGTATATCACCAGATATATAGATAGAGGGGTATATCACCAGAGATATAGATATATCACCAGGAGTGGGTATATCACCAGAGATATATCTGATGGAGGGGTATATCACCAGAGATATAGATGAGGGGTATATCACCAGATATATATAGATAGGGATAGTATATCACCAGAGATATAGATAGAGGGGTATATCACCAGAGAGATATAGATAGGGTATATCACCAGATATATATAGATAGAGGGTATATCACCAGAGATATAGAGGGGTATATCACCAGAGAGATATAGATAGAGGGGTATATCACCAGATATATAGATAGAGGGGCATATCACCAGATATATAGATATCACAGATATAGAGGGGTATATCACCAGAGATATAGATAGAGGGGTATATCACCAGAGATATAGATAGAGGGGTATATCACCAGAGATATAGATAGAGGTATATCACCAGAGATATAGATAGAGGGTATATCACCAGAGATATAGATAGAGGTATATCACCAGAGATATAGATAGAGGGTATATCACCAGAGATATAGATAGAGGGGTATATCACCAGAGATATAGATGAGGTATATCACCAGAGAGATATAGATAGAGGGGTATATCACCAGAGATACAGATAGAGGGGTATATCACCAGAGATATAGATAGAGGGGGTATATCACCAGAGATATAGATAGAGGGGTATATCACCAGAGATATAGATAGAGGGGTATATCACCAGAGATATAGATAGAGGGGTATATCACCAGAGATATAGATAGAGGGGTATATCACCAGAGATATAGATAGAGGGTATATCACCAGAGATATAGATAGAGGGGTATATCACCAGAGATATAGATAGAGGGGTATATCACCAGGATATATAGAGGGCATATCACTAGAGATATAGATAAAGATATAGATAGGGGTGAAATCACCAGAGATATAGATAGAGGGGTATATCACCAGAGATATAGATAGAGGGGGCATATCACCAGAGATATAGATAGAGGGGTATATCACCAGAGATATAGATAGAGGGGTATATCACCAGAGATATAGATAGAGGGGTATATCACCAGAGATATAGATAGAGGGGTATATCACCAGAGATATAGATAGAGGGGTATATCACCAGAGATATAGATAGAGGGGTATATCACCAGAGATATAGATAGGGGTATATCACCAGAGATATAGATAGAGGGGTATATCACCAGAGATATAGATAGAGGGGTATATCACCAGAGATATAGATAGAGGGGTATATCACCAGAGATATAGATAGAGGGGTATATCACCAGATATATAGATAGAGGTATATCACCAGAGATATAGATAGAGGTATATAACCAGAGATATAGATAGAGGAGTATATCACCAGAGATATATAGAGGGGTATATCACCAGAGATATAGAGAGGTATATCACCAGAGGGGATAGAGGGGCATATCACCAGAGATATAGATAGAGGGTATATCACCAGAGATATAGATAGAGGGGGTATATCACCAGAGATATAGATAGAGGGTATATCACCAGAGATATAGATAGAGGGGTATATCACCAGAGATATAGATAGAGGGGTATATCACCAGAGAGATATAGATAGAGGGGTATATCACCAGAGATATAGATAGAGGGGTATATCACCAGAGATATAGATAGAGGGGTATATCACCAGAGATATAGATAGAGGGTATATCACCAGATATATAGATAGATATCGCAGAGATATAGATAGAGGGTATATCACCAGAGATATAGATAGAGGGTATATCACCAGAGATATAGATAGAGGGTATATCACCAGAGATATAGATAGAGGGGTATATCACCAGAGATATAGATAGAGGGGTATATCACCAGAGATATAGATAGAGGGTATATCACCAGAGATATAGATAGAGGGGGTATATCACCAGAGATATAGATAGAGGGTATATCACCAGAGATATAGATAGAGGGTATATCACCAGAGATATAGATAGAGGGGTATATCACCAGAGATATAGATAGAGGGCATATCACCAGAGATATAGATAGAGGGCATATCACCAGAGATATAGAGATATAGAGATATAGATAGAGGGGCATATCACCAGAGATATAGATAGAGGGTATATCACCAGAGATATAGATAGAGGTATATCACCAGAGATATAGATAGAGGGGTATATCACCAGAGATATAGATAGAGGGGTATATCACCAGAGATATAGATAGATATCACCAGAGATATAGATAGAGGGTATATCACCAGAGATATAGATAGAGGGTATATCACCAGAGATATAGATAGAGGGGTATATCACCAGAGATATAGATAGAGGGGTATATCACCAGAGATATAGATAGAGGGGTATATCACCAGAGATATAGATAGAGGGGGTATATCACCAGAGATATAGATAGAGGGTATATCATAGAGGGGGTATATCAGAGATATAGATAGAGGGTATATCACCAGAGATATAGATAGAGGGTATATCACCAGAGATATAGATAGAGGGGTATATCACCAGAGATATAGATAGAGGGGTATATCACCAGAGATATAGATAGAGGGGCATATCACCAGAGATATAGATAGAGGGTATATCACCAGAGATATAGATAGAGGGGTATATCACCAGAGATATAGATAGATATATCACCAGATATAGATAGAGGTATATCACCAGATATATAGATAGAGGTATATCACCAGAGATATAGATAGAGGGGTATATCACCAGAGATATAGATAGAGGGGTATATCACCAGAGATATAGATAGAGGGTATATCACCAGAGATATAGATAGAGGGGTATATCACCAGAGATATAGATAGAGGGGTATATCACCAGAGATATAGATAGAGGTATATCAGAGATATAGATAGAGATATATAGATAGAGGGGTATATCACCAGATATATAGATTGAGGGGTATATCACCAGAGATATAGATAGAGGGGTATATCACCAGAGATATAGATAGAGGGGTATATCACCAGAGATATAGATAGAGGGGTATATCACCAGAGATATAGATAGAGGGGTATATCACCAGATATATAGATAGAGGGGTATATCACCAGAGATATAGATAGAGGTATATCAGATAGAGGGGTATATCACCAGAGATATAGATAGAGGGGTATATCACCAGAGATATAGATAGAGGGGTATATCACCAGAGATATAGATAGAGGGTATATCACCAGAGATATAGATAGAGGGGTATATCACCAGAGATATAGATAGAGGGGTATATCACCAGAGATATAGATAGAGGGGTATATCACCAGAGATATAGATAGAGGGTATATCACCAGAGAGATAGATAGAGGGGTATATCACCAGAGATATAGATAGAGGGTATATCACCAGAGATATAGATAGAGGGGTATATCACCAGAGATATAGATAGAGGGGTATATCACCAGAGATATAGATAGGGGGTATATCACCAGAGATATAGATAGAGGGGTATATCACCAGAGATATAGATAGAGGGGTATATCACCAGAGATATAGATAGAGGGGTATATCACCAGAGATATAGATAGAGGGGTATATCACCAGAGATATAGATAGAGGGGGTATATCACCAGATATATAGATAGAGGTATATCACCAGAGATATAGATAGAGGGTATATCACCAGAGATATAGATAGAGGGGTATATCACCAGAGATATAGATAGAGGGGTATATCACCAGAGATATAGATAGAGGGGTATATCACCAGAGATATAGATAGAGGGGTATATCACCAGAGATATAGATAGAGGGTATATCACCAGAGATATAGATAGAGGGGTATATCACCAGAGATATAGATAGAGGGGTATATCACCAGAGATATAGATAGAGGGGTATATCACCAGAGATATAGATAGAGGGGTATATCACCAGAGATATAGATAGAGGGGTATATCACATAGATATAGATAGAGGTATATCACCAGAGATATAGATAGAGGGGTATATCACCAGAGATATAGATAGAGGGTATATCACCAGAGATATAGATAGAGGGGTATATCACCAGATATATAGATAGAGGGTATATCACCAGAGATATAGATAGAGGGTATATCACCAGATATATAGATAGAGGGGTATATCACCAGAGATATAGATAGAGGTATATCACCAGAGATATAGATAGAGGGGTATATCACCAGATATATAGATAGAGGGGTATATCACCAGATATATAGATAGAGGTATATCACCAGATATATAGATAGAGGGTATATCACCAGAGATATAGATAGAGGGGGTATCACCATAGATATAGATAGAGGTATATCAGAGATATAGATAGAGGGGTATATCACCAGAGATATAGATAGAGGGTATATCACCAGAGATATAGATAGAGGGGTATATCACCAGAGATATAGATAGAGGGGCATATCACCAGAGATATAGATAGAGGGGTATATCACCAGAGATATAGATAGAGGGTATATCACCAGAGATATAGATAGAGGGGTATATCACCAGAGATATAGATAGAGGGGTATATCACCAGAGATATAGATAGAGGGTATATCACCAGAGATATAGATAGAGGGGTATATCACCAGATATATAGATAGAGAGGTATATCACCAGAGATATAGATAGAGGGGCATATCACCAGAGATATAGATAGAGGGTATATCACCAGAGAGATATAGATAGAGGGGTATATCACCAGATATTTATAGATAGAGGGTATATCACCAGAGATATAGATAAGGGGTATATCACCAGAGATATAGATAGAGGGGCATATCACCAGAGATATAGATAGAGGGGTATATCAACCAGAGATATAGATAGAGGGGTATATCACCAGAGATATATATCATATATAGATAGAGGGTATATCACCAGATATATAGATAGAGGGGTATATCACCAGAGATATAGATAGAGGGGTATATCACCAGAGATATAGATAGAGGGGTATATCACAGAGATATAGATAGAGGGGTATATCACCAGAGATATAGATAGATTATATCACCAGAGATATAGATAGAGGGTAGATATAGATAGGGGTATATCACCAGAGATATAGATAGAGGGGTATATCATATAGATAGAGGGTATATCACCAGAGATATAGATAGAGGGGTATATCACCAGAGATATAGATAGAGGGGTATATAACCAGATATATAGATTGAGGGGTATATCACCAGAGATATAGATAGAGGGGTATATCACCAGATATAGACAGAGGGGTATATCACCAGAGATATAGATAGAGGGGTATATCACCAGAGATATAGATAGAGGGGTATATCACCATATATAGATAGAGGGGTATATCACCAGAGATATAGATAGAGGGGTATATCACCAGAGATATAGATAGAGGGGTATATCACCAGAGATATAGATAGAGGGGTATATCACCAGAGATATAGATAGAGGGGTATATCACCAGAGATATAGATAGAGGGGTATATCACCAGAGATATAGATAGAGGGGTATATCACCAGAGATATAGATAGAGGGGTATATCACCAGAGATATAGATAGAGGTATATCACCAGAGATATAGATAGAGGGGTATATCACCAGAGATATAGATAGAGGGTATATCACCAGATATATATAGATAGAGGGGTATATCACAGAGATATAGATAGAGGGTATATCACCAGAGATATAGATAGAGGGGTATATCACCAGAGATATAGATAGAGGTATATCACCAGAGATATAGATAGAGGTATATCACCAGAGATATAGATAGAGGGGTATATCACCAGAGATATAGATAGAGGGTATATCACCAGAGATATAGATAGAGGGTATATCACCAGAGATATAGATAGAGGGGTATATCACCAGAGATATAGATAGAGGGGTATATCACCAGAGATATAGATAGAGGGGCATATCACCAGAGATATAGATAGAGGGGTATATCACCAGAGATATAGATAGAGGGGTATATCACCAGAGATATAGATAGAGGGTATATCACCAGAGATATAGATAGAGGTATATCACCAGAGATATAGATAGAGGGTATATCACCAGAGATATAGATAGAGGGGTATATCAACAGATATAGATAGAGGGTATATCACCAGAGATATAGATAGAGGGTATATCACCAGAGATATAGATAGAGGGGTATATCACCAGAGATATAGATAGAGGGGTATATCACCAGAGATATAGATAGAGGGGGTATATCACCAGAGATATAGATAGAGGGGTATATCACCAGAGATATAGATAGAGGTATATCACCAGAGAGAGATATATATAGATAGAGGGTATATCACCAGAGATATAGATAGAGGGTATATCACCAGAGATATAGATAGAGGGTATATCACCAGATATATAGATAGATAGAGATATAGATAGAGGGGTATATCACCAGAGATATAGATAGAGGGGTATATCACCAGAGATATAGATAGAGGGGTATATCACCAGGGATATATCACCAGAGATATAGATAGAGGGTATATCACCAGAGATATAGATAGAGGGGTATATCACCAGAGATATAGATAGAGGGGTATATCACCAGAGATATAGATAGAGGGGTATATCACCAGATATAGATAGAGGGTATATCACCAGAGATATAGATAGAGGGTATATCACCAGAGAGATAGATAGAGGGGGTATATCACCAGAGATATAGATAGAGGGGTATATCACCAGATATATAGATAGAGGGTATATCACCAGAGATATAGATAGAGGGGTATATCACCAGAGATATAGATAGAGGGGTATATCACCAGAGATATAGATAGAGGGTATATCACCAGAGATATAGATAGAGGGGTATATCACCAGATATATAGATAGAGGGGTATATCACCAGATATATAGATAGAGGGGCATATCACCAGATATATAGATAGATAGAGGGTATATCACCAGAGATATAGATAGAGGGGGTATATCACCAGAGATATAGATAGAGGGTATATCACCAGAGATATAGATAGAGGGGTATATCACCAGAGATATAGATAGAGGGGTATATCACCAGAGATATAGATAGAGGGGCATATCACCAGAGATATAGATAGAGGTATATCACCAGATATATAGATAGAGGGGTATATCACCAGATATATAGATAGAGGGGTATATCACCAGAGATATAGATAGAGGGGTATATCACCAGATATAGATAGAGGGTATATCACCAGATATATAGATAGAGGGTATATCACCAGATATATAGATAGAGGTATATCACCAGAGATATAGATAGAGGGGTATATCACCAGAGATATAGATAGAGGGGGTATATCACCAGATATATATAGATAGAGGTATATCACCAGAGATATAGATAGAGGGGTATATCACCAGAGATATAGATAGAGGGGTATATCACCAGAGATATAGATAGAGGGGTATATCAACAGAGATATAGATAGAGGGTATATCACCAGAGATATAGATAGAGGGGGTATATCACCAGATATATATAGATAGAGGTATATCACCAGAGATATAGATAGAGGGGTATATCACCAGAGATATAGATAGAGGGGTATATCACCAGAGATATAGATAGAGGGGTATATCACCAGAGATATAGATAGAGGGCATCACCAGAGATATAGATAGAGGGGCATATCACCAGAGATATAGATAGAGGGGTATATCACCAGAGATATAGATAGAGGGGTATATCACCAGAGATATAGATAGAGGGGTATATCACCAGAGATATAGATAGAGGGGTATATCACCAGAGATATAGATAGAGGGTATATCACCAGAGATATAGATAGAGGGTATATCACCAGAGATATAGATAGAGGGGGTATATCACCAGAGATATAGATAGAGGGTATATCACCAGAGATATAGATAGAGGGGTATATCACCAGAGATATAGATAGAGGGGTATATCACCAGAGATATAGATAGAGGGGGCATATCACCAGAGATATAGATGAGGGCATATCACCAGAGATATAGATAGAGGGGGTATCACCAGAGATATAGATAGAGGGGTATATATATCACCAGAGATATAGATAGAGGGGATATCACCAGAGATATAGATAGAGGGTATATCACCAGAGATATAGATAGAGGGGGTATATCACCAGATATATAGATAGAGGTATATCACCAGAGATATAGATAGAGGGGTATATCACCAGAGATATAGATAGAGGGGTATATCACCAGATATAGATAGAGGGGTATATCACCAGATATATAGGGTATATCACCAGAGATATAGATAGAGGGTATATCACCAGAGATATAGATAGAGGGTATATCACCAGAGATATAGATAGAGGGTATATCACCAGAGATATAGATAGAGGGTATATCACCAGAGATATAGATAGAGGGGTATATCACCAGAGATATAGATAGAGGGGTATATCACCAGATATATAGATAGAGGGTATATCACCAGAGATATAGATAGAGGGGTATATCACCATAGATATAGATAGAGGGTATATCACCAGAGATATAGATAGAGGGTATATCACCAGAGATATAGATAGAGGGGTATATCACCAGAGATATAGATAGAGGGGTAAATCACCAGAGATATAGAGATATATCACCAGAGATATAGATAGGGGTATATCACCAGAGATATAGATAGAGGGGTATATCACCAGAGATATAGATAGAGGGGTATATCACCAGATATATAGATAGAGGGGTATATCACCAGAGATATAGATAGAGGGTATATCACCAGAGATATAGATAGAGGGTATATCACCAGATATATAGATAGAGGGGTATATCACCAGAGATATAGATAGAGGGGTATATCACCAGAGATATAGATAGAGGGTATATCACCAGAGATATAGATAGAGGGTATATCACCAGAGAGATATAGATAGAGGGTATATCACCAGATATTTATAGATAGAGGGTAAATCACCAGAGATATAGATAGAGGGGTATATCACCAGAGATATAGATAGAGGGGTATATCACCAGAGATATAGATAGAGGGTATATCACCAGAGATATAGATAGAGGGGTATATCACCAGAGATATAGATAGAGGGTATATCACCAGAGATATAGATAGAGGGTATATCACCAGAGATATAGATAGAGGGGTATATCACCAGAGATATAGATAGAGGGGTATATCACCAGATATGTAGATAGAGGGGGTATATCACCAGAGATAGATATATATCACCAGAGAGATAGATAGAGGGGTATATCACCAGAGATATATAGATAGAGATAGAGGGTATATCACCAGAGATATAGATAGAGGTATATCACCAGAGATATAGATAGAGGGGTATATCACCAGAGATATAGATAGAGGGGTATATCACCAGAGATATAGATGAAAGATATCACCAGAGATATAGATAGAGGGGTATATCACCAGAGATATAGATAGAGGGGTATATCACCAGAGATATAGATAGAGGGGTATATCACCAGAGATATAGATAGAGGGGTATATCACCAGAGATATAGATAGAGGGGTATATCACCAGAGATATAGATAGGGTATATCACCAGAGATATAGATAGAGGGTATATCACCAGAGATATAGATAGAGGGGTATATCACCAGAGATATAGATAGAGGGGTATATCACCAGAGATATAGATAGAGGGGTATATCACCAGAGATATAGATAGAGGGGTATATCACCAGAGATATAGATAGAGGGGTATATAGATATATAGATAGAGGGGTATATCACCAGAGATATAGATAGAGGGGCATATCACCAGAGATATAGATAGAGGGGTATATCACCAGAGATATAGATAGAGGTATATCACCAGAGATATAGATAGAGGGTATATCACCAGAGATATAGATAGAGGGGTATATCACCAGAGATATAGATAGAGGGTATATCACCAGAGATATAGATAGAGGGTATATCACCAGAGATATAGATAGAGGGGTATATCACCAGAGATATAGATAGAGGGGTATATCACCAGAGATATAGATAGAGGGTATATCACCAGAGATATAGATAGAGGGGTATATCACCAGATATATAGATAGAGGGGTATATCACCAGAGATATAGATAGAGGGGTATATCACCAGAGATATAGATAGAGGGGTATATCACCAGAGATATAGATAGAGGGGTATATCACCAGAGATATAGATAGAGGGGTATATCACCAGAGATATAGATAGAGGGGTATATCACCAGAGATATAGATAGAGGGTATATCACCAGAGATATAGATAGAGGGGTATTTCATATCACCAGAGATATAGATAGAGGGGTATATCACCAGAGATATAGATAGAGGGTATATCACCAGAGATATAGATAGAGGGGTATATCACCAGAGATATAGATAGAGGGGTATATCACCAGATATATAGATAGAGGTATATCACCAGAGATATAGATAGAGGGGTATATCACCAGAGATATAGATAGAGGGGTATATCACCAGAGATATAGATAGAGGGTATATCACCAGATATATAGATAGAGGGTATATCACCAGATATATAGATAGAGGGGTATATCACCAGAGATATAGATAGAGGGTATATCACCAGAGATATAGATAGAGGGTATATCACCAGAGATATAGATAGAGGGTATATCACCAGAGATATAGATAGAGGGGTATATCACCAGAGATATAGATAGAGGGGTATATCACCAGAGATATAGATAGAGGGTATATCACCAGATATATAGATAGAGGGTATATCACCAGAGATATAGATAGAGGGGTATATCACCAGATATATAGATAGAGGGTATATCACCAGAGATATAGATAGAGGGCCAGATATAGATAGAGGGGGTATATCACCAGAGATATAGATAGAGGGTATATCACCAGAGATATAGATAGAGGGGTATATCACCAGAGATATAGATAGAGGGTATATCACCAGAGATATAGAGGGGTATATCACCAGATATAGATAGAGGGTATATCACCAGAGATATAGATAGAGGGGTATATCACCAGAGATATAGATAGAGGGTATATCACCAGAGATATAGATAGAGGGGTATATCACCAGAGATATAGATAGAGGGGTATATCACCAGATATATAGATAGAGGGTATATCACCAGATATATAGATAGAGGTATATCACCAGAGATATAGATAGAGGGTATATCACCAGAGATATAGATAGAGGGTATATCACCAGAGATATAGATAGAGGGTATATCACCAGAGATATAGATAGAGGGGTATATCACCAGAGATATAGATATATCACCAGAGATATAGATAGAGGGGTATATCACCAGAGATATAGATAGAGGGTATATCACCAGAGATATAGATAGAGGGGTATATCACCAGATATAGATAGAGGTATATCACCAGAGATATAGATAGAGGGGTATATCACCAGAGATATAGATAGAGGGGTATATCACCAGAGATATAGATAGAGGGGTATATCACCAGATATATAGATAGAGGGGTATATCACCAGAGATATAGATAGAGGGGTATATCACCAGATATATAGATAGAGGGTATATCACCAGAGATATAGATAGAGGGTATATCACCAGAGATATAGATAGAGGGGTATATCACCAGAGATATAGATAGAGGGTATATCACCAGAGATATAGATAGAGGGTATATCACCAGAGATATAGAGGGTATAGAGGGATATATCACCAGAGATATAGATAGAGGGTATATCACCAGAGATATAGATAGAGGGTATATCACACCAGAGATATAGATAGAGGGTATATCACCAGAGATATAGATAGAGGGGTATATCACCAGAGATATAGATAGAGGGTATATCACCAGAGATATAGATAGAGGGGTATATCACCAGAGATATAGATAGAGGGTATATCACCAGATATATAGATAGAGGGTATATCACCAGAGATATATATAGATAGAGGTATATCACCAGAGATATAGATCACCAGAGATATAGATAGAGGGTATATCACCAGAGATATAGATAGATAGGGGGTATATCACCAGAGATATAGATATAGAGAGGGGTATATCACCAGAGATATAGATAGAGGGTATATCACCAGATATAGATATATAGATAGAGGGTATATCACCAGAGATATAGATAGAGGGTATATCACCAGAGATATAGATAGAGGGGTATATCACCAGAGATATAGATAGAGGGTATATCACCAGAGATATAGATAGAGGGGTATATCACCAGAGATATAGATAGAGGGTATATCACCAGAGATATAGATAGAGGGGTATATCACCAGAGATATAGATAGAGGGTATATCACCAGAGATATAGATAGGGGTATATCACCAGAGATATAGATAGAGGGGGTATATCACCAGAGATATAGATAGAGGGGTATATCACCAGAGATATAGATAGAGGGGTATATCACCAGAGATATAGATAGAGGGTATATCACCAGAGATATAGATAGAGGGTATATCACCAGAGATATAGATAGAGGGGTATATCACCAGAGATATAGATATAGATAGAGGGGTATATCACCAGAGATATAGATATATAGATAGAGGGGTATATCACCAGAGATATAGATAGAGGGTATATCACCAGAGATATAGATAGAGGGTATATCACCAGATATAGATAGAGGTATATCACCAGATATATAGATAGAGGGTATATCACCAGAGATATAGATAGAGGGTATATCACCAGATATAGATAGAGGGTATATCACCAGAGATATAGATAGAGGGTATATCACCAGAGATATAGATAGAGGGGAGATATAGATCACCAGAGATATAGATAGAGGGGTATATCACCAGAGATATAGATAGAGGGTATATCACCAGAGATATAGATAGAGGGGTATAGAGATATAGATAGAGGGGTATATCACCAGAGATATAGATAGAGGTATATCACCAGAGATATAGATAGAGGGTATATCACCAGAGATATAGATAGAGGGTATATCACCAGAGATATAGATAGAGGGGTATATCACCAGAGAGATATAGATAGAGGGGTATATCACCAGATATTTATAGATATATATCACCAGAGATATAGATAGAGGGGTATATCACCAGAGATATAGATAGAGGGGTATATCACCAGAGATATAGATAGAGGGTATATCACCAGAGATATAGATAGAGGGGTATATCACCAGAGATATAGATAGAGGGTATATCACCAGAGATATAGATAGAGGGTATATCACCAGAGATATAGATAGAGGGGTATATCACCAGAGATATAGATAGAGGGGTATATCACCAGAGATATAGATAGAGGGTATATCACCAGAGATATAGATAGAGGGTATATCACCAGAGATATAGATAGAGGGGTATATCACCAGAGATATAGATAGAGGGGTATATCACCAGAGATATAGATAGAGGGGTATATCACCAGAGATATAGATAGAGGGGTATATCACCAGAGATATAGATAGAGGGGTATATCACCAGAGATATAGATAGAGGGGTATATCACCAGAGATATAGATAGAGGGGTATATCACCAGAGATATAGATAGAGGGTATATCACCAGAGATATAGATAGAGGGTATATCACCAGAGATATAGATAGAGGGGTATATCACCAGATATATAGATAGAGGGTATATCACCAGAGATATAGATAGAGGGTATATCACCAGAGATATAGATAGAGGGATAGTATATCACCAGAGATATAGATAGAGGGGGTATATCACCAGAGATATAGATAGAGGTATATCACCAGAGATATAGATAGAGGGGTATATCACCAGAGATATAGATAGAGGGGTATATCACCAGAGATATAGATAGAGGGGTATATCACCAGAGATATAGATAGAGGGTATATCACCAGAGATATAGATAGAGGGTATATCACCAGAGATATAGATAGAGGGGTATATCACCATAGATATAGATAGATATCACCAGAGATATAGATAGAGGGGTATATCACCAGAGATATAGATAGAGGGGTATATCACCAGAGATATAGATAGATATCACCAGATATATAGATAGACCAGAGATATAGATAGAGGGTATATCACCAGAGATATAGATAGAGGGGTATATCACCAGAGATATAGATAGAGGGGTATATCACCAGAGATATAGATAGAGGGGTATATCACCAGATATATAGATAGAGGGGTATATCACCAGAGATATAGATAGAGGGTATATCACCAGATATATAGATAGAGGGGTATATCACCAGAGATATAGATAGAGGGTATATCACCAGAGATATAGATAGAGGGTATATCACCAGAGATATAGATAGAGGGGGTATATCACCAGAGATATAGATAGAGGGGTATATCACCAGAGAGATATAGATAGAGGGTATATCACCAGAGATATAGATAGAGGGTATATCACCAGAGATATAGATAGAGGGGTATATCACCAGAGATATAGATAGAGGGGTATATCACCAGAGATATAGATAGAGGGTATATCACCAGATATATAGATAGAGGGGTATATCACCAGAGATATAGATAGAGGGGTATATCACCAGAGATATAGATAGAGGGGATATATAGATAGAGGGGGTATATCACCAGATATATATAGATAGAGGGGTATATCACCAGAGATATAGATAGAGGGGTATATCACCAGAGATATAGATAGAGGGGTATATCACCAGATATATATAGATATATATCACCAGAGATATAGATAGAGGGTATATCACCAGAGATATAGATAGAGGGGTATATCACCAGAGATATAGATAGAGGGGTATATCACCAGATATATAGATATATATCACCAGATATAGATAGGGGTATATCACCAGATATATAGATAGAGGGGTATATCACCAGAGATATAGATAGAGGGTATATCACCAGAGATATAGATAGAGGGGTATATCACCAGAGATATAGATAGAGGGGTATATCACCAGATATATAGATAGAGGGGTATATCACCAGATATATAGATAGATATATCACCAGAGATATAGATAGAGGGTATATCACCAGAGATATAGATAGAGGGGTATATCACCAGAGATATATAGATAGAGGGGTATATCACCAGAGATATAGATAGAGGGGTATATCACCAGATATAGATAGAGGGGTATATCACCAGAGATATAGATAGAGGGGTATATAACCAGATATATAGATAGAGGGTATATCACCAGAGATATAGATATATATCACCAGATATAGACAGAGGTATATCACCAGAGATATAGATAGAGGGTATATCACCAGATATAGATAGAGGGTATATCACCAGAGATATAGATAGAGGGGTATATCACCAGAGATATAGATAGAGGGTATATCACCAGAGATATAGATAGAGGGGTATATCACCAGAGATATAGATAGAGGGTATATCACCAGAGATATAGATAGAGGGTATATCACCAGAGATATAGATAGAGGGGTATATCACCAGAGATATAGATAGAGGAGATATAGATATATATCACCAGAGATATAGATAGAGGGGTATATCACCAGAGATATAGATAGAGGGTATATCACCAGAGATATAGATAGAGGGTATATCACCAGAGATATAGATAGAGGGTATATCACCAGATATATAGATATATCACCAGAGATATAGATAGAGGGTATATCACCAGAGATATAGATAGAGGGTATATCACCAGATATAGATAGAGGGTATATCACCAGAGATATAGATAGAGGGGTATATCACCAGAGATATAGATAGAGGGTATATCACCAGAGATATAGATAGGGGTATATCACCAGAGATATAGATAGAGGGGTATATCACCAGAGATATAGATATAGATAGGGGTATATCACCAGAGATATAGATAGAGGGGTATATCACCAGAGATATAGATAGAGGGGTATATCACCAGAGATATAGATAGAGGGGTATATCACCAGAGATATAGATAGAGGGGGTATATCACCAGATATTTATAGATAGAGGGTAAATCACCAGAGATATAGATAGAGGGTATATCACCAGAGATATAGATAGAGGGGTATATCACCAGAGATATAGATAGAGGGTATATCACCAGAGATATAGATAGAGGGGTATATCACCAGAGATATAGATAGAGGGGTATATCACCAGAGATATAGATAGAGGGGTATATCACCAGAGATATAGATATATATCACCAGATAGATAGAGGTATATCACCAGAGATATAGATAGAGGGGTATATCACCAGAGATATATATCACCAGAGATATAGATAGGGGTATATCACCAGAGATATAGATAGAGGGGTATATCACCAGAGATATAGATAGAGGGGTATATCACCAGAGATATAGATAGAGGGGTATATCACAGAGATATAGATAGGGGTATATCACCAGAGATATAGATAGAGGGGTATATCACCAGATATATAGATAGAGGGGTATATCACCAGAGATATAGATAGAGGGTATATCACCAGAGATATAGATAGAGGGGTATATCACCAGAGATATAGATAGAGGGGTATATCACCAGAGATATAGATAGAGGGGTATATCACCAGAGATATAGATAGAGGGGTATATCACCAGAGATATAGATAGAGGGGTATATCACCAGAGATATAGATAGAGGGTATATCACCAGAGATATAGATAGAGGGTATATCACCAGAGATATAGATAGAGGGGTATATCACCAGATATATAGATATATATCACCAGAGATATAGATAGAGGGGTATATCACCAGAGATATAGATAGAGGGTATATCACCAGAGATATAGATAGAGGGTATATCACCAGAGATATAGATAGAGGGTATATCACCAGAGATATAGATAGAGGGTATATCACCAGATATATAGATAGAGGGTATATCACCAGAGATATAGATAGAGGGGTATATCACCAGAGATATAGATAGAGGGGCATATCACCAGAGATATAGATAGAGGGGTATATCACCAGAGATATAGATAGAGGGGTATATCACCAGATAGATATAGATATAGAGGGGTATATCACCAGAGATATAGATAGAGGGGTATATCACCAGATATATAGATAGAGGGTATATCACCAGAGATATAGATAGAGGGTATATCACCAGAGATATAGATAGAGGGTATATCACCAGAGATATAGATAGAGGTATATCACCAGAGATATATAGATAGAGGGGTATATCACCAGATATATAGATAGAGGTATATCACCAGAGATATATATCACCAGATATATAGATAGGGGTATATCACCAGAGATATAGATAGAGGGGTATATCACCAGATATATATAGGGAGATATAGATAGAGGTATATCACCAGAGATATAGATAGAGGGGTATATCACCAGAGATATAGATAGAGGGTATATCACCAGATATATAGATTGAGGGGTATATCACCAGAGATATAGATAGATGGGTATATCACCAGAGATATAGATAGAGGGGTATATCACCAGAGATATAGATAGAGGGTATATCACCAGAGATATAGATAGAGGGTATATCACCAGAGATATAGATAGAGGGGTATATCACCAGAGATATAGATAGAGGGGTATATCACCAGAGATATAGATAGAGGGGTATATCACCAGAGATATAGATAGAGGGTATATCACCAGAGATATAGATAGAGGGGTATATCACCAGAGATATAGATAGAGGGGTATATCACCAGAGATATAGATAGAGGGTATATCACCAGATATAGATAGAGGGTATATCACCAGAGATATAGATAGAGGGGTATATCACCAGAGATATAGATAGAGGGGTATATCACCAGAGATAGAGGGGTATATCACCAGAGAGATATAGATAGGGGTATATCACCAGATATATAGATAGAGGGGTATATCACCAGAGATATAGATAGAGGGTATATCACCAGAGATATAGATAGAGGGGTATATCACCAGAGATATAGATAGAGGGTATATCACCAGAGAGATAGATATCACCAGAGATATAGATAGAGGGTATATCACCAGAGATATAGATAGAGGGTATATCACCAGAGATATAGATAGAGGGTATATCACCAGAGATATAGATAGAGGGGTATATCACCAGAGATATAGATAGAGGGTATATCACCAGAGATATAGATAGAGGGGTATATCACCAGAGATATAGATAGAGAGATATAGATAGAGGGTATATCACCAGAGATATAGATAGAGGGTATATCACCAGAGATATAGAGATATCACCAGAGATATAGATAGAGGGTATATCACCAGAGATATAGATAGAGGGTATATCACCAGAGATATAGATAGAGGGGTATATCACCAGAGATATAGATAGAGGGGTATATCACCAGAGATAGAGGTATAGATATATAGATAGGGGTATATCACCAGAGATATAGATAGAGGGTATATCACCAGATATAGATAGAGGGTATATCACCAGAGATATAGATAGAGGGTATATCACCAGAGATATAGATAGAGGGTATATCACCAGAGATATAGATAGAGGGGGTATATCACCAGAGATATATATCACCAGATAGATAGAGGGGTATATCACCAGAGATATAGATAGAGGGTATATCACCAGAGATATAGATAGAGGGTATATCACCAGAGATATAGATAGAGGGGTATATCACCAGAGATATAGATAGAGGGTATATCACCAGAGATATAGATAGAGGGTATATCACCAGAGATATAGATAGAGGGTATATCACCAGAGATATAGATAGAGGGGTATATCACCAGAGATATAGATAGAGGGTATATCACCAGATATATAGATAGAGGGTATATCACCAGAGATATAGATAGAGGGTATATCACCAGATATATAGATAGAGATATAGATAGGTATATCACCAGAGATATAGATAGAGGGTATATCACCAGATATAGATAGAGGTATATCACCAGAGATATAGATAGAGGGTATATCACCAGAGATATAGATAGAGGGGTATATCACCAGATATAGATAGAGGGGTATATCACCAGAGATATAGATAGAGGGGTATATCACCAGATATATAGAGGGGTATATCACCAGAGATATAGATAGAGGGTATATCACCAGATATATAGATAGAGGGTATATCACCAGAGATATAGATAGAGGTATATCACCATAGATATAGATAGGGGTATATCACCAGAGATATAGATAGAGGGTATATCACCAGAGATATAGATAGAGGTATATCACCAGAGATATAGATAGAGGTATATCACCAGAGATATAGATAGAGGGGTATATCACCAGATATAGATAGAGGGGTATATCACCAGATATATAGATAGAGGGGTATATCACCAGAGATATAGATAGAGGGTATATCACCAGAGATATAGATAGAGGGGTATATCACCAGATATATAGATAGAGGGTATATCACCAGAGATATAGATAGAGGTATATCACCAGAGATATAGATAGAGGGGTATATCACCAGAGATATAGATAGAGGGTATATCACCAGAGATATAGATAGGGGTATATCACCAGAGATATAGATAGAGGGTATATCACCAGAGATATAGATAGAGGGTATATCACCAGAGATATAGATAGAGGGGTATATATATAGATAGAGGTATATCACCAGAGATATAGATAGAGGGTATATCACCAGATAGAGGGGTATATCACCAGAGATATAGATAGATAGAGGGATATATCACCAGAGATATAGATAGAGGGGTATATCACCAGAGATATAGATAGAGGGGTATATCACCAGATATATAGATAGAGGGTATATCACCAGAGATATAGATAGAGGGTATATCACCAGAGATATAGATAGAGGGGTATATCACCAGAGATATAGATAGAGGGTATATCACCAGAGATATAGATAGAGGGGTATATCACCAGAGATATAGATAGAGGGGTATATCACCAGATATATAGATAGAGGGGTATATCACCAGAGATATAGATAGAGGGGTATATCACCAGAGATATAGATAGAGGGTATATCACCAGAGATATAGATAGAGGGTATATCACCAGAGATATAGATAGAGGGTATATCACCAGAGATATAGATAGAGGGTATATCACCAGAGATATAGATAGAGATATAGATAGAGGTATATCACCAGAGATATAGATAGAGGGGTATATCACCAGAGATATAGATAGAGGGGTATATCACCAGAGATATAGATAGAGGGGTCACCAGAGATATATCACCAGAGATATAGATAGAGGGTATATCACCAGAGATATAGATAGGGGTATATCACCAGAGATATAGATAGAGGGTATATCACCAGAGATAGATAGATATATCACCAGAGATATAGATAGTATATCACCAGAGATATAGATAGAGGGGTATATCACCAGATATAGATAGAGGGTATATCACCAGAGATATAGATAGAGGGTATATCACCAGAGATATAGATAGAGGTATATCACCAGAGATATAGATAGAGGGTATATCACCAGAGATATAGATAGAGGGGTATATCACCAGAGATATAGATAGAGGGGTATATCACCAGAGATATAGATAGAGGGGTATATCACCAGATATATAGATAGAGGGTATATCACCAGAGATATAGATAGAGGGGTATATCACCAGAGATATAGATAGAGGGGTATATCACCAGAGATATAGATAGAGGGGTATATCACCAGAGATATAGATAGAGGGGTATATCACCAGATATAGATAGAGATATCACCAGAGATATAGATAGAGGGGTATATCACCAGAGATATAGATAGAGGGTATATCACCAGAGATATAGATAGAGGGTATATCACCAGAGATATAGATAGAGGGGTATATCACCAGAGATATAGATAGAGGTATATCACCAGAGATATATCACCAGAGATATAGATAGAGGGGTATATCACCAGAGATATAGATAGAGGGTATATCACCAGAGATAGATATAGAGGGGTATATCACCAGAGATATAGATAGAGGGGTATATCACCAGAGATATAGATAGTATATCACCAGAGATATAGATAGAGGGGATATATATCACCAGAGATATCATATCACCAGAGATATAGATAGAGGGGTATATCACCAGAGATATAGATAGAGGGGTATATCACCAGAGATATAGATAGAGGGGTATATCACCAGAGATATAGATAGAGGGTATATCACCAGAGATATAGATAGAGGGTATATCACCAGAGATATAGATAGAGGGTATATCACCAGAGATATAGATAGAGGGGTATATCACCAGATATATATAGATAGAGGAGGTATATCACCAGATATATAGATAGAGGGTATATCACCAGAGATATAGATAGAGGGGTATATCACCAGAGATATAGATAGAGGGGTATATCACCAGAGATATAGATAGAGGGGTATATCACCAGAGATATAGATAGAGGGGTATATCACCAGAGATATAGATAGAGGGGTATATCACCAGAGATATAGATAGAGGGGTATATCACCAGAGATATAGATAGAGGGGTATATCACCAGAGATAGATATAGATAGAGGGGTATATCACCAGAGATATAGATATCAGAGATATAGATAGGGGTATATCACCAGATATATAGATAGAGGGGTATATCACCAGAGATATAGATAGAGGGGTATATCACCAGAGATATAGATAGAGGGTATATCACCAGAGATATAGATAGAGGGGTATATCACCAGAGATATAGATAGAGGGGTATATCACCAGAGATATAGATAGAGGGTATATCACCAGAGAGATATAGATAGAGGGTATATCACCAGATATATAGATAGAGGGGTATATCACCAGAGATATAGATAGAGGGTATATCACCAGAGATATAGATAGAGGGGTATATCACCAGAGATATAGATAGAGGGTATATAGAGGGGTATATCACCAGAGATATAGATAGAGGGGTATATCACCAGATATATATAGATAGAGGGTATATCACCAGAGATATAGATAGAGGGGTATATCACCAGAGATATAGATAGAGGGGTATATCACCAGAGATATAGATAGAGGGGTATATCACCAGAGATATAGATAGAGGGGTATATCACCAGAGATATAGATAGAGGGGTATATCACCAGAGATATAGATAGAGGGGTATATCACCAGATATATAGATAGAGGGGTATATCACCAGAGATATAGATAGAGGGTATATCACCAGAGATATAGATAGAGGGTATATCACCAGAGATATAGATAGAGGGTATATCACCAGAGATATAGATAGAGGGGTATATCACCAGATATATAGATAGAGGGTATATCACCAGATATATCACCAGATAGATAGGGGTATATCACCAGAGATATAGATAGAGGGGTATATCACCAGAGATATAGATAGAGGGGTATATCACCAGAGATATAGATAGAGGGGTATATCACCAGATATATAGATAGAGGGGTATATCACCAGATATATAGATAGAGGGGAGATATAGATAGATATCACCAGATATATAGATAGAGGGGGTATATCACCAGAGATATAGATAGAGGGGTATATCACCAGAGATATAGATAGAGGGGTATATCACCAGAGATATAGATAGAGGGGTATATCACCAGAGATATAGATAGAGGGTATATCACCAGAGATATAGATAGAGGGGTATATCACCAGAGATATAGATAGAGGGGTATATCACCAGATATAGATAGAGGGGTATATCACCAGAGATATAGATAGAGGGGTATATCACCAGAGATATAGATAGAGGGTATATCACCAGAGATATAGATAGATAGAGGGTATATCACCAGAGATATAGATAGAGGGTATATCACCAGATATAGATAGAGGGTATATCACCAGATATAGATAGAGGGGTATATCACCAGAGATATAGATAGAGGGGTATATCACCAGAGATATAGATAGAGGGTATATCACCAGAGATATAGATAGAGGGTATATCACCAGATATATAGATAGAGGGAGATATATCACCAGAGATATAGATAGAGGGTATATCACCAGAGATATAGATAGAGGGGTATATCACCAGAGATATAGATAGAGGGGTATATCACCAGAGATATAGATAGAGGGGTATATCACCAGATATATAGATAGAGGGGTATATCACCAGATATATATAGATAGAGGGTATATCACCAGAGATATAGATAGGGTATATCACCAGAGATATAGATAGAGGGGTATATCACCAGAGATATAGATAGAGGATATATATCACCAGAGATATAGATAGAGGGTATATCACCAGAGATATAGATATATATCACCAGAGATATAGATAGAGGGGTATATCACCAGAGATATAGATAGAGGGGTATATCACCAGAGATATAGATATATATCACCAGATATATAGATAGAGGGTATATCACCAGAGATATAGATAGAGGGGTATATCACCAGAGATATAGATAGAGGGGTATATCACCAGAGATATAGATAGAGGGTATATCACCAGAGATATAGATAGAGGGGTATATCACCAGAGACCAGATAGAGGTATATCACCAGATATATAGATAGAGGTATATCACCAGATATATAGATAGAGGGGTATATCACCAGAGATATAGATAGAGGGGTATATCACCAGAGATATAGATAGATATCACCAGAGATATAGATATATCACCAGAGATATAGATAGAGGGGTATATCACCAGAGATATAGATAGAGGGGTATATCACCAGAGATATAGATAGAGGGGTATATCACCAGAGATATATATAGATAGATAGGGGTATATCACCAGAGATATAGATAGAGGGGTATATCACCAGAGATATAGATAGAGGGGTATATCACCAGAGATATAGATAGAGGGGTATATCACCAGAGATATAGATAGGGGTATATCACCAGAGATATAGATAGAGGGGTATATCACCAGAGATATAGATAGAGGGGTATATCACCAGATATATAGATAGAGGGGTATATCACCAGAGATATAGATAGAGGGGTATATCACCAGAGATATATAGATAGAGGGGTATATCACCAGAGATATAGATAGAGGGTATATCACCAGAGATATAGATAGAGGGGTATATCACCAGATATATAGATAGAGGGGTATATCACCAGAGATATAGATATATCACCAGAGATAGGGGTATATCACCAGAGATATAGATAGAGGGGTATATCACCAGATATATAGATAGAGGGTATATCACCAGAGATATAGATAGAGGGTATATCACCAGAGATATATAGAGGGGTATATCACCAGAGATATAGATAGAGGGTATATCACCAGAGATATAGATAGAGGGTATATCACCAGAGATATATATCACCAGATATAGATAGGGGTATATCACCAGAGATATAGATAGAGGGGTATATCACCAGAGATATAGATAGAGGGGTATATCACCAGAGATATAGATAGAGGGGTATATCACCAGAGATATAGATAGAGGGGTATATCACCAGAGATATAGATAGAGGGTATATCACCAGATATATAGATAGAGGGTATATCACCAGAGATATAGATAGAGGGGTATATCACCAGAGATATAGATAGAGGGGTATATCACCAGAGATATAGATAGAGGGAGTATATCACCAGAGATATAGATAGAGGGTATATCACCAGAGATATAGATAGAGGGGTATATCACCAGAGATATAGATAGAGGGGTATATCACCAGAGATATAGATAGAGGGGTATATCACCAGATATATAGATAGAGGGTATATCACCAGAGATATAGATAGAGGGGTATATCACCAGAGATATAGATAGAGGGGTATATCACCAGAGATATAGATAGAGGGGTATATCACCAGAGATATAGATAGAGGGGTATATCACCAGAGATATAGATAGAGGGGTATATCACCAGAGATATAGATAGAGGGGTATATCACCAGATATATAGATAGAGGGGTATATCACCAGAGATATAGATAGAGGGGTATATCACCAGAGATATAGATAGAGGGTATATCACCAGATATATAGATAGAGGGGTATATCACCAGATATATAGATAGAGGGGTATATCACCAGAGATATAGATAGAGGGGTATATCACCAGAGATATAGATAGAGGGGTATATCACCAGAGATATAGATAGAGGTATATCACCAGAGATATAGATATATCACCAGAGATATAGATAGAGGGGTATATCACCAGAGATATAGATAGAGGGGTATATCACCAGAGATATAGATAGAGGGGTATATCACCAGAGATATAGATAGAGGGGTATATCACCAGAGATATAGATAGAGGGTATATCACCAGAGATATAGATAGAGGGGTATATCACCAGAGATATAGATAGAGGGTATATCACCAGATATATAGATAGAGGGGTATATCACCAGATATATAGATAGAGGGGTATATCACCATAGAGGGGTATATCACCATAGATATAGATAGAGGGGTATATCACCAGAGATATAGATAGAGGGTATATCACCAGAGATATAGATAGAGGGGTATATCACCAGAGAGATATAGATAGGAGATATAGATAGGGGTATATCACCAGAGATATAGATAGAGGGTATATCACCAGAGATATAGATAGAGGGGTATATCACCAGATATATAGATAGAGGGGTATATCACCAGATATATAGATAGAGGGGTATATCACCAGAGATATAGATAGAGGGGTATATCACCAGAGATATAGATAGAGGGGTATATCACCAGATATATAGATAGAGGGTATATCACCAGATAGATAGGGGTATATCACCAGAGATATAGATAGAGGGGTATATCACCAGAGATATAGATAGATATCACCAGATATATATAGATAGAGGGTATATCACCAGAGATATAGATAGAGGGGTATATCACCAGAGATATAGATAGGTATATCACCAGAGATATAGATAGAGGGGTATATCACCAGAGATATAGATAGAGGGGTATATCACCAGATATATAGATAGAGGGGTATATCACCAGATATATATAGATAGAGGGGTATATCACCAGAGATATAGATAGAGGGGTATATCACCAGAGATATAGATAGAGGGGTATATCACCAGAGATATAGATAGAGCGGTATATCACCAGAGATATAGATAGAGCGGTATATCACCAGAGATATAGATAGAGGGGTATATCACCAGAGATATAGATAGAGGGGTATATCACCAGATATATAGATAGAGGGGTATATCACCAGAGATATAGATAGAGGGGTATATCACCATAGATATAGATAGAGGGGTATATCACCAGAGATATAGATAGAGGGGTATATCACCAGATATATAGATAGAGGGGTATATCACCAGAGATATAGATAGAGGGGTATATCACCAGAGATATAGATAGAGGGGTATATCACCAGAGATATAGATAGAGGGGTATATCACCAGATATATAGATAGAGGGGTATATCACCAGAGATATAGATAGAGGGTATATCACCAGAGAGATATAGATAGAGGGTATATCACCAGATATATAGATAGAGGGGATATATCACCAGAGATATAGATAGAGGGGTATATCACCAGAGATATAGATAGAGGGTATATCACCAGATATATAGATAGAGGGATATATAGATAGAGGGGTATATCACCAGATATATAGATAGAGGGGTATATCACCAGATATAGATAGATATATCACCATAGATATAGGGGTATATCACCAGATATATAGATAGAGGGGTATATCACCAGATATAGATAGAGGGTATATCACCAGAGATATAGATAGAGGGTATATCACCAGAGATATAGATAGAGGGGTATATCACCAGAGATATAGATAGAGGGGTATATCACCAGAGATATAGATAGAGGGGTATATCACCAGTGATATAGATAGAGGGGTATATCACCAGATATATAGATAGAGGGGTATATCACCAGAGATATAGATAGAGGGGTATATCACCAGAGATATAGATAGAGGGGTATATCACCAGATATATAGATAGAGGGGTATAGATCACCAGAGATATAGATAGAGGGGTATATCACCAGAGATATAGATAGAGGGTATATCACCAGAGATATAGATAGAGGGGTATATCACCAGAGATATAGATAGAGGGGTATATCACCAGAGATATAGATAGAGGGGTATATCACCAGAGATATAGATAGAGGGTATATCACCAGATATATAGATAGAGGGGTATATCACCAGAGATATAGATAGAGGGGTATATCACCAGATATATAGATAGAGGGGTATATCACCAGAGATATAGATAGAGGGTATATCACCAGAGATATAGATAGAGGGGTATATCACCAGAGATATAGATAGAGGGTATATCACCAGATATATAGATAGAGGGGTATATCACCAGATATATAGATAGAGGGTATATCACCAGAGATATAGATAGAGGGGTATATCACCAGAGATATAGATAGAGGGTATATCACCAGAGATATAGATAGAGGGGTATATCACCAGAGATATAGATAGAGGGGTATATCACCAGAGATATAGATAGAGGGTATATCACCAGAGATATAGATAGAGGGGTATATCACCAGAGATATAGATAGAGGGGTATATCACCAGAGATATAGATAGAGGGGTATATCACCAGATATATAGATAGAGGGGTATATCACCAGATATATATAGATATCACCAGAGATATAGATAGGGGGTATATCACCAGAGATATAGATAGAGGGGTATATCACCAGAGATATAGATAGAGGGGTATATCACCAGATATATAGATAGAGGGTATATCACCAGAGATATAGATAGAGGGGTATATCACCAGAGATATAGATAGAGGGGTCACCAGATATATATAGATAGAGGGTATATCACCAGAGATATAGATAGAGGGGTATATCACCAGAGATATAGATAGAGGGGTATATCACCAGAGATATAGATAGAGGGTATATCACCAGAGATATAGATAGAGGGTATATCACCAGAGATATAGATAGAGGGGTATATCACCAGAGATATATAGATAGAGGGGTATATCACCAGAGATATAGATAGAGGGGTATATCACCAGAGATATAGATAGAGGGGTATATCACCAGAGATATAGATAGAGGGGTATATCACCAGAGATATAGATAGAGGGGTATATCACCAGAGATATAGATAGAGGGTATATCACCAGATATAGATACCAGAGGGGTAGAGGGTATATCACCAGAGATATAGATAGAGGGGTATATCACCAGAGATATAGATAGAGGGGTATATCACCAGAGATATAGATAGAGGGTATATCACCAGAGATATAGATAGAGGGTATATCACCAGATATATAGATAGAGGGGTATATCACCAGAGATATAGATAGAGGGGTATATCACCAGATATATAGATAGAGGGGTATATCACCAGAGATATAGATAGAGGGGTATATCACCAGAGATATAGATAGAGGGGTATATCACCAGATATATAGATAGAGGGTATATCACCAGATATATAGATAGAGGGTATATCACCAGATATATAGATAGAGGGGTATATCACCAGAGATATAGATAGAGGGGTATATCACCAGATATATAGATATAGATATATAGAGGGGTATATCACCAGATATATAGATATATATCACCAGATATAGATAGGGGTATATCACCAGAGATATAGATAGAGGGGTATATCACCAGAGATATAGATAGAGGGTATATCACCAGAGATATAGATAGAGGGGTATATCACCAGAGATATAGATAGAGGGTATATCACCAGAGATATAGATAGAGGGGTATATCACCAGAGATATAGATAGAGGGGTATATCACCAGAGATATAGATAGAGGGGTATATCACCAGATATATAGATAGAGGGGTATATCACCAGATATATAGATAGGGTATATCACCAGAGATATAGATAGAGGGTATATCACCAGAGATATAGATAGAGGGGTATATCACCAGATATATAGATAGAGGGGTATATCACCAGATATATAGATAGAGGGGTATATCACCAGAGATATAGATAGAGGGGTATATCACCAGAGATATAGATATATATATAGATAGAGGGGTATATCACCAGAGATATAGATAGAGGGTATATCACCAGAGATATAGATAGAGGGTATATCACCAGAGATATAGATAGAGGGGTATATAACCAGATATATAGATTGAGGGTATATCACCAGAGATATAGATAGAGGGGTATATCACCAGATATAGATATAGATAGAGGGGTATATCACCAGAGATATAGATAGAGGGGTATATCACCAGAGATATAGATAGAGGGGTATATCACCAGAGATATAGATAGAGGGGTATATCACCAGAGATATAGATAGAGGGTATATCACCAGAGATATAGATAGAGGGGTATATCACCAGAGATATAGATAGAGGGGTATATCACCAGAGATATAGATAGAGGGGTATATCACCAGAGATATAGATAGAGGGGTATATCACCAGAGATATAGATAGAGGGTATATCACCAGAGATATAGATAGAGGGGTATATCACCAGAGATATAGATAGAGGGTATATCACCAGAGATATAGATAGAGGGGTATATCACCAGAGAGATAGATAGAGGGGTATATCACCAGATATTTATAGATATATATCACCAGAGATATAGATAGAGGGGTATATCACCAGAGATATAGATAGAGGGGTATATCACCAGAGATATAGATAGAGGGGTATATCACCAGAGATATAGATAGAGGGGTATATCACCAGAGATATAGATAGAGGGGTATATCACCAGAGATATAGATAGAGGGGTATATCACCAGAGATATAGATAGAGGGGTATATCACCAGATATATAGATAGAGGGGTATATCACCAGAGATATAGATAGAGGGTATATCACCAGAGATAGATAGGGGGTATATCACCAGAGATATAGATAGAGGGGTATATCACCAGAGATATAGATAGAGGGTATATCACCAGAGATATAGATAGAGGTATATCACCAGAGAAAGATAGAGGGGTATATCACCAGAGATATAGATAGAGGGGTATATCACCAGATATATAGATAGAGGGGTATATCACCAGATATATAGATAGAGGGTATATCACCAGAGATATAGATAGAGGGTATATCACCAGAGATATAGATAGAGGGTATATCACCAGAGATATAGATAGAGGGTATATCACCAGAGATATAGATATATCACCAGAGATATAGATAGAGGGGTATATCACCAGAGATATAGATAGAGGGGTATATCACCAGATCACCAGATATATAGATAGATATATCACCAGATATATAGATAGAGGGTATATCACCAGAGATATAGATAGAGGGGTATATCACCAGATATAGATATAGATAGAGGGGTCATATAGATAGAGGGTATATCACCAGAGATATAGATAGAGGGTATATCACCAGAGATATAGATAGAGGGTATATCACCAGAGATATAGATAGAGGGGTATATCACCAGAGATATAGATAGAGGGGTATATCACCAGATATATAGATATATCACCAGATATATAGATAGGGGTATATCACCAGAGATATAGATAGAGGGTATATCACCAGA
Organism: Oncorhynchus masou masou; assembly: GCF_036934945.1. Classification (NCBI taxonomy): domain Eukaryota; kingdom Metazoa; phylum Chordata; class Actinopteri; order Salmoniformes; family Salmonidae; genus Oncorhynchus; species Oncorhynchus masou. The sequence continues at coordinate 38,693,380 of NC_088225.1, forward strand.
GATATAGGGTATATCACCAGATATAAAGATAGAGGGTATATATCACCAGAGATATAGATAGAGGGTATATCACCAGAGATATAGATAGAGGGGTATATCACCAGATATATAGATAGAGGGTATATCACCAGAGATATATAGATAGAGGGGTATATCACCAGAGATATAGATAGAGGGTATATCAGAGAGATATAGATAGAGGGTATATCACCAGATATATAGATAGAGGGGTATATCACCAGAGATATAGATAGAGGGGTATATCACCAGAGATATAGATAGAGGGTATATCACCAGAGATATAGATAGAGGGTATATCACCAGAGATATAGATAGAGGGTATATCACCAGATATATAGATAGAGGGTATATCACCAGATATATAGATAGAGGAGATATAGATAGAGGGGTATATCACCAGAGAGATAGATAGATATCACCAGAGATATAGATAGGAGATATAGATATCACCAGAGATATAGATAGAGGGGTATATCACCAGAGATATAGATAGAGGGGTATATCACCAGATATATAGATAGAGGGTATATCACCAGAGATATAGATAGAGGGTATATCACCATAGATATAGATAGAGGGGTATATCACCAGAGATATAGATAGAGGGTATATCACCAGAGATATAGATAGAGGGTATATCACCAGAGATATAGATAGAGGGTATATCACCAGATATATAGATAGAGGGTATATCACCAGAGATATAGATAGAGGGTATATCACCAGATATATAGATAGAGGGTATATCACCAGAGATATAGATAGAGGGTATATCACCAGATATATAGATAGAGGTATATCACCAGATATATAGATAGAGGGTATATCACCAGATATATAGATAGAGGGTATATCACCAGATATATAGATAGAGGGGATATCACCAGAGATATAGATAGAGGGGTATATCACCAGATATATAGATAGAGGGTATATCACCAGATATATAGATAGAGGGGTATATCACCAGATATATAGATAGAGGGTATATCACCAGAGATATAGATAGAGGGTATATCACCAGAGATATAGATAGAGGGGTATATCACCAGAGATATAGATAGAGGGGTATATCACCAGAGATATAGATAGAGGGTATATCACCAGATATATAGATAGAGGGTATATCACCAGAGATATAGATAGAGATATAGATAGGGGTATATCACCAGAGATATAGATAGAGGGGTATATCACCAGAGATATAGATAGAGGGTATATCACCAGAGATATAGATAGAGGGGTATATCACCAGAGAGATATAGATATATCACCAGAGATATAGATATATATCACCAGATATATAGATAGAGGGGTATATCACCAGATATATAGATAGAGGGGTATATCACCAGAGATAGATATATATCACCAGAGATATAGATAGAGGGGTATATCACCAGAGATATAGATAGAGGGTATATCACCAGAGATATAGATAGAGGGTATATCACCAGAGATAAAGATAGAGGGTATATCACCAGAGACATAGATAGAGGGGTATATCACCAGATATATAGATAGAGGGGTATATCACCAGATATGTAGATAGAGGGGTATATCACCAGAGATATAGATAGAGGGGTATATCACCAGAGATATAGATAGAGGGGTATATCACCAGAGATATAGATAGAGGGGTATTTCACCAGAGATATAGATAGAGGGTATATCACCAGAGATATAGATAGAGGGTATATCACCAGAGATATAGATAGAGGGGTATATCACCAGATAGATATATCACCAGAGATATAGATAGAGGGTATATCACCAGATATATAGATAGAGGGGTATATCACCAGAGATATAGATAGAGGGGTATATCACCATAGATATAGATAGATATCACCAGAGATATAGATAGGGGTATATCACCAGAGATATAGATAGAGGGTATATCACCAGAGATATAGATAGAGGGGTATATCACCAGAGATATAGATAGAGGGGTATATCACCAGAGATATAGATAGAGGGGTATATCACCAGAGATATAGATAGAGGGTATATCACCAGATATATAGATAGAGGGGTATATCACCAGATATATAGATAGAGGGGTATATCACCAGAGATATAGATAGAGGGGTATATCACCAGAGATATAGATAGATATCACCAGATATAAAGATAGAGGGTATATCACCATAGAGGGTATATCAGATAGATAGGGGTATATCACCAGATATATAGATAGAGGGTATATCATAGATATATATAGATAGGGTATATCACCAGAGATATAGATAGAGGGTATATCACCAGATATAGATAGGGGTATATCACCAGAGATATATAGATAGAGGGTATATCACCAGAGATATAGATAGAGGGTATATCACCAGAGATATAGATAGAGGGGTATATCACCAGAGATATAGATAGAGGGTATATCACCAGAGATATAGATAGAGGGGTATATCACCAGATATATAGATAGAGGGGTATATCACCAGATATATATAGATAGGGGTATATCACCAGAGATATAGATAGAGGGTATATCACCAGAGATATATCACCAGAGATATAGATATATATCACCAGAGATATAGATAGAGGGTATATCACCAGAGATATAGATAGAGGGTATATCACCAGAGATATAGATAGAGGGTATATCACCAGATATATAGATAGAGGGGTATATCACCAGAGATATAGATAGAGGGGTATATCACCATAGATATAGATAGAGGGGTATATCACCAGATATATAGATAGAGGGTATATCACCAGAGATATAGATAGAGGGGTATATCACCAGAGATATAGATAGAGGGGTATATCACCAGATATATAGATAGAGGGTATATCACCAGAGATATAGATAGAGGGTATATCACCAGATATATAGATAGAGGGGTATATCACCAGAGATATAGATAGAGGGGTATATCACCAGATATATAGATAGAGGGGTATATCACCAGATATATAGATAGAGGGGTATATCACCAGATATATAGAGGGTAGATATATAGATAGGGGGTATATCACCAGAGATATAGATAGAGGGGTATATCACCAGAGATATAGATAGAGGGGTATATCACCAGATATATAGATAGAGGGTATATCACCAGATATATAGATAGAGGGGTATATCACCAGAGATATAGATAGAGGGTATATCACCATAGATATAGATAGGGGGTATATCACCAGAGATATAGATAGAGGGGTATATCACCAGAGATATAGATAGAGGGTATATCACCAGAGAGATATAGATAGAGGGTATATCACCAGAGATATAGATATATATCACCAGAGATATAGATAGAGGGGTATATCACCAGAGATATAGATAGAGGGTATATCACCAGATATATAGATAGAGGGTATATCACCAGATATATAGATAGAGGGGTATATCACCAGAGATATAGATAGAGGGGTATATCACCAGAGATATAGATAGAGGGGTATATCACCAGAGATATAGATAGAGGGGTATATCACCAGAGATATAGATAGAGGGGTATATCACCAGAGATATATAGATAGAGGGGTATATCACCAGAGATATAGATAGAGGGTATATCACCAGAGATATAGATAGAGGGTATATCACCAGATATATAGATAGGGTATATCACCAGATATATAGATATATATCACCAGATATAGATAGGGGTATATCACCAGAGATATAGATAGAGGGGTATATCACCAGAGATATAGATAGAGGGTATATCACCAGAGATATAGATAGGGGTATATCACCAGATGATATAGATAGAGGGGTATATCACCAGATATATAGATAGAGGGGTATATCACCAGATATATAGATAGAGGGGTATATCACCAGAGATATAGATAGAGGGTATATCACCAGATATATAGATAGAGGGTATATCACCAGATATATATAGATAGAGGGGTATATCACCAGAGATATAGATAGAGGGGTATATCACCAGAGATATAGATAGAGGGTATATCACCAGAGATATAGATAGAGCGGTATATCACCAGAGATATAGATAGAGGGTATATCACCAGAGATATAGATAGAGGGGTATATCACCAGAGATATAGATAGAGGGGTATATCACCAGATATATAGATAGAGGGTATATCACCAGAGATATAGATAGAGGGGTATATCACCATAGATATAGATAGAGGGGTATATCACCAGAGATATAGATATCACCAGAGATATAGATAGAGGGGTATATCACCAGAGATATAGATCACCAGATATATAGATAGAGGGGTATATCACCAGAGATATAGATAGAGGGGTATATCACCAGAGATATAGATAGAGGGGTATATCACCAGAGATATAGATAGAGGGGTATATCACCAGAGATATAGATAGAGGGGTATATCACCAGAGATATAGATAGATATATCACCAGAGATATAGATATATATCACCAGAGATATAGATAGAGGGGTATATCACCAGAGATATAGATAGAGGGTATATCACCAGAGATATAGATAGAGGGGTATATCACCAGAGATATAGATAGAGGGGTATATCACCAGATATATAGATAGAGGGGTATATCACCAGATATATAGATAGAGGGTATATCACCAGAGATATAGATAGAGGGTATATCACCAGAGATATAGATAGAGGGTATATCACCAGAGATATAGATAGAGGGTATATCACCAGATATATATAGATAGAGGGTATATCACCAGAGATATAGATAGAGGGGTATATCACCAGAGATATAGATATATATCACCAGATAGATAGGGGTATATCACCAGAGATATAGATAGAGGGGTATATCACCAGATATATAGATAGAGGGTATATCACCAGATATATAGATAGAGGGTATATCACCAGAGATATAGATAGAGGGTATATCACCAGAGATATAGATAGATATATCACCAGAGATATAGATAGAGCGGTATATCACCAGAGATATAGATAGAGCGGTATATCACCAGAGATATAGATAGAGGGGTATATCACCAGAGATATAGATAGAGGGGTATATCACCAGATATATAGATAGAGGGGTATATCACCAGAGATATAGATAGAGGGGTATATCACCAGATATATAGATAGAGGGGTATATCACCAGATATATAGATAGAGGGGTATATCACCAGAGATATAGATAGAGGGGTATATCACCAGAGATATAGATAGAGGGGTATATCACCAGATATATAGATAGAGGGGTATATCACCAGATATATAGATAGAGGGGTATATCACCAGATATATAGATAGATGGGTATATCACCAGAGATATAGATAGAGGGGTATATCACCATAGATATAGATAGAGGGGTATATCACCAGAGATATAGATAGAGGGGTATATCACCAGAGATATAGATAGAGGGGTATATCACCAGAGAGATATAGATAGAGGGGTATATCACCAGAGATATAGATAGAGGGGTATATCACCAGAGATATAGATAGAGGGTATATCACCAGAGATATAGATAGAGGGGTATATCACCAGATATATAGATAGATATATCACCAGATATATAGATAGGGGTATATCACCAGAGATATAGATAGAGGGGTATATCACCAGAGATATAGATAGAGGGGTATATCACCAGATATATAGATAGAGGGTATATCACCAGAGATATAGATAGAGGGGTATATCACCAGAGATATAGATAGAGGGGTATATCACCAGAGAAAGATAGGGGTATATCACCAGAGACAGAGATATAGATAGATAGGGGTATATCACCAGATATATAGATAGAGGGGTATATCACCAGAGATATAGATAGAGGGTATATCACCAGAGATATAGATATATATCACCAGAGATATAGATAGAGGGTATATCACCAGAGATATAGATAGAGGGGTATATCACCAGAGATATAGATAGAGGGGTATATCACCAGATATATAGATAGAGGGGTATATCACCAGATATATAGATAGAGGGGTATATCACCAGAGATATAGATAGAGGGGTATATCACCAGATATATAGATAGAGGGTATATCACCAGATATATAGATAGAGGGTATATCACCAGAGATATAGATAGAGGGGTATATCACCAGAGATATAGATAGAGGGTATATCACCAGAGATATAGATAGAGCGGTATATCACCAGAGATATAGATAGAGCGGTATATCACCAGAGATATAGATAGAGGGGTATATCACCAGAGATATAGATAGAGGGTATATCACCAGATATATAGATAGGGGGTATATCACCAGAGATATAGATAGAGGGTATATCACCATAGATATAGATAGAGGGGTATATCACCAGAGATATAGATAGAGGGGTATATCACCAGAGATATAGATAGAGGGGTATATCACCAGAGATATAGATAGAGGGGTATATCACCAGATATATAGATAGAGGGTATATCACCAGATATATAGATAGAGGGGTATATCACCAGATATATAGATAGAGGGTATATCACCAGAGATATAGATAGAGGGGTATATCACCAGAGATATAGATAGAGGGTATATCACCAGAGATATAGATAGGGGTATATCACCAGAGATATAGATAGAGGGGTATATCACCAGAGAGATAGATAGATATATCACCAGAGACATAGATAGGGTATATCACCAGATATATAGATAGAGGGGTATATCACCAGATATATAGATAGAGGGTATATCACCAGAGATATAGATAGAGGGGTATATCACCAGAGATATAGATAGAGGGGTATATCACCAGAGATATAGATAGAGGGTATATCACCAGAGATATAGATAGAGGGGTATATCACCAGAGATATAGATAGAGGGTATATCACCAGAGATATAGATAGAGGGGTATATCACCAGATATATAGATATATATCACCAGATATATATAGATAGGGGTATATCACCAGAGATATAGATATATATATCACCAGATATATAGATAGAGGGGTATATCACCAGATATATATAGATAGAGGGTATATCACCAGAGATATAGATAGAGGGGTATATCACCAGAGATATAGATAGAGGGGTATATCACCAGAGATATAGATAGAGCGGTATATCACCAGAGATATAGATAGAGCGGTATATCACCAGAGATATAGATAGAGGGGTATATCACCAGAGATATAGATAGAGGGGTATATCACCAGATATATAGATAGAGGGGTATATCACCAGAGATATAGATAGAGGGGTATATCACCATAGATATAGATAGAGGGGTATATCACCAGAGATATAGATAGAGGGGTATATCACCAGAGATATAGATAGAGGGGTATATCACCAGAGATATAGATAGAGGGTATATCACCAGATATATAGATAGAGGGTATATCACCAGATATATAGATAGAGGGGTATATCACCAGATATATAGATAGAGGGTATATCACCAGAGATATAGATAGAGGGTATATCACCATAGATATAGATAGAGGGTATATCACCAGAGATATAGATAGAGGGGTATATCACCAGAGATATAGATAGAGGGGTATATCACCAGAGATATAGATAGAGGGGTATATCACCAGAGATATAGATAGAGGGTATATCACCAGAGATATAGATAGAGGGGTATATCACCAGATATATAGATAGAGGTATATCACCAGATATATAGATAGAGGGGTATATCACCAGAGATATAGATAGAGGGGTATATCACCAGAGATATAGATAGAGGGGTATATCACCAGATATATAGATAGAGGGGTATATCACCAGATATATATAGATAGAGGGGTATATCACCAGAGATATAGATAGAGGGGTATATCACCAGAGAGATATAGATAGAGGGGTATATCACCAGATATATATAGATAGAGGGGTATATCACCAGAGATATAGATAGAGGGGTATATCACCAGAGATATAGATAAGGGGTATATCACCAGAGATATAGATAGAGGGGTATATCACCAGAGATATAGATAGAGGGGTATATCACCAGATATATAGATAGAGGGGTATATCACCAGATATATATAGATAGAGGGGTATATCACCAGAGATATAGATAGAGGGTATATCACCAGAGATATAGATAGAGGGGTATATCACCAGAGATATAGATAGAGGGTATATCACCAGAGATATAGATAGAGCGGTATATCACCAGAGATATAGATAGAGGGGTATATCACCAGAGATATAGATAGAGGGTATATCACCAGATATATAGATAGAGGGTATATCACCAGAGATATAGATAGAGGGTATATCACCAGAGATATAGATAGAGGGTATATCACCAGAGATATAGATAGAGGGGTATATCACCAGATATATAGATAGAGGGTATATCACCAGAGATATAGATAGAGGGTATATCACCAGATATATAGATAGAGGGGTATATCACCAGAGATATAGATAGAGGGTATATCACCAGAGATATAGATAGAGGGGTATATCACCAGATATATAGATAGAGGGGTATATCACCAGATATATAGATAGGGGTATATCACCAGATATATAGATAGAGGGGTATATCACCAGAGATATAGATAGAGGGGTATATCACCAGATATATAGATAGAGGGGTATATCACCAGATATATAGATAGAGGGGTATATCACCAGATATATAGATAGAGGGTATATCACCAGAGATATAGATAGAGGGTATATCACCAGAGATATAGATAGAGGGGTATATCACCAGAGATATAGATAGAGGGGGGTATATCACCAGAGATATAGATAGAGGGTATATCACCAGAGATATAGATAGAGGGGTATATCACCAGAGATATAGATAGAGGGGTATATCACCAGAGATATAGATAGAGGGGTATATCACCAGAGATATAGATAGAGGGGTATATCACCAGATATATAGATAGAGGGGTATATCACCAGAGATATAGATAGAGGGGTATATCACCAGAGATATAGATAGAGGGTATATCACCAGATATATAGATAGAGGGGTATATCACAAGATATATATAGATAGAGGGGTATATCACCAGAGATATAGATAGAGGGGTATATCACCAGAGAGATAGATAGGGGTATATCACCAGATATATATAGATAGAGGGGTATATCACCAGAGATATAGATAGAGGGGTATATCACCAGATATAGATAGGGGTATATCACCAGAGATAGATATATATAACCAGATAGATTGGGGTATATCACCAGAGATATAGATAGAGGGGTATATCACCAGAGATATAGATATAGATAGGGGGTATATCACCAGAGATATAGATAGAGGGGTATATCACCAGAGATATAGATAGAGGGGTATATCACCAGAGATATAGATAGAGGGGTATATCACCAGAGATATAGATAGAGGGGTATATCACCAGAGATATAGATAGAGGGTATATCACCAGAGATATAGATAGAGGGGTATATCACCAGAGATATAGATAGAGGGGTATATCACCAGAGATATAGATAGAGGGTATATCACCAGAGATATAGATAGAGGGTATATCACCAGAGATATAGATAGAGGGGTATATCACCAGAGATATAGATAGAGGGGTATATCACCAGAGATATAGATAGAGGGGTATATCACCAGAGATATAGATAGAGGGGTATATCACCAGAGATATAGATAGGGGTATATCACCAGATATTTATAGATAGAGGGGTATATCACCAGAGATATAGATAGAGGGGTATATCACCAGAGATATAGATAGAGGGTATATCACCAGAGATATAGATAGAGGGGTATATCACCAGAGATATAGATAGAGGGGTATATCACCAGAGATATAGATAGAGGGGTATATCACCAGAGAGAGATAGAGGGTATATCACCAGATATAGATAGAGGGTATATCACCAGATATATAGATAGAGGGGTATATCACCAGAGATATAGATAGAGGGGTATATCACCAGAGATATAGATAGAGGGGTATATCACCAGAGATATAGATAGAGGGTATATCACCAGAGATATAGATAGAGGGTATATCACCAGAGATATAGATAGGGGTATATCACCAGAGAGAAAGATAGAGGGTATATCACCAGAGAGATAGATAGAGGGGTATATCACCAGAGATATAGATAGAGGGGTATATCACCAGATATGTAGATAGAGGGGTATATCACCAGAGATATAGATAGAGGGGTATATCACCAGAGAGATAGATAGAGGGGTATATCACCAGAGATATAGATAGAGGGGTATATCACCAGAGATATAGATAGAGGGTATATCACCAGTGATATAGATAGAGGGGTATATCACCAGAGATATAGATAGAGGGGTATATCACCAGATATATAGATAGAGGGGTATATCACCAGATATATAGATAGAGGGGTATATCACCAGATATATAGATAGAGGGGTATATCACCAGAGATATAGATAGAGGGGTATATCACCATAGATATAGATAGAGGGGTATATCACCAGAGATATAGATAGAGGGGTATATCACCAGAGATATAGATAGAGGGGTATATCACCAGAGATATAGATAGAGGGGTATATCACCAGAGATATAGATAGAGGGGTATATCACCAGAGATATAGATAGAGGGGTATATCACCAGATATATAGATAGAGGGGTATATCACCAGATATATAGATAGAGGGGTATATCACCAGAGATATAGATAGAGGGGTATATCACCAGAGATATAGATAGAGGGTATATCACCAGATATAAAGATATATATCACCAGATATATATAGATAGGGGTATATCACCAGAGATATAGATAGAGGGGGTATATCACCAGAGATATAGATAGAGGGGTATATCACCAGATATATATAGATAGAGGGTATATCACCAGAGATATAGATAGAGGGGTATATCACCAGAGATATAGATAGAGGGGTATATCACCAGAGATATAGATAGAGGGGTATATAACCAGATATATAGATTGATATATCACCAGATAGATAGGGGTATATCACCAGAGATATAGATAGAGGGGTATATCACCAGAGATATAGATAGAGGGGTATATCACCAGAGATATAGATAGAGGGGTATATCACCAGAGATATAGATAGAGGGGTATATCACCAGAGATATAGATAGAGGGGTATATCACCAGAGATATAGATAGAGGGGTATATCACCAGAGATATAGATAGAGGGGTATATCACCAGAGATATAGATAGAGGGGTATATCACCAGAGATATAGATAGAGGGGTATATCACCAGAGATATAGATAGAGGGGTATATCACCAGAGATATAGATAGAGGGGTATATCACCAGAGATATAGATAGAGGGGTATATCACCAGAGAGATATAGATAGAGGGGTATATCACCAGATATTTATAGATAGAGGGGTATATCACCAGAGATATAGATAGAGGGGTATATCACCAGAGATATAGATAGAGGGGTATATCACCAGAGATATAGATAGAGGGGTATATCACCAGAGATATAGATAGAGGGGTATATCACCAGAGATATAGATAGAGGGGTATATCACCAGAGATATAGATAGAAGGGGAGAGATATAGATAGAGGGTATATCACCAGAGATATAGATAGAGGGGTATATCACCAGAGATATAGATAGAGGGGTATATCACCAGAGATATAGATAGAGGGGTATATCACCAGATATATAGATAGAGGGGTATATCACCAGATATATAGATAGAGGGGTATATCACCAGAGATATAGATAGAGGGGTATATCACCAGAGATATAGATAGAGGGGTATATCACCAGATATATAGATAGAGGGGTATATCACCAGATATATATAGATAGAGGGGTATATCACCAGAGATATAGATAGAGGGGTATATCACCAGAGAGATATAGATAGAGGGGTATATCACCAGATATATATAGATAGAGGGGTATATCACCAGAGATATAGATAGAGGGGTATATCACCAGAGATATAGATAGAGGGGTATATCACCAGAGATATAGATAGAGGGGTATATAACCAGATATATAGATTGAGGGGTATATCACCAGAGATATAGATAGAGGGGTATATCACCAGAGAGATATAGATAGGGTATATCACCAGAGATATAGATAGAGGGGTATATCACCAGAGATATAGATAGAGGGGTATATCACCAGAGATATAGATAGAGGGGTATATCACCAGAGATATAGATAGAGGGGTATATCACCAGAGATATAGATAGAGGGGTATATCACCAGAGATATAGATAGAGGGGTATATCACCAGAGAGATAGATAGAGGGGTATATCACCAGATATATAGATAGAGGGGTATATCACCAGAGAGATATAGATAGAGGGGTATATCACCAGATATATATAGATAGAGGGGTATATCACCAGATATATATAGATAGAGGGGTATATCACCAGAGATATAGATAGAGGGGTATATCACCAGAGATATAGATAGAGGGGTATATCGCCAGAGATATAGATAGAGGGGTATATCACCAGAGATATAGATAGATATAGATAGAGGGGTATATCACCAGAGATATAGATAGAGGGGTATATCACCAGAGAGAAAGATAGAGGGGTATATCACCAGAGACATAGATAGAGGGGTATATCACCAGATATATAGATAGAGGGGTATATCACCAGAGATATAGATAGAGGGGTATATCACCAGAGATATAGATAGAGGGGTATATCACCAGAGATATAGATAGAGGGGTATATCACCAGAGATATAGATAGAGGGGTATATCACCAGAGATATAGATAGAGGGGTATATCACCAGTGATATAGATAGAGGGGTATATCACCAGATATAGATAGGGGTATATCACCAGAGATATAGATAGAGGGGTATATCACCAGAGATATAGATAGAGGGGTATATCACCAGAGATATAGATAGAGGGGTATATCACCAGAGATATAGATAGAGGGGTATATCACCAGAGATATAGATAGAGGGGTATATCACCAGAGAGATAGATAGAGGGGTATATCACCAGAGATATAGATAGAGGGGTATATCACCAGATATATAGATAGAGGGGTATATCACCAGAGATATAGATAGAGGGGTATATCACCAGATATATATAGATAGAGGGGTATATCACCAGAGATATAGATAGAGGGGTATATCACCAGAGATATAGATAGAGGGGTATATCACCAGAGATATAGATAGAGGGGTATATCACCAGAGATATAGATAGAGGGGTATATCACCAGAGATATAGATAGAGGGGTATATCACCAGAGAGAAAGATAGAGGGGTATATCACCAGAGACATAGATAGAGGGGTATATCACCAGATATATAGATAGAGGGGTATATCACCAGATATATAGATAGAGGGGTATATCACCAGAGATATAGATAGAGGGGTATATCACCAGAGATATAGATAGAGGGGTATATCACCAGAGATATAGATAGAGGGGTATATCACCAGAGATATAGATAGAGGGGTATATCACCAGTGATATAGATAGAGGGGTATATCACCAGAGATATAGATAGAGGGGTATATCACCAGATATATAGATAGAGGGGTATATCACCAGATATATAGATAGAGGGGTATATCACCAGATATATAGATAGAGGGGTATATCACCAGAGATATAGATAGAGGGGTATATCACCATAGATATAGATAGAGGGGTATATCACCAGAGATATAGATAGAGGGGTATATCACCAGAGATATAGATAGAGGGGTATATCACCAGAGATATAGATAGAGGGTATATCACCAGAGATATAGATAGAGGGTATATCACCAGAGATATAGATAGAGGGTATATCACCAGAGATATAGATAGAGGGGTATATCACCAGAGATATAGATAGAGGGGTATATCACCAGAGATATAGATAGAGGGGTATATCACCAGATATTTATAGATAGAGGGGTATATCACCAGAGATATAGATAGAGGGGTATATCACCAGAGATATAGATAGAGGGGTATATCACCAGAGATATAGATAGAGGGGTATATCACCAGAGATATAGATAGAGGGGTATATCACCAGAGATATAGATAGAGGGTATATCACCAGAGATATAGATAGAGGGGTATATCACCAGAGAGATAGATAGAGGGGTATATCACCAGAGATATAGATAGAGGGGTATATCACCAGATATATAGATAGAGGGGTATATCACCAGATATATAGATAGAGGGGTATATCACCAGAGATATAGATAGAGGGGTATATCACCAGAGATATAGATAGAGGGGTATATCACCAGAGATATAGATAGAGGGGTATATCACCAGAGATATAGATAGAGGGGTATATCACCAGAGATATAGATAGAGGGGTATATCACCAGAGAGAAAGATAGAGGGGTATATCACCAGAGACATAGATAGAGGGGTATATCACCAGATATATAGATAGGGGTATATCACCAGAGATATAGATAGAGGGTATATCACCAGAGATATAGATAGAGGGGTATATCACCAGAGATATAGATAGAGGGGTATATCACCAGAGATATAGATAGAGGGGTATATCACCAGAGATATAGATAGAGGGGTATATCACCAGTGATATAGATAGAGGGGTATATCACCAGATATATAGATAGAGGGGTATATCACCAGATATATATAGATAGAGGGGTATATCACCAGAGATATAGATAGAGGGGTATATCACCAGATATATAGATAGAGGGGTATATCACCAGATATATATAGATAGAGGGGTATATCACCAGAGATATAGATAGAGGGGTATATCACCAGAGATATAGATAGAGGGGTATATCACCAGAGATATAGATAGAGGGGTATATCACCAGAGATATAGATAGAGGGGTATATCACCAGAGAGATATAGATAGAGGGGTATATCACCAGATATATATAGATAGAGGGGTATATCACCAGAGATATAGATAGAGGGGTATATCACCAGAGATATAGATAGAGGGGTATATCACCAGAGATATAGATAGAGGGGTATATCACCAGAGATATAGATAGAGGGGTATATCACCAGAGATACAGATAGAGGGGTATATCACCAGAGATATAGATAGAGGGGTATATCACCAGAGATATAGATCAGGTGTATATCACCAGAGATATAGATAGAGGGGTATATCACCAGAGATATAGATAGAGGGGTATATCACCAGATATATAGATAGAGGGGTATATCACCAGAGATATAGATAGAGGGGTATATCACCAGAGATATAGATAGAGGGGTATATCACCAGAGATATAGATAGAGGGGTATATCACCAGAGAGATATAGATAGAGGGGTATATCACCAGATATTTATAGATAGAGGGGTATATCACCAGAGATATAGATAGAGGGGTATATCACCAGAGATATAGATAGAGGGGTATATCACCAGAGATATAGATAGAGGGGTATATCACCAGAGATATAGATAGAGGGGTATATCACCAGAGATATAGATAGAGGGGTATATCACCAGAGATATAGATAGAGGGGTATATCACCAGAGATATAGATAGAGGGGTATATCACCAGATATATAGATAGAGGGTATATCACCAGATATATAGATAGAGGGGTATATCACCAGAGATATAGATAGAGAGGTATATCACCAGAGATATAGATAGAGGGTATATCACCAGAGATATAGATAGATATATCACCAGAGATATAGATAGGGGTATATCACCAGAGATATAGATAGAGGGGTATATCACCAGAGATATAGATAGAGGGTATATCACCAGAGATATAGATAGAGGGGTATATCACCAGATATATAGATAGAGGGGTATATCACCAGATATATAGATAGAGGGGTATATCACCAGATATATAGATAGAGGGTATATCACCAGAGATATAGATAGAGGGTATATCACCAGAGATATAGATAGAGGGGAGATATATCACCAGAGATATAGATAGAGGGGTATATCACCCGATATATAGATAGAGGGGTATATCACCAGATATATATATATCACCAGATAGAGGGGTATATCACCAGAGATATAGATAGAGGGGTATATCACCAGATATATAGATAGAGGGGTATATCACCAGATATATATAGATAGAGGGGTATATCACCAGAGATATAGATAGAGGGGTATATCACCAGAGATATAGATAGAGGGTATATCACCAGAGATATAGATAGAGGGTATATCACCAGAGATATAGATAGATATCACCAGAGAGATATAGATAGAGGGGTATATCACCAGATATATATAGATAGAGGGGTATATCACCAGAGATATAGATAGAGGGGTATATCACCAGAGATATAGATAGAGGGGTATATCACCAGAGATATAGATAGAGGGGTATATCACCAGAGAGATATAGATAGAGGGGTATATCACCAGAGAGATATAGATAGAGAGGTAAAACACCAGCACTTTGACCCTCTACTACTGTACTCTAACGACTACTGTACTCTAACCCTCTAACTACTACTGTACTCTAATTACTACTGTACTCTAACTACTACTGTACTCTAACCCTCTAACTACTACTGTACTCTAACTACTACTGTACTCTAACCCTCTAACTACTACTGAACTCTAA
>NC_088225.1:38712362-38734862 GCF_036934945.1 Oncorhynchus masou masou
TCTCTCTCTCTCTCCCCCTCCCTCTCTCCGCCAGCAGACACAATGGGGGACGCTGAGGCCCCAAAGATAATCTGACGTGTGTGTGAGAGCAATGTGTGTGTGTGTGTGTGTGTGTGTGTGTGTGTGTGTGTGTGTGTGTGTGTGTGTGTGTGTGTGTGTGTGGCATTGATCTCAGTGTGCAGCCCAGGCTTAACTTTATGCTGAGTAACTCTGACCCATATCCGACCTGCTGAGTGTGTGCTTGTGCATGTGTGTGTGTGTATTAATGTGTGTGTGTGTTTATGTATGATTGTGTGTGTGTGTTTGTATAGACAGTTGAAGTTGGAAGTTTACATACACCTTAGCCAAATACATTTAAACTCAATTTTTCAATATTTCTGACATCATTGATCTTTGTCCCCATGTGCTGTTGCAAACCGTAGTCTGGTTTTTTGATGGCGGTTTTGGAGCAGTGGCTTCTTCCTTGCTGAGCGGCCTTTCAGGTTATGTCGATATAGGACTCGTTTTACTGTGGATATAGATACTTTTGTACCTGTTTCCTCCAGCATCTTCACAAGGTCCTTCGCTGTTGTTCTTGATTTGCCCTTTTCGCACCAAAGTACGTACATCTCTAGGAGACAGAGCTTCCTACGCGGTATGACGGCTGCGTGGTGAACGTGGTACCTTCAGGGGTTTGGAAATTGCTCCCAAGGATGAACCAGACTTGTGGAGGTCTTCAATTTTTTTTGGGGGGGGAGGTCTTGGCTGATTTCTTTTGTTTTTCCAATGATGAAGGTAGGCCTTAAAATACATCCACAGGTACAAATTAACTCAAATTAAAAATAAAAATTAACTCAATTCGTCAGAAGCGTATAAAGCCATGACATCATTTTCTGAAATTTTCCAAGCTGTTTAAATGCATGAAGTCAACTTAGTGTATATAAACTTCTGACCCACTGGAATTGTGATACAGTGAATTATAAGTGAAATAATCTGTCTGTAAACAATTGTTGGAAGAATGACTTGTGTCATGCACAAAGTAGATGTCCTAACCGACTTGCCAAAACTATAGTTTGTTAACAAGAAATTTGTGTAGTGGTTGAAAAACAAGTTTTAATGACTCCAACCTAAATGTATTTAAACTTCCTATTTCAACTGTATGGAATCAAATACAAATCTTAGAATCAACTATTAAAGACGACCAGAACACACTGGATTCCAGAACACACTGGATTCCAGAACACACTGGATTCCAGAACACACTGGATTCCAGAACACACTGGATTCCAGAACACACTGGATTCTCCAATTACATTGAATGACCTACAGGACAAAATACAAAACCTCCAACCCAAAAAGGCCTGTGGTGTTCATGGTATCCACAATGAAATGATCAAATATATACAGAGTTCAAGTTCCAATCTATACTAAAACTCTTTAACATCATCGTCAGCTCTGGCATCTTCCCCAATATTTGGAACCAAGGACTGATCAGCCCAATTCACACAAGTGGAGACAAATCTGACCCCAAGACATTTGTGGAGTGGTTGAAAAACGAGTTTTAAAATGACTCCAACCTTAATGTATGTAAACTTCCGACTTCAAGTGTGTGTGTGTGTGTGTGTGTGTGTATGTGTGTGTGTGTGTGTGTGTGTGTGTGTGTACACTATAAAACCCCACCTTAGCCTGCAGTCTCTCATCGGCCATCTGCTCGACGCGATCAGAGAAGGTGGTGTTCACCTGGTTGCCCTGGCAACACGTGTTTCACATCCTCCCAGAAACTTCTGTGTCTAAACTCTGACTGGGATAGCAGCACACACTGTAACACACACACACACACACAGACACACTGGGACAGCAGCGAGTTGTCCTCCGAGAGACAGGCAGGATCTGGGGCACCAACACACTGTAACACACACAAACACACACACACTGTAACACAAACACACACACACTCCTACTGGGGAGTTGATCTGTCTACAGCACCTCCTACTGGAGAGATGATCTATCTACAGCATCTCCTACTGGAGAGATGATGTATCTACAGCACCTCCTACTGGAGAGTTGATCTATCTACAGCACCTCCTACTGGAGAGATGATCTATCTACAGCACCTCCTACTGGAGAGATGATCTATCTACAGCATTTACATCAACAGCTATTGCTTCACTTCAACCCACAATTCAACTAAAATTAGACATCACAAATTGGCCCAGGAGATGAGAGGAGAGATGATGATAGGGGAGGAGATGAGGGGATGAGAGAGGAGGAGATGAGAGAGTAGGAGATGAGGGATGGAGAAGAGGAGAGAGGTGGAGGAGAGAGGAGTGTCGTCGTCGGAGAGGAGGAGATGAGAGGAGAGGAGAGGAGAGAGGAGAGGTTTCTGTAACTATAAGGTAATAATATAAAGTGGGTGTGTTGTAGATAACCTGCACAGGTTGTCAGAGAGGAGGGAGGAGGAGAGGAGAGGAGAGGAGAGGAGAGGAGAGGAGAGGAGAGGAGAGGAGAGGAGGAGAGGGAGAGGAGAGGGAGAGGAGAGGAGAGGAGAGGAGAGAGGGAGAGGAGAGAGGAGGGAGAGGAGAGGAGAGGAGAGGAGAGGAGAGGAGGAGAGGAGAGGAGAGGAGGAGAGGGAGAGGGAGAGGAGAGGGAGAGAGAGAGGAGAGGGAGAGGGAGAGGAGAGGAGAGGAGAGGGGGAGGGGGAGGAGGAGAGGAGAGGGAGAGAGAGGAGAGGAGAGGAGGGAGAGGAGAGGAGAGGAGAGGGAGGGGAGAGGAGGAGAGGAGGGAGAGGAGAGGAGGAGAGGGAGGAGGAGGAGAGGAGAGGAGAGGAGGGAGGAGGAGAGGAGGAGAGGGAGAGGAGGAGGAGAGGAGAGGAGAGGAGAGGAGAGGAGGAGAGGAGAGGAGTGGAGAGGAGAGAGAGGAGAGGGGAGAGGAGAGGAGAGGAGAGGGAGAGGGGAGGGAGAGGAGAGGAGAAGAGAGGAGAGGAGAGGAGAGGAGAGGAGAGGAGAGGAGAGGAGAGGAGATGAGAGGAGAGGAGGGAGAGGAGAGAGAGAGAGAAGAGAGGGAGAGGAGAGGAGAGGGAGAGGAGAAGAGAAGAGGAGAGAGAGAGGAGAGGAGAGGAGGGAGAGGAGAGGAGAGGAGAGGAGAGGGAGAGGAGAGGAGAGGAGGAGGGAGAGGAGAGGAGAGAGGAGAAGAGAAGGAGGGAGAGAGAGAGGAGAGGAGAGGGAGAGGAGAGGAGAGGGAGGAGAGAGGAGAGAGAGGGAGAGGAGGGGAGAGGAGAGGAGGAGAGGAGAGGAGAGGAGAGGAGAGGAGGAGAAGGAGGAGAGGAGAGGAGGGAGGAGGGGAGGGAGGAGAGGGAGAAGAGAGGAGGGAGGAGGAGAGGAGAGGAGGGACGAGGAGAGGAGAGGAGTGGAGAGGAGAGGAGAGGGAGGAGTGGAGAGGAGAGGAGAGGAGAGGGAGGAGAGGGAGAGGAGAGGGAGGAGAGGAGAGGGAGGGGAGAGAGAGAGAGGAGAGGGAGAGGAGAGGAGAGAGGGAGAGAGGAGTGTGGAGAGGAGGGAGAGGAGAGGAGAGGGAGGAGAGGAGAAGAGAGGGAGGAGAGGGAGGGAGGAGGGAGGAGGGAGGGGAGAAGAGGAGGAGGGAGGAGGAGAGGAGGGAGGAGGGACGAGGAGAGGAGAGGAGTGGAGAGGAGAGGAGAGGAGTGGAGAGGAGTGGAGAGGGAGAGGGTTGAGAGGAGAGGAGAGGAGAGGAGAGGGAGAGGAGAGGAGAGGGAGGAGAAGAGAGGAGGAGAGGAGAGGAGAGGAGAGGGAGAGGAGAGGAGAAGAGAGGAGAGG
Organism: Oncorhynchus masou masou; assembly: GCF_036934945.1. Classification (NCBI taxonomy): domain Eukaryota; kingdom Metazoa; phylum Chordata; class Actinopteri; order Salmoniformes; family Salmonidae; genus Oncorhynchus; species Oncorhynchus masou. Next base: position 38,716,169 of record NC_088225.1, read on the forward strand.
AGAGGGAGATGAGAGGAGAGGAGAGGAGAAGAGAAGAGAAGAGAAGAGAGGAGAGGAGGGAGAGGAGGGAGAGGAGAGGAGAGGAGAGGAGAGGAGAGGAGGGAGGGAGGAGGGAGGAGGAGAGGAGAAGAGAGGGAGGGAGGAGGAGGAGAGGAGAGGAGGGACGAGGAGAGGGAGAGGAGTGGAGAGGAGAGGAGAGGAGAGATAGGGAGAGGAGGGAGAGGAGAGGAGAGAGAGGAGGAGAGGGAGAGGAGAGGAGAGGAGAGGAGAGGAGAGGAGAGGAGAGGAGAGGAGAGGAGAGGAGAGGAGGAGCGGGGTGACATGGGAGAACTGGTTAAACATCAGGACGGGCTGCAGCATTCTGGATGAGGTCTCGTTCTCTTCCTCAAACCGTCCCTCAAACAGCCCCAGGGCAAGACAGGGACGAATGTCAGGTGGTTGCCAGGGTAACTGTTTTGCATGGCAGGGGTTGGTCCTGTCATGGGTGACATGGGAGAACTGGATGAGTACTCGTTCTCTTCCTCAAACCGTCCCTCAAACACAGTGGTGGGTCGTCAGGGCCAGCAAGGCCTTCTCTGCCTCAATCAGAAAATATATTTTTTTAAATATATTTTCCCACAAATATATATTCAATTATTCCCCAGAGTAAGAGTTACACTCTTCATTTCATAGCGTTCCTCTTGGTTGCACTGCTTTCCAGCCCCAGGTTGAGATTTGGAGGGCTGGTCTTTATGTTAGATATTTTATCCAATCATATTCAGCCATCATGTGTTGCCAGGGGTCTAAAATCTGCCCTCAGGCCTTCCGAATCAACAGTGCGGGCGCTTGTAGCTTAAAGTGAATGGAAATTAAAATTTAGTGTCAACCAATCAGCTTTAGAGTTGGCTATTGTACGCCTGCAGGCTGGCTCCAGTGTTACACAGGCACGTATTTTGATTGGATTACCAATATTGAGAGGCAGGTCCTTATATGGGCAGGTCTCAGAACTAGGAAACTGAAATTGATCAACTAATTAATTTGCGTACTACTAAGCCCCACAATGGCGGAAGGAGGAAAAGATATCGATTTGGTCGAGGATATAATTATAACGCCATTCTCAAGACAAACTTTTCAAGAAAAGTTAGACATTGTCAGGAGAGGTAGACGCCGACGCTACAAAGACAGGCTCCGAGAAGCACTGCAAACTGTACTGCTGGGAATGCCTATTATTTGCAAGTGATCGATTTGGTGTTTGGAGCCACACTGGCTTTGCAAACCTGAGTTGTCTAACCAAGGCAGCAACGAAGTACGGCTGGGCACTTACAAACAATGGTGCTTTTGAAAACTTTTGGGGACACCCGAGTGGATCTACAGCTCAACGAACAAGCGCTCAGGGCAACGAAGCTGCACAATGAAAAGGTATTGTACTCTTCCCCTGCAATTCTCTGAATAAAAATGTCAATTTCAAGGTGACGCAACGCCTGGTTATACTGCGTTTCTATCTAAATGTATAGTGTCTAGGGCCATGGCATCATAATGATGGTAATAAGAGGTGGATTAATTCGGGTGGGACTTCACTGAAGGCCCAGGCCCCAGAACCACGGCACGCTACAGCTCAAACAGCCCCAGAACCACGGCACACTACTGCTCAAACAGCCCCAGAACCACGGCACGCTACTGCTCAAACAGCCCCAGAACCACGGCACGCTACTGCTCAAACAGCCCCAGAACCACGGCACGCTACTGCTCAAACAGCCCCAGAACCACGACACACTACTGCTCAAACAGCCCCAGAACCACGGCACGCTACTGCTCAAACAGCCCCAGGGCAAGACAGGAGGAGAGGAGAGGAGAGGAGAGGAGAAGAGGAGAGGAGAGGAGAGGAGAGGAGAGGAGAGGAGAGGAGAGGAGAGGAGAGGAGAGGAGGAGCGGGGTGACATGGGAGAACTGGTTAAACATCAGGACGGGCTGCAGCATTCTGGATGAGGTCTCGTTCTCTTCCTCAAACCGTCCCTCAAACAGCCTCAGGGCAAGACAGGGACGAATGTCAGGTGGTTGCCAGGGTAACTGTTTTGCATGGCAGGGGTTGGTCCTGCCATAGCTTCATAACCCAGAGAGACAGGGAAGGTGTGTGTGTGTGTGTGTGTGTGTGTGTGTGTGTGTGTGTGTGTGTGTGTGTGTGTGTGTGTGTGTGTGTGTGTGTGTGTGTGTGTGTGTGTGTGTGTGTGTGTGTGTGTGTGTGTGTGTGTGGAGGATGTTGTATTAGTCACATTCGAGCAGTGTTTCCTCGGTATGGAAGCAGATGAGGACATGTGGAGGGCGGAGTCAGACACTTAGATTAGGATGTGACTCCTCCCACCCAGGGAGAGTCCTTCTAACGCAGACACTTAGATTAGGATGTGACTCCTCCCACCCAGGGAGAGTCCGTCTAACGCAGATACTTAGATTAGGATGTGACTCCTCCCACCCAGGGACAGTCCTTCTAACGCAGACACTTAGATTAGGATGTGACTCCTCCCACCCAGGGAGAGTCCGTCTAACGCAGACACTTAGATTAGGATGTGACTCCTCCCACCCAGGGACAGTCCTTCTAACGCAGACACTTAGATTAGGATGTGACTCCTCCCACCCAGGGAGAGTCCTAACGCAGACACTTAGATGAGGATGTGACTCCTCCCACCCAGGGAGAGTCCTTCTAACGCAGACACTTAGATTAGGATGTGACTCCTCCCACCCAGGGAGCGTCCTTCTAACGCAGACACTTAGATGAGGATGTGACTCCTCCCACCCAGGGAGAGTCCTTCTAACACAGACACTTAGATTAGGATGTGACTCCTCCCACCCAGGGAGAGTCCTTCTAAGGCAGACACTTAGATTAGGATGTGACTCCTCCCACCCAGGGAGAGTCCTTCTAACGTGTGACTCCTCCCACCCAGGGACAGTCCGTCTAACGCAGACACTTAGATTAGGATGTGACTCCTCCCACCCAGGGAGAGTCCTTCTAACGTGTGACTCCTCCCACCCAGGGACAGTCCTTCTAACGTGTGACTCCTCCCACCCAGGGACAGTCCTTCTTCAGTCCTTTCAGATATTTCCTTATTTGTTCGTATTAAAAAAATATATGCAGCTTTGAATGCTTTTATGTGTGGTATGATTTCTAGTTAGCCCACTGCAGATCTGGATAAACAAATCCACCTTCCACTATGACTGGGACAGACTGGTGGATAGAGGGCAGGATAGACAGAATGGTGGATAGAGGGACAGAATGGTGGATAGAGAGCAGGATAGACAGACTGGTGGATAGAGGGACAGACTGGTGGATAGAGGGACAGACTGGTGGATAGAGGGCAGGATAGACATACTGGTGGATAGAGGGACAGACTGGTGGATAGAGGGACAGACTGGTGGATAGAGGGCAGGATAGACAGACTGGTGGATAGAGGGACAGACTGGTGGATAGAGGGACAGACTGGTGGATAGAGGGCAGGATAGACATACTGGTGGATAGAGGGACAGACTGGTGGATAGAGGGCAGGATAGACAGACTGGTGGATAGAGGGACAGACTGGTGGATAGAGGGACAGACTGGTGGATAGAGGGACAGACTGGTGGTTGGAGGGACAGACTGGTGGATAGAGGGACAGACTGGTGGATAGAGGGACAGACTGGTAGATAGAGGGCAGGATAGACAGACTGGTGGTCTGTATTGACCTGTTGTATAGGAAAAGTCAGCTGGGGGAAGAAAAGCGTAGTGGATAAGGGAAGAACCCCCCCCCCCCTAAAACCCACCTTGATATAGGAGAGATGTATGGAAGCGGACAGGATGGAAGAACATAAACCCACCTTGATATAGGAGAGATACAATGCAATATGGGCCCAAATTGTCTGTTTTTTTGTTTGTTTTTTTAACCTCCATAAATCACTAGGGGCAGCCCCCATTGATTTGAGCCCGTAGTGGGGTGCTCCCATAGCGGGCACGGAGGCCTGGATCCCCCCCTATAACGGATTTAAAAAACAATTCTGAAAATATGGGCCTGGTAACCCGTTCAATCACCAGGCTAGCTGTTTTACAATTATTATAGTGTGTCTATTTTTTTATAGATTAGTCTCTGGTTTCGTCAAACGTGCTTATGCGGAACCTTTTGAGATGAGACGTGATTTCAGTCCGGACGAATATCCACAGCGCCCCAATAAACATGGCTGACATTCCAAGTGATGCGCCACAGCGTGAGTTTATTTTAAGTTTATTATAACAAAACACGCCCGTCTCCAGACACCACGTTTATTATATGTGTTTTTAGCCTCTTATAATGTTAGTTGTTAATTGTTTGTGAATGTTAAGTTTGTTGTCGTTGTTAATGAAGAATAGTTTGTCTGAAAGTTAGCTGGTTAGCCTGTTAGCATAGCTGCCTGTCAAATACTCACCGCACTTCGATACAAAGTGATTTTCTTTAACCTTAATGAACCTCGGTCTCTTAACCTACGTTAATTATCCTAACCTGCTAAGTAAAACTTAATTTCCGTTTTTTCGGGGATTGCCGTGAAAATGGTTTCACCATAAGACAACAGACAGATGGCGCAGTTTTACAAACCAGTTTGACAGATCCATTGAGCAGTGTTTATGTCATGACAGCCAATCAGCTCATTTGTTGTTCAACGCTTATGTGCCGTTTTCATAATGGCTGCTGTGACACATTTTTAAGTAATCGTTCAAATCTTCTCAGTTTAAATAGTTGGGATAATGGGAACAATTCGCATTTCCCATCCCGATTGATACCTCGTACAGGCTCCCTGGTGTCTTAAATCTACACCGGAAGCCTGTCTGACCGTCGTGCAGATGGTCGGGTTGGATCGGCTGGCTCGTCTCTAGGATAAACTGTATCACATGACCTGTCAAAAACATAGACAGGGTTTGTCCAATAAACTATAATATCTTTGGTCAATGGATCTGTGTTTTAACTCATTCAGTCACATGCAAATTAGTGGACAAAGAAACAAGCATTTCCTACATATTCAATCTTGGCACTTCTATTATCTGATTGGTTGGTCATGGTTGTTGTTTTTGATGTATTGACCTGATTGGTTGTTTTGGGTGTCAGACTGCCCGGGTACGGCCAGTGAGCAGGCAGGGAAGACGTCAGCATGTCAGGGTTGTCCCAACCAGAACCTCTGTTCCTCTGGAGCCACTAAAGCACCAGACCCAGGTAAAGACTCAGTCTCTCTGTCTCTGTTCTGCCCTGCACTACTGATTAGTCTGCAATTCCTTGTTTTCAATGTGTGTTTAATGCCTCTCTCTCTTTCCTCACTCACTCCCTCACTCACTCTCTCTCCCCCCCTCCCCGACCCTCTCTCTCTCTCCCCCCCTCCCCGACTCTCTCTCTCTCCCCCCTCCCCGACCCTCTCTCCCTCCCCCTCCCCTGCAGCCATAGAGGAGATAGCAGAGAAGATGTTAACAGTGAAACATAAGATCTTGGTCCTGTCAGGGAAAGGAGGAGTAGGGAAGAGCACCTTCAGCGCACATCTGGCCCACGCCCTGGCTAGTGACGCCACTAAAGAGGTAACACTTCAACATCTCTCTCCCTCTAGCTCTCTGTTCTCCACTCATTTGTTAGGACTCTTTCTCCCCCCCCTCTTTTCTCTCTCTCTTTCTTCTCCCTCTCTCGTGTGGGAAGGTCACCCAGATAGCTGACGACAGTTGGTGTGATCAGAGGAGAAGCTTAGGGCCGTCCGATCAGATCACGTCGTACCGTTAAAACACATTATATCACAGGTTTTCATTCAACTGTCAATGAAATAAAGTAATAAAATAAATAAATACATCATAAAAGCTGAACAAAACTGCCTCTACCTGGTGAAGTCTGCAACCAGTCTGTTTAGTTAACATACCCACTCTGTGTTATCGTCAAACTAAACCTTTCCGTGGGTTTTGTCTCCCCCTGGTGGTCACAAATGGAACATTGGCTGAAAGCTTTAGCTCGGCTCAGTGCTGCCTCTCTGTGGTCAGATGAGGGTATGACGGCTGGATAACGTGTTAATGCACTGGCTAAGTGATACCCGCTAAATCTGCTGTCTGAGGAGATGTTCTACACCATAATCTGTGTGTGTGTGTGTGTGTGTTTTCTCCAGGTTGCTCTCCTAGATGTGGACATCTGTGGTCCGTCCATCCCCAGGATCATGGGTCTGGAGGGAGAGCAGGTAGCAGGATTGTCTCTCTGTCTCTCTCCTCGTGTTATATGGTCATGTGATTGATATCCTCTCTGCTATTGGTCAGATCCCTATCTCGATGCTGTTTTGGTGTTTCAATAAGATGTACCGTTCAAAAGTTTTGGGAGTCACTTAGAAATGTCCTTTTAAAAATAAAATAAAAAACACTTTGTTTTTGGGGGGGGGGTCCATTTTAAATTAACATCCCAAGTTGATCAGAAATACAGTGTAGACATTGTTAATGTTGTAAATTACTATTGTAGCTGGAAACGGCAGATATTTTTATGGAAAGTCTACATAGGTGTACAGAGGCCCATTATCAGCAACCATCACTCCTGTGTTCCAATGGCACGTCTGTCTCTCTGTCTGTAGGTCCATCAGAGTGGTTCTGGCTGGTCTCCTGTGGTGAGTCTTCAATAGAGGAATAGTTCAATGTTTGTTTTCTTTCTTTTTAATATATCAGTTTATTAGTTGTGTTCCAGTATGTAGAGGATAACCTGTGTGTGTGTGTGTGTTCCAGTATGTAGAGGATAACCTGTGTGTGTGTGTGTGTTCCAGTATGTAGAGGATAACCTGTGTGTGTGTGTGTGTGTTCCAGTATGTAGAGGATAACCTGTGTGTGTGTGTGTGTGTTCCAGTATGTAGAGGATAACCTGTGTGTGTGTGTGTGTGTTCCAGTATGTAGAGGATAACCTGTGTGTGTGTGTGTGTGTTCCAGTATGTAGAGGATAACCTGTGTGTGTGTGTGTGTGTTCCAGTATGTAGAGGATAACCTGTGTGTGTGTGTTCCAGTATGTAGAGGATAACCTGTGTGTGTGTGTTCCAGTATGTAGAGGATAACCTGTGTGTGTGTGTTCCAGTATGTAGAGGATAACCTGTGTGTGTGTGTGTGTGTTCCAGTATGTAGAGGATAACCTGTGTGTGTGTGTTCCAGTATGTAGAGGATAACCTGTGTGTGTGTTCCAGTATGTAGAGGATAACCTGTGTGTGTGTGTGTGTGTTCCAGTATGTAGAGGATAACCTGTGTGTGTGTGTTCCAGTATGTAGAGGATAACCTGTGTGTGTGTGTTCCAGTATGTAGAGGATAACCTGTGTGTGTGTGTTCCAGTATGTAGAGGATAACCTGTGTGTGTGTGTTCCAGTATGTAGAGGATAACCTGTGTGTGTGTGTTCCAGTATGTAGAGGATAACCTGTGTGTGTGTGTTCCAGTATGTAGAGGATAACCTGTGTGTGTGTTCCAGTATGTAGAGGATAACCTGTGTGTGTGTTCCAGTATGTAGAGGATAACCTGTGTGTGTTCCAGTATGTAGAGGATAACCTGTGTGTGTGTTCCAGTATGTAGAGGATAACCTGTGTGTGTGTTCCAGTATGTAGAGGATAACCTGTGTGTGTTCCAGTATGTAGAGGATAACCTGTGTGTGTGTTCCAGTATGTAGAGGATAACCTGTGTGTGTGTTCCAGTATGTAGAGGATAACCTGTGTGTGTGTTCCAGTATGTAGAGGATAACCTGTGTGTGTGTTCCAGTATGTAGAGGATAACCTGTGTGTGTGTGTGTTCCAGTATGTAGAGGATAACCTGTGTGTGTGTGTGTTCCAGTATGTAGAGGATAACCTGTGTGTGTGTGTGTTCCAGTATGTAGAGGATAACCTTGCGGTCATGTCTATTGGCTTCCTATAACCTGTGTGTGTGTGTGTGTGTTCCAGTATGTAGAGGATAACCTGTGTGTGTGTTCCAGTATGTAGAGGATAACCTGTGTGTGTGTGTGTGTTCCAGTATGTAGAGGATAACCTGTGTGTGTGTGTGTGTTCCAGTATGTAGAGGATAACCTTGCGGTCATGTCTATTGGCTTCCTATAACCTGTGTGTGTGTGTGTGTGTGTGTGTGTGTTCCAGTATGTAGAGGATAACCTGTGTGTGTGTTCCAGTATGTAGAGGATAACCTGTGTGTGTGTGTGTGTTCCAGTATGTAGAGGATAACCTGTGTGTGTGTGTGTGTTCCAGTATGTAGAGGATAACCTGTGTGTGTGTTCCAGTATGTAGAGGATAACCTGTGTGTGTGTTCCAGTATGTAGAGGATAACCTGTGTGTGTGTGTTCCAGTATGTAGAGGATAACCTGTGTGTGTGTTCCAGTATGTAGAGGATAACCTGTGTGTGTGTTCCAGTATGTAGAGGATAACCTGTGTGTGTGTTCCAGTATGTAGAGGATAACCTGTGTGTGTGTGTTCCAGTATGTAGAGGATAACCTGTGTGTGTGTTCCAGTATGTAGAGGATAACCTGTGTGTGTGTTCCAGTATGTAGAGGATAACCTGTGTGTGTGTGTTCCAGTATGTAGAGGATAACCTGTGTGTGTGTGTTCCAGTATGTAGAGGATAACCTGTGTGTGTGTGTTCCAGTATGTAGAGGATAACCTGTGTGTGTGTGTTCCAGTATGTAGAGGATAACCTGTGTGTGTGTGTTCCAGTATGTAGAGGATAACCTGTGTGTGTGTTCCAGTATGTAGAGGATAACCTGTGTGTGTGTGTTCCAGTATGTAGAGGATAACCTGTGTGTGTGTGTTCCAGTATGTAGAGGATAACCTGTGTGTGTGTGTGTGTGTGTTCCAGTATGTAGAGGATAACCTTGCGGTCATGTCTATTGGCTTCCTACTCAGCAGTCCTGATGATGCTGTTATCTGGAGAGGACCCAAGAAGAACGGTACCCGTGTGTGTGTGTGTGTGTGTGTGTGTGTGTGTGTGTGTGTGTGTGTGTGTGTGTGTTTGTTTAGCTGATACATACTTGTCTGACCTCCAGGGAACTTCCTGGATAAATAAAGATTAACATTACAGGCTATTATAAAAAATAAATAAATCAAGTGTGACTGATGATGATAAGATGTTGACTTTAATTGGTTATTGTCTGTGAGGCTGTGATCTGATTGGCTGTGGTGGTGCTTCACTTCCTGTCAGGGATGATCAAACAGTTCCTGCGAGATGTCGATTGGGGGGAACTGGATTACCTCATCGTGGACACGCCCCCCGGCACCTCTGACGAACACCTGTCTATCGTCCAGTACCTTAGCTCCGCCCACATCGACGGAGCCGTCATCATCACCACCCCGCAGGTAACTACGGCGACTACGGCTCACTAGAGAGAACGGCTAGGTAGCTAAGGCATGTCGCTATGGCAACCGGGCAGCTACAGCATGTTTCTGTTGTAACCGCGGCAACCAGGTAATTTTTATATATATAACGGATGTTGTTTTGACCTTTGCTCTATGTTATGGCCTTGTGGTCAGATCAATCATAAATGACTGACTGTTAGATGGGTTGCTATGACTGGGTGGTTTAACCAGGACTGACTGGGTGGTTTAACCAGGACTGACTGGGTGGTTTAACCAGGACTGACTGGGTGGTTTAACCAGGACTGACTGGGTGGTTTAACCAGGACTGACTGGGTGGTTTAACCAGGACTGACTGGGTGGTTTAACCAGGACTGACTGGGCCGTTTAACCAGGACTGACTGGGCCGTTTAACCAGGACTGACTGGGTGGTTTAACCAGGACTGTCTGGGTGGTTTAACCAGGACTGACTGGGTGGTTTAACCAGGACTGACTGGGTGGTTTAACCAGGACTGACTGGGTCGTTTAACCAGGACTGACTGGGTGGTTTAACCAGGACTGACTGGGTGGTTTAACCAGGACTGACTGGGTGGTTTAACCAGGACTGTCTGGGTGGTTTAACCAGGACTGTCTGGGTCGTTTAACAAGGACTGTCTGGTTAGATGGGTTGCTATGACTGGGTGGTTTAACCAGGACTGTCTGGGTGGTTTAACCAGGACTGACTGGGTGGTTTAACCAGGACTGACTGGGTGGTTTAACCAGGACTGACTGGGTGGTTTAACCAGGACTGACTGGGCCGTTTAACCAGGACTGACTGGGCCGTTTAACCAGGACTGACTGGGTGGTTTAACCAGGACTGACTGGGTGGTTTAACCAGGACTGACTGGGTGGTTTAACCAGGACTGACTGGGTGGTTTAACCAGGACTGACTGGGTGGTTTAACCAGGACTGACTGGGTGGTTTAACCAGGACTGACTGGGTGGTTTAACCAGGACTGACTGGGTGGTTTAACCAGGACTGACTGGATGGTTTAACCAGGACTGTCTGGGTGGTTTAACCAGGACTGTCTGGGTGGTTTAACCAGGACTGTCTGGGTGGTTTAACCAGGACTGACTGGGTGGTTTAACCAGGACTGTCTGGGTCGTTTAACCAGGACTGTCTGGGTCGTTTAACCAGGACTGTCTGGTTAGATGGGTTGCTATGACTGGGTGGTTTAACCAGGACTGTCTGGGTCGTTTAACCAGGACTGACTGGGTGGTTTAACCAGGACTGACTGGGTGGTTTAACCAGGACTGACTGGGTGGTTTAACCAGGACTGACTGGGTGTTTTAACCAGGACTGACTGGGCCGTTTAACCAGGACTGACTGGGCCGTTTAACCAGGACTGACTGGGCCGTTTAACCAGGACTGACTGGGCGGTTTAACCAGGACTGACTGGGTCGTTTAACCAGGACTGACTGGGTGGTTTAACCAGGACTGACTGGGTCGTTTAACCAGGACTGACTGGGTGGTTTAACCAGGACTGACTGGGTCATTTAACCAGGACTGTCTGGTTAGATGGGTTGCTATGACTGGGTGGTTTAACCAGGACTGTCTGGGTGGTTTAACCAGGACTGTCTGGGTGGTTTAACCAGGACTGTCTGGGTGGTTTAACCAGGACTGACTGGGTGGTTTAACCAGGACTGTCTGGGTGGTTTAACCAGGACTGTCTGGGTCGTTTAACCAGGACTGTCTGGTTAGATGGGTTGCTATGACTGGGTGGTTTAACCAGGACTGTCTGGGTGGTTTAACCAGGACTGACTGGGTGGTTTAACCAGGACTGACTGGGTGGTTTAACCAGGACTGACTGGGTGGTTTAACCAGGACTGACTGGGCGGTTTAACCAGGACTGACTGGGCCGTTTAACCAGGACTGACTGGGCCGTTTAACCAGGACTGACTGGGTCGTTTAACCAGGACTGTCTGGGTGGTTTAACCAGGACTGTCTGGGTGGTTTAACCAGGACTGTCTGGTTAGATGGGTTGCTATGACTGGGTGGTTTAACCAGGACTGACTGGGTCGTTTAACCAGGACTGTCTGGGTGGTTTAACCAGGACTGTCTGGGTGGTTTAACCAGGACTGTCTGGGTGGTTTAACCAGGACTGACTGGGTGGTTTAACCAGGACTGTCTGGGTGGTTTAACCAGGACTGTCTGGGTCGTTTAACCAGGACTGTCTGGTTAGATGGGTTGCTATGACTGGGTGGTTTAACCAGGACTGTCTGGGTGGTTTAACCAGGACTGACTGGGTGGTTTAACCAGGACTGACTGGGTGGTTTAACCAGGACTGACTGGGCGTTTTAACCAGGACTGACTGGGCCGTTTAACCAGGACTGACTGAGCCGTTTAACCAGGACTGACTGGGTGGTTTAACCAGGACTGACTGGGTCGTTTAACCAGGACTGACTGGGTCGTTTAACCAGGACTGTCTGGTTAGATGGGTTGCTATGTCTGGGTGCTTTAACCAGGACTGTCTGGGTGCTTTAACCAGGACTGTCTGGGTGGTTTAACCAGGACTGTCTGGGTGGTTTAACCAGGACTGACTGGGTGGTTTAACCAGGACTGACTGGGTGGTTTAACCAGGACTGACTGGGTCGTTTAACCAGGACTGTCTGGGTCGTTTAACCAGGACTGTCTGGGTCGTTTAACCAGGACTGACTGGGTCGTTTAACCAGGACTGACTGGGTCGTTTAACCAGGACTGACTGGGTCGTTTAACCAGGACTGACTGGGTCGTTTAACCAGGACTGACTGGGTGGTTTAACCAGGACTGACTGGGTGGTTTAACCAGGACATTAGCCTGTCTGGTTAGATGGGTGGGGTTATGACAGGGTAGTTTAACCAGGACATTAGCCTGTCTAGTGGGGTTATGACAGGGTAGTTTAACCAGGACATTAGCCTGTCTGGTGGGGTTATGACAGGGTAGTTTAACCAGGACATTAGTCTGTCTGGTGGGGTTATGACAGGGTAGTTTAACCAGGACATTAGCCTGTCTGGTGGGGTTATGACAGGGTAGTTTAACCAGGACATTAGCCTGTCTGGTGGGGTTATGACAGGGTAGTTTAACCAGGACATTAGCCTGTCTGGTTAGATGGGTGGGGTTATGACAGGGCAGTTTAACCAGGACATTAGCCTGTCTGGTGGGGTTATGACAGGGTAGTTTAACCAGGACATTAGCCTGTCTGGTGGGGTTATGACAGGGTAGTTTAACCAGGACATTAGCCTGTCTGGTTAGATGGGTGGGGTTATGACAGGGTAGTTTAACCAGGACATTAGCCTGTCTGGTTAGATGGGTGGGGTTATGACAGGGTAGTTTAACCAGGACATTAGCCTGTCTGGTTAGATGGGTGGGGTTATGACAGGGTAGTTTAACCAGGACATTAGCCTGTCTGGTTAGATGGGTGGGGTTATGACAGGGTAGTTTAACCAGGACATTAGCCTGTCTGGTGGGGTTATGACAGGGTAGTTTAACCAGGACATTAGCCTGTCTGGTGGGGTTATGACAGGGTAGTTTAACCAGGACATTAGCCTGTCTGGTTAGATGGGTGGGGTTATGACAGGGTAGTTTAACCAGGACATTAGCCTGTCTGGTGGGGTTATGACAGGGTAGTTTAACCAGGACATTAGCCTGTCTGGTGGGGTTATGACAGGGTAGTTTAACCAGGACATTAGCCTGTCTGGTGGGGTTATGACAGGGTAGTTTAACCAGGACATTACCCTGTCTGGTGGGGTTATGACAGGGTAGTTTAACCAGGACATTAGCCTGTCTGGTGGGGTTATGACAGGGTAGTTTAACCAGGACATTAGCCTGTCTGGTGGGGTTATGACAGGGTAGTTTAATCCAGGACATTAGCCTGTCTGGTGGGGTTATGACAGGGTAGTTTAACCAGGACATTAGCCTGTCTGGTGGGGTTATGACAGGGTAGTTTAACCAGGACATTAGCCTGTCTGGTGGGGTTATGACAGGGTAGTTTAACCAGGACATTAGCCTGTCTGGTGGGGTTATGACAGGGTAGTTTAACCAGGACATTAGCCTGTCTGGTGGGGTTATGACAGGGTAGTTTAACCAGGACATTAGCCTGTCTGGTTGGGTTATGACAGGGTAGTTTAACCAGGACATTAGCCTGTCTGGTGGGGTTATGACAGGGTAGTTTAACCAGGACATTAGCCTGTCTGGTTAGATGGGTGGGGTTATGACAGGGCAGTTTAACCAGGACATTAGCCTGTCTGGTTAGATGGGTGGGGTTATGACAGGGTAGTTTAACCAGGACATTAGCCTGTCTGGTGGGGTTATGACAGGGTAGTTTAACCAGGACATTAGCCTGTCTGGTGGGGTTATGACAGGGTAGTTTAACCAGGACATTAGCCTGTCTGGTGGGGTTATGACAGGGTAGTTTAACCAGGACATTAGCCTGTCTGGTGGGGTTATGACAGGGTAGTTTAACCAGGACATTAGCCTGTCTGGTGGGGTTATGACAGGGCAGTTTAACCAGGACATTAGCCTGTCTGGTTAGATGGGTGGGGTTATGACAGGGTAGTTTAACCAGGACATTAGCCTGTCTGGTTAGATGGGTGGGGTTATGACAGGGTAGTTTAACCAGGACATTAGCCTGTCTGGTTAGATGGGTGGGGTTATGACAGGGTAGTTTAACCAGGACATTAGCCTGTCTGGTTAGATGGGTGGGGTTATGACAGGGTAGTTTAACCAGGACATTAGCCTGTCTGGTTAGATGGGTGGGGTTATGACAGGGTTGTTTAACCAGGACATTAGCCTGTCTGGTGGGGTTATGACAGGGTAGTTTAACCAGGACATTAGCCTGTCTGGTTAGATGGGTGGGGTTATGACAGGGTAGTTTAACCAGGACATTAGCCTGTCTGGTTAGATGGGTGGGGTTATGACAGGGTAGTTTAACCAGGACATTAACCTGTCTGGTTAGATGGGTGGGGTTATGACAGGGTAGTTTAACCAGGACATTAGCCTGTCTGGTTAGATGGGTGGGGTTATGACAGGGTAGTTTAACCAGGACATTACCCTGTCTGGTAGATGGGTGGGGTTATGACAGGGTAGTTTAACCAGGACATTAGCCTGTCTGGTTAGATGGGTGGGGTTATGACAGGGTAGTTTAACCAGGACATTAGCCTGTCTGGTTAGATGGGTGGGGTTATGACAGGGTAGTTTAACCAGGACATTAGCCTGTCTGGTTAGATGGGTGGGGTTATGACAGGGTAGTTTAACCAGGACATTAGCCTGTCTGGTTAGATGGGTGGGGTTATGACAGGGTAGTTTAACCAGGACATTAGCCTGTCTGGTGGGGTTATGACAGGGTAGTTTAACCAGGACATTAGCCTGTCTGGTGGGGTTATGACAGGGTAGTTTAACCAGGACATTAGCCTGTCTGGTGGGGTTATGACAGGGTAGTTTAACCAGGACATTAGCCTGTCTGGTTAGATGGGTGGGGTTATGACAGGGTAGTTTAACCAGGACATTAGCCTGTCTGGTTAGATGGGTGGGGTTATGACAGGGTAGTTTAACCAGGACATTACCCTGTCTGGTTAGATGGGTGGGGTTATGACAGGGTAGTTTAACCAGGACATTAGCCTGTCTGGTTAGATGGGTGGGGTTATGACAGGGTAGTTTAACCAGGACATTAGCCTGTCTGGTTAGATGGGTGGGGTTATGACAGGGTAGTTTAACCAGGACATTAGCCTGTCTGGTTAGATGGGTGGGGTTATGACAGGGTAGTTTAACCAGGACATTAGCCTGTCTGGTTAGATGGGTGGGGTTATGACAGGGTAGTTTAACCAGGACATTAGCCTGTCTGGTTAGATGGGTGGGGTTATGACAGGGTAGTTTAACCAGGACATTACCCTGTCTGGTTAGATGGGTGGGGTTATGACAGGGTAGTTTAACCAGGACATTAGCCTGTCTGGTTAGATGGGTGGGGTTATGACAGGGTAGTTTAACCAGGACATTAGTCTGTCCTGTGGGGTTATGACAGGGTAGTTTAACCAGGACATTAGCCTGTCTGGTGGGGTTATGACAGGGTAGTTTAACCAGGACATTAGCCTGTCTGGTGGGGTTATGACAGGGTAGTTTAACCAGGACATTAGTCTGTCTGGTGGGGTTATGACAGGGTAGTTTAACCAGGACATTAGCCTGTCTGGTGGGGTTATGACAGGGTAGTTTAACCAGGACATTAGCCTGTCTGGTGGGGTTATGACAGGGTAGTTTAACCAGGACATTAGCCTGTCTGGTTAGATGGGTGGGGTTATGACAGGGTAGTTTAACCAGGACATTAGCCTGTCTGGTGGGGTTATGACAGGGTAGTTTAACCAGGACATTAGCCTGTCTGGTTAGATGGGTGGGGTTATGACAGGGTAGTTTAACCAGGACATTAGCCTGTCTGGTTAGATGGGTGGGGTTATGACAGGGTAGTTTAACCAGGACATTAGCCTGTCTGGTGGGGTTATGACAGGGTAGTTTAACCAGGACATTAGCCTGTCTGGTTAGATGGGTGGGGTTATGACAGGGTAGTTTAACCAGGACATTAGCCTGTCTGGTGGGGTTATGACAGGGCAGTTTAACCAGGACATTAGCCTGTCTGGTTAGATGGGTGGGGTTATGACAGGGTAGTTTAACCAGGACATTAGCCTGTCTGGTGGGGTTATGACAGGGTAGTTTAACCAGGACATTAGCCTGTCTGGTTAGATGGGTGGGGTTATGACAGGGCAGTTTAACCAGGACATTAGCCTGTCTGGTGGGGTTATGACAGGGTAGTTTAACCAGGACATTAGCCTGTCTGGTGGGGTTATGACAGGGTAGTTTAACCAGGACATTAGTCTGTCTGGTTAGATGGGTGGGGTTATGACAGGGAAGTTTAACCAGGACATTAGCCTGTCTGGTTAGATTGGTGTGGTTATGACAGGGTAGTTTAACCAGGACATTAGCCTGTCGGGTGGGGTTATGACAGGGTAGTTTAACCAGGACATTAGCCTGTCTGGTTAGATTGGTGTGGTTATGACAGGGTAGTTTAACCAGGACATTAGCCTGTCTGGTTAGATGGGTGGGGTTATGACAGGGTAGTTTAACCAGGACATTAGCCTGTCTGGTTAGATGGGTGGGGTTATGACAGGGTAGTTTAACCAGGACATTAGCCTGTCTGGTTGGGTTATGACAGGGTAGTTTAACCAGGACATTAGCCTATCTGGTGGGGTTATGACAGGGTAGTTTCGGTTTACGGTGCCTGATTACAACTCAACTCAGCTTTCCCGTAACTCTCCCCCCTCTCTCCTCCCTCCCTCTCTCTCCCCCCTCTTCCCTCCCTCTCTCTCTTCCCTCTCTCACCCCTCCATGTCTCTCCCCCCTCTTCCCTCCCTCCCTCTCTCTCCCCCCTCCTCCCTCCCTCTCTCTCACCCCTCCTCTCTCTCCCCCCCTCCCTCCCTCCCCCTCCCCCCCCCCTCCCCCCTCCCTCCCTCCCCCCCTCCTCCCCCCCCCCCCCCCCCCCCCCCCCCTCCCCCCCCCCCCCCCCCCCCCCCCCCCCCCCCCCCCCCCCCCCCCCCCCCCCCCCCCCCCCCCCCCCCCCCCCCCCCCCCCCCCCCCCCCCCCCCCCCTCCCCCCCCCCCCCCCCCCCCCCCCCCCCCCCCCCCCCCCCCCCCCCCCCCCCCCCTCCCCCTCCCCCCCCCCCCCTCCCCCTCCCCCCCTCCTCCCCCTCCTCCCCCCTCCCCCCCCCCCCCCTCCCCCCCCCCTCCCTCCCCTCCCTCCCTCCCCCTCCCCCCCCCCTCCCCCCTCCCCCCCCTCCTCCCCCTCCTCCCTCCCTCTCCTCCCTCCCTCCCTCCTCCCCCCCCTCCCCCCTCCCCCTCCCCCCCCTCCCCTCCCCCCCCCCCCCCTCCTCCCTCCCTCCTCCCTCCCTCCTCCCCCCTCCCCCTCCCCCCTCCCCCCCTCCTCCCTCCCCCCCTCCCCCCTCCCCCCTCCCCCCCTCCTCCCTCCCCCTCCCCCTCCTCCTCCCTCCTCCTCCCTCCTCCCCCTCCCCCTCCCCCCCCCCCTCCCCCCTCCCCCTCCCCCCCCCTCCCCCTCCCCCCTCCCCCCCCCCCCCCCCCCCTCCCCTCTCCAGGAGGTGTCTCTTCAGGACGTCAGGAAGGAGATCAGGTTCTGTCAGAAGGTCCAGCTGCCCATCATAGGAGTGGTGGAGAACATGAGTGGGTTTGTCTGTCCCAAATGCAAGGTGAGAGTTTTATTCATTTATATATATTTATGTGTATATTTGGACAATGTGTAATTTTCTCTCATAAAGACAGACACCCTTCATTGGCATGATGTGTAACCCTTTCTCTTTCCCCCCTCGTCTCTCTCTCTCCCCTCTCTCTCTCTCTCCCCTCTCTCTCCTCTCCCTTCTCTCTCCTCTCCTTTCTCCTCTCCTTTCTCTCTCCTCTCCTTTCTCTCTCCTCTCCTTTCTCTCCCCTCTCTCCTCTCCTTTCTCTCCTTTCTCTCTCCTCTCCTTTCTCTCTCCTCTCCTTTCTCTCCTTTCTCTCCTCTCCTCTCCTTTCTCTCCCCTCTCTCTCTCTCCTCTCTCTCCTCTCCTCTCTCTCCTTTCTCTCCTCTCCTCTCTCTCTTTCTCTCTCCTCTCCTCTCTCTCCTTTCTCTCTCCTCTCCTTTCTCTCTCCCTCTCCTTTCTCTCTCCTCTCCTTTCTCTCTCTCTCTCCTCTCTCCCTCTCCTCTCTCTCCTTTCTCTCCCTCTCCTCTCTCTCCTTTCTTCTCTCTCCCTCTCTCCTTTCTCTCTCCTCTCCTTTCTCTCTCCTCTCCTTTCTCTCTCCTCTCCTTTCTCTCTCCTCTCCTTTCTCTCCCCTCTCCCTCTCTCTCTCCCTCTCCTCCCTCTCCCCTCTCACTCCCTCCTCTCTCGTCTCTCTCCCCATCTCTCTCCCTCCCCCCTCCTCAAGAACACGTCTCAGATCTTCCCCCCCACCACGGGAGGAGCAGAGAGGATGTGTGAAGAGATGAACCTTACTCTGCTAGGACGAGTCCCACTGGACCCCAGGATAGGTACTGGACCCCAGGGTAGATACTGGACCCCAGGGTAGATACTGGACCCCAGGGTAGATACTGGACCCCAGGGTAGGTAATGGACCCCAGGGTAGATACTGGACCCCAGGATAGATACTGGACCCCAGGGTAGATACTGGACCCCAGGGTAGGTACTGGACCCCAGGGTAGATACTGGACCCCAGGGTAGATACTGGACCCCAGGGTAGATACTGGACCCCAGGGTAGATACTGGACCCCAGGGTAGATAATGGACCCCAGGGTAGGTACTGGACCCCAGGGTAGGTACTGGACCCCAGGGTAGATACTGGACCCCAGGGTAGATACTGGAACCCAGGG
>NC_088225.1:38737362-38919862 GCF_036934945.1 Oncorhynchus masou masou
GTCTTGTTTTGTGAGACAGGATGTCACGAGTTGGTACCAAGTGTGTGTGTGTGTGTGTGTGTGGGGGGGGGGGGCGGCTGCGGGAGGAGGAAGGGGGACTCGCTCCGGCAAGCAGTTTGACGTTACAGTGATACATCTAACGCCTTCATATTATCAAACCATATATCTGATATATCCTCTTTTCTCTCTCCCTCCCCCTCACCTCCCTCCCTCCCCCTCACCTCTCCCCCTCCCTCCCTCCCATCCCTCTCCCCTCTCCCCCTCTCCAACTATCCCTCCCTCTCCAACTATCCCTCCCTCTCCAACTATCCCTCTCATCCCTCCCTCCCTCACGTTGTATCCAGGTATCCAGGCCTACTGCTTGTCCCATGTGACACGGGAGGAGAGTGCTGGCTAGAAGCCAGTCTGGAGGCCGCCATGTTGCTCTGGATGCCAGGGACGAATCACATGTCGAGGGTCCCTGCTGTCTGATGAATGAATAAATCACATGTCGAGGGTCCCTACTGTCTGATGAATGAATAAATCACATGTTGAGGGTCCCTATTGTCTGATGAATGAATAAATCACATGTCGAGGGTCCCTACTGTCTGATGAATGAATAAATCACATGTCGAGGGTCCCTACTGTCTGATGAATGAATAAATCACATGTCGAGGGCCCCTACTGTCTGATGAATGAATAAATCACATGTCGAGGGTCCCTACTGTCTGATGAATGAATAAATCACATGTCGAGGGTCCCTACTGTCTGATGAATGAATAAATCACATGTCGAGGGTCCCTACTGTCTGATGAATGAATAAATCACATGTCGAGGGCCCCTACTGTCTGATGAACGAATAAATCACGCTCTGGTTTAGGAACTGATGTAGGATCAAGACCCCCATTCACAATGTGTACTGTTACTGAGACTGTGAATATGGGACCTGATCCTAAATCCAGTTCTGTTACTCTGAGACTGTTTGTGAATATGGGACTTGATCCTAGATCCAGTTCTGTTACTCTGAGACTGTTTGCCAGTATCTGTACAGCTCTTTAGTATCACAACTCTTGACTTTATTTTTTATTTTTTTAATTGGTCGTTCACCTGAAATGATATTTTGGTTTCCTTACCCTGTAAGCAGTCTTGGGACATAGTAAGACGGTAATCCATGCTTTATGCCTGTTTTACCTGGACACTGTCTCCAAATAATAAATGTTGTTGTCCAAAACCTGGCAAGTCAATGTCCTCCCTCATGTCCTGGGTGAACTATCCCCTCAACCTTTTACACTGGTGGGGATGGTCTTCGATAGACGGGCTCATCTGGAAGGTTTCTTACAGAAGAAATATGGGATGCATAAACATAGAATTATTTTCTAAAGAACCATTTGGGGATTATGGGAACACTTTGGAGATTATGGGAACACTTTGGGATTATGGGGACAGTTTGGAGATTATGGGGACAGTTTGGAGATTATGAGGACAGTTTGGAGATTATGAGGACAGTTTGGAGATTATGGGGACGGTTTGGAGATTATGGGAACACTTTGGGGATTATGGGGACAGTTTGGAGATTATGGGGACAGTTTGGGGATTATGGGAACATTTTGGAGATTATGGGAACATTTTGGAGATTATGGCAACAGTTTGGAGATTATGGGGACGGTTTGGAGATTATGGGGACGGTTTGGAGATTATGGGGACAGTTTGGAGATTATGGGGACAGTTTGGAGATTATGGGGACGGTTTGGAGATTATGGGGACGGTTTGGAGATTATGGGGACAATTTGGAGATTATGGTAACATTTTGGAGATTATGGTAACATTTTGGAGATTATGGCAACAGTTTGGAGATTATGGGGACAGTTTGGAGATTATGGGGACAGTTTGGGATTATGGGAAAGGTTTGGAGATTATGGGGACAATTTGGAGATTATGGGAACAGTTTGGAGATTATGGGGACAATTTGGAGATTATGGGAACACTGGAGATTATGGGGACAGTTTGGAAATTATGGGAACAGCATGGGGACGGTTCGGAGATTATGGGAACAGTTTGGAGATTATGGGGACAATTTGGAGATTATGGGGACAGTTTGGAGATTATGGGAACGGTTTGGAGATTATGGTGACAGTTTGGAGATTATGGGGACAATTTGGAGATTATGGGAACAGTTTGGAGATTATGGGGACGGTTTGGAGATTATGGGAACATGATTAGACCGAAGGTGAGGACACAACCGTTCACCAAACACAAGACTGAATCCAAACATTGTTGACAACGAAATCTGGAAGAAAAAAAACAACACTCTGGATACATTCAGTAACATTTTATTAATTATTTATTTAACCTTTATTTAACGAGGCAAGTCAGTTAAGAACAAATTCTTATTTTCAATGACGGGCCTAGGAACAGTGGGTTAACTGCCTGTTCAGGAGGCAGAACAACAGATTTGTACCTTGTCAGCTCGGGGTTTGAAATCGCAACCTTCTGGTTTCTAGTACCCCACAAATTCCAGGAATATACGCATCACGTATCATTGAGGCGGCAGCCTAGTGGTTAGAGCGTTGGGGTAGGTAAGTACCTAAAGTCATTACAATGTACTTTTATGACTCAAATAAGTATTTCTTCAAGGTCTTTCAAAAGAAAATCTCTCCGAGCTGTGCAGTTGAGGAACTAGATCAGGCACACTGGGGGGGGGGAGTGATTCTGTTTGGAACACAACCCTACATCTCCTCCATCACACAATTACTGTTGTTTCACTTCCAAAAACAGACCATTTATAAAATCGCAATATTGGGCATGATTTGAAAGCAAACGCGGACGACGCTGGGCCAATTATGCGCCGCCCTATGGGACTCCCAATCACAACCAGAGGTTATAAATCTGATTTTAGCGTTAGGCTTTCGCAAAGCCCTATGGGACTCCCAATCACAACCAGAGGTTATAAATCTGATTTTAGCGTTAGGCTTTCACTAAGTATGACGCCGTGTCATCTGGTCATTGTACGTCTAACACAGTGATTAGAAACGGTGACACTGTTTTTATGACGGGACGTTTATGATTATTGATGCACATTTGGACTCGGGTGTGTTTGTTTGTTTTGCTTGTGTGACATCAACGCGGTATTGATTTGATCACTCTGAACGTCTCATCTTTCACGTCCTCGTAATTTACAGCATTTTAACCTCAAGTCCTCGTAATTCAGAGCGTTTTAACCTCAAGTTGTCACACCCTGACCATAGTTTGCTTTGTATGTTTCTATGTTTTGGTTGGTCAGGGTGTGAGCTGAGTGGGCATTCTATGTTACATGTCTAGTTTGTCTAGTTCTATGTCTGGCCTGATATGGTTCTCAATCAGAGGCAGGTGTTAGTCATTGTCTCTGATTGGGAACCATATTTAGGTAGCCTGTTTGGTGTTGGGTTTTGTGGGGGATTGTTCCTGTTCCTGTCTTGTGTTAGTTTGCACCAGTTTAGGATGTTTCGGTGTTTCACGTTACGTGTTTTTTGTATTGATTCGTGTTTCCTTGGTTTTATTAAAACATGAATCTCAAGAGTTCGGTAACAAAATTGGCAAAAACGTGGCCCAATTACTGGGATGGACGGGGCAATCTGGGCCACGTTCAGTAGGTTACTGGGGAGGTTACTGGGGCCACGTTCAGTTTATTGATGTTACTGGGGCCACGTTCAGTAACTGGGGCCAAAGGTTACTGGGGCCAAGTAGGTTACTGGGGCCACGTTCAGTAGGTTACTGGGGCCACGTTCAGTAGGTTACTGGGGATGTTACCGGGGCCACGTTCAGTAGGTTACTGGGGATGTTACTGGGGCCACGTTCAGTAGGTTACTGGGGCCACGTTCAGTAGGTTACTGGGGATGTTACTGGGGCCACGTTCAGTAGGTTACTGGGGCCACGTTCAGTAGGTTACTGGGGCCACGTTCAGTAGGTTACTGGGGCCACGTTCAGTAGGTTACTGGGGATGTTACCAGGGCCACGTTCAGTAGGTTACTGGGGATGTTACTGGGGCCACGTTCAGTAGGTTACTGGGGATGTTACTGGGGCCACGTTCAGTAGGTTACTGGGGCCACGTTCAGTAGGTTACTGGGGATGTTACTGGGGCCACGTTCAGTAGGTTACTGGGGATGTTACCGGGGCCACGTTCAGTAGGTTACTGGGGATGTTACTGGGGCCACGTTCAGTAGGTTACTGGGGATGTTACTGGGGCCACGTTCAGTAGGTTACTGGGGATGTTACTGGGGCCACGTTCAGTAGGTTACTGGGGATGTTACTGGGGCCACGTTCAGTAGGTTACTGGGGATGTTACTGGGGCCACGTTCAGTAGGTTACTGGGGATGTTACCGGGGCCACGTTCAGTAGGTTACTGGGGCCACGTTCAGTAGGTTACTGGGGCCACGTTCAGTAGGTTACTGGGGATGTTACTGGGGCCACGTTCAGTAGGTTACTGGGGATTACTGGGGCCACGTTCAGTAGGTTACTGGGGATGTTACTGGGGCCACGTTCAGTAGGTTACTGGGGATGTTACTGGGGCCACGTTCAGTAGGTTACTGGGGATGTTACTGGGGCCACGTTCAGTAGGTTACTGGGGATGTTACTGGGGCCACGTTCAGTAGGTTACTGGGGATGTTACTGGGGCCACGTTCAGTAGGTTACTGGGGATGTTACTGGGACCACGTTCAGTAGGTTACTGGGGATGTTACTGGGGCCACGTTCAGTAGGTTACTGGGGATGTTACTGGGGCCACGTTCAGTAGGTTACTGGGGATGTTACTGGGGCCACGTTCAGTAGGTTACTGTGGATGTTACTGGGGCCACGTTCAGTAGGTTACTGGGGATGTTACTGGGGCCCGTTCAGTAGGTTACTGGGGATGTTACTGGGGCCACGTTCAGTAGGTTACTGGGGATGTTACTGGGGCCCGTTCAGTAGGTTACTGGGGATGTTACTGGGGCCATGTTCAGTAGGTTACTGGGGCCACGTTCAGTAGGTTACTGGGGATGTTACTGGGGCCACGTTCAGTAGGTTACTGGGGCCACGTTCAGTAGGTTACTGGGGATGTTACTGGGGCCACGTTCAGTAGGTTACTGGGGAGGTTACTGGGGCCACGTTCAGTAGGTTACTGGGGATGTTACTGGGGCCACGTTCAGTAGGTTACTGGGGCCACGTTCAGTAGGTTACTGGGGATGTTACTGGGGCCACGTTCAGTAGGTTACTGGGGATGTTACTGGGGCCACGTTCAGTAGGTTACTGGGGATGTTACTGGGGCCACGTTCAGTAGGTTACTGGGGCCACGTTCAGTAGGTTACTGGGGCCACGTTCAGTAGGTTACTGGGGATGTTACTGGGGCCACGTTCAGTAGGTTACTGGGGATGTTACTGGGGCCACGTTCAGTAGGTTACTGGGGAGGTTACTGGGGCCACGTTCAGTAGGTTACTGGGGATGTTACTGGGGCCACGTTCAGTAGGTTACTGGGGATGTTACTGGGGCCACGTTCAGTAGGTTACAGGGGCCACGTTCAGTAGGTTACTGGGGATGTTACTGGGGCCACGTTCAGTAGGTTACTGGGGATGTTACTGGGGCCACGTTCAGTAGGTTACTGGGGATGTTACTGGGGCCACGTTCAGTAGGTTACAGGGGCCACGTTCAGTAGGTTACTGGGGATGTTACTGGGGCCACGTTCAGTAGGTTACTGGGGCCACGTTCAGTAGGTCACTGGGGATGTTACTGGGGCCACGTTCAGTAGGTTACTGGGGATGTTACTGGGGCCACGTTCAGTAGGTTACTGGGGATGTTACTGGGGCCACGTTCAGTAGGTTACTGGGGATGTTACTGGGGCCACGTTCAGTAGGTTACTGGGGATGTTACTGGGGCCACGTTCAGTAGGTTACTGGGGAGGTTACCACGTTCAGTAGGTTACTGGGGATGTTACTGGGGCCACGTTCAGTAGGTTACTGGGGATGTTACTGGGGCCACGTTCAGTAGGTTACTGGGGCCACATTCAGTAGGTTACTGGGGATGTTACTGGGGCCACGTTCAGTAGGTTACTGGGGATGTTACTGGGGCCACGTTCAGTAGGTTACTGGGGATGTCACTGGGGCCACGTTCAGTAGGTTACTGGGGCCACGTTCAGTAGGTTACTGGGGATGTTACTGGGGCCACGTTCAGTAGGTTACTGGGGCCATTCAGTTTACTGGGGCCACGTTCAGTAGGTTACTGGGGCCACGTTCAGTAGGTTACTGGGGATGTTACTGGGGCCACGTTCAGTAGGTTACTGGGGATGTTACTGGGGCCATGTTCAGTAGGTTACTGGGGATGTTACTGGGGCCACGTTCAGTAGGTTACTGGGGCCACGTTCAGTAGATTACTGGGGATGTTACTGGGGCCACGTTCAGTAGGTTACTGGGGATGTTACTGGGGCCACGTTCAGTAGGTTACTGGGGCCACGTTCAGTAGATTACTGGGGCCACGTTCAGTAGGTTACTGGGGCCACGTTCAGTAGGTTACTGGGGAGGTTACTGGGGCCACGTTCAGTAGGTTACTGGGGATGTTACTGGGGCCACGTTCAGTAGGTTACTGGGGCCACGTTCAGTAGGTTACTGGGGATGTTACTGGGGCCACGTTCAGTAGGTTACTGGGGATGTTACTGGGGCCACGTTCAGTAGGTTACTGTGTTACTGGGGCCACGTTCAGTAGGTTACTGGGGATGTTACTGGGGCCACGTTCAGTAGGTTACTGGGGCCACGTTCAGTTTACTGGGGCCACGTTCACTAGGTTACTGGGGAGGTTACTGGGGCCACGTTCAGTAGGTTACTGGGGATGTTACTGGGGCCACGTTCAGTAGGTTACTGGGGATGTTACTGGGGCCACGTTCAGTAGGTTACTGGGGATGTTACTGGGGCCACGTTCAGTAGGTTACTGGGGATGTTACTGGGGCCACGTTCAGTAGGTTACTGGGGCCACGTTCAGTAGGTTACTGGGGATGTTACTGGGGCCACGTTCAGTAGGTTACTGGGGCCACGTTCAGTAGGTTACTGGGGATGGGGCCACGTTCAGTAGGTTACTGGGGATGTTACTGGGGCCACGTTCAGTAGGTTACTGGGGATGTTACTGGGGCCACGTTCAGTAGGTTACTGGGGATGTTACTGGGGCCACGTTCAGTAGGTTACTGGGGCCACGTTCAGTTTACTGGGGATGTTACTGGGACCACGTTTAGGTTACTGGGGCCACGTTCAGTAGGTTACTGGGGATGTTACTGGGGCCACGTTCAGTAGGTTACTGGGGATGTTACTGGGGCCACGTTCAGTAGGTTACTGGGGATGTTACTGGGGCCACGTTCAGTAGGTTACTGGGGATGTTACTGGGGCCACGTTCAGTAGGTTACTGGGGCCACGTTCAGTAGGTTACTGGGGATGTTACTGGGGCCACGTTCAGTAGGTTACTGGGGATGTCACTGGGGCCACGTTCAGTAGGTTACCGGGGCCACGTTCAGTAGGTTACTGGGGATGTTACTGGGGCCACGTTCAGTAGGTTACTGGGGATGTCACTGGGGCCACGTTCAGTAGGTTACTGGTTACTGGGGCCACGAGTAGGTTACTGGGGCCACGTTCAGTAGGTTACTGGGGATGTTACTGGGGCCACGTTCAGTAGGTTACTGGGGATGTTACTGGGGCCACGTTCAGTAGGTTACTGGGGATGTTACTGGGGCCACGTTCAGTAGGTTACTGGGGATGTTACTGGGGCCACGTTCAGTAGGTTACTGGGGCCACGTTCAGTAGGTTACTGGGGATGTTACTGGGGCCACGTTCAGTAGGTTACTGGGGATGTTACTGGGGCCACGTTCAGTAGGTTACTGGGGATGTTACTGGGGCCACGTTCAGTAGGTTACTGGGGCCACGTTCAGTAGGTTACTGGGGATGTTACTGGGGCCACGTTCAGTAGGTTACTGGGGATGTTACTGGGGCCACGTTCAGTAGGTTACTGGGGATGTTACTGGGGCCACGTTCAGTAGGTTACTGGGGATGTTACTGGGGCCACGTTCAGTAGGTTACTGGGGATGTTACTGGGGCCACGTTCAGTAGGTTAATGGGGATGTTACTGGGGCCACGTTCAGTAGGTTACTGGGGAGGTTACTGGGGCCACGTTCAGTAGGTTACTGGGGATGTTACTGGGGCCACGTTCAGTAGGTTACTGGGGATGTTACTGGGGCCACGTTCAGTAGGTTACTGGGGATGTTACTGGGGCCACGTTCAGTAGGTTACTGGGGATGTTACTGGGGCCACGTTCAGTAGGTTACTGGGGATGTTACTGGGGCCATGTTCAGTAGGTTACTGGGGATGTTACCACCACGTTCAGTAGGTTACTGGGGATGTTACTGGGGCCACGTTCAGTAGGTTACTGGGGATGTTACTGGGGCCACGTTCAGTAGGTTACTGGGGCCACGTTCAGTGTTACTGGGGCCACGTTCAGTAGGTTACTGGGGATGTTACTGGGGCCACGTTCAGTAGGTTACTGGGGATGTTACTGGGGCCACGTTCAGTAGGTTACTGGGGATGTTACTGGGGCCACGTTCAGTAGGTTACTGGGGATGTTACTGGGGCCACGTTCAGTAGGTTACTGGGGATGTTACTGGGGCCACGTTCAGTAGGTTACTGGGGATGTTAGTAGGTTACTGGGGCCACGTTCAGTAGGTTACTGGGGATGTTACTGGGGCCACGTTCAGTAGGTTACTGGGGATGTTACTGGGGCCACGTTCAGTAGGTTAGTGGGGATGTTACTGGGGCCACGTTCAGTAGGTTACTGGGGATGTTACTGGGGCCACGTTCAGTAGGTTACTGGGGATGTTACTGGGGCCACGTTCAGTAGGTTACTGGGGATGTTTACTGGGGCCACGTTCAGTAGGTTACTGGGGATGTTACTGGGGCCACGTTCAGTAGGTTACTGGGGATGTTACTGGGGCCACGTTCAGTAGGTTACTGGGGATGTTACTGGGGCCACGTTCAGTAGGTTACTGGGGCCACGTGTAGGTTACTGGGGCCACGTTCAGTAGGTTACTGGGGATGTTACTGGGGCCACGTTCAGTAGGTTACTGGGGATGTTACTGGGGCCACGTTCAGTAGGTTACTGGGGATGTTACTGGGGCCACGTTCAGTAGGTTACTGGGGATGTTACTGGGGCCACGTTCAGTAGGTTACTGGGGCCACGTTCAGTAGGTTACTGGGGATGTTACTGGGGCCACGTTCAGTAGGTTACTGGGGCCACGTTCAGTAGGTTACTGGGGATGTTACTGGGGCCACGTTCAGTAGGTTACTGGGGATGTTACTGGGGCCACGTTCAGTAGGTTACTGGGGCCACGTTCAGTAGGTTACTGGGGATGTTACCGGGGCCACGTTCAGTTTACTGGGGATGTTACTGGGGCCACGTTCAGTAGGTTACTGGGGATGTTACTGGGGCCACGTTCAGTAGGTTACTGGGGATGTTACTGGGGCCACGTTCAGTAGGTTACTGGGGATGTTACTGGGGCCACGTTCAGTAGGTTACTGGGGATGTTACTGGGGCCACGTTCAGTAGGTTACTGGGGATGTTACCGGGGCCACGTTCAGTAGGTTACTGGGGATGTTACTGGGGCCACGTTCAGTAGGTTACTGGGGATGTTACTGGGGCCACGTTCAGTAGGTTACTGGGGCCACGTTCAGTAGGTTACTGGGGATGTTACTGGGGCCACGTTCAGTAGGTTACTGGGGATGTTACTGGGGCCACGTTCAGTAGGTTACTGGGGATGTTACTGGGGCCACGTTCAGTAGGTTACTGGGGCCACGTTCAGTAGGTTACTGGGGATGTTACTGGGGCCACGTTCAGTAGGTTACTGGGGCCACGTTCAGTAGGTTACTGGGGATGTTACTGGGGCCACGTTCAGTAGGTTACTGGGGATGTTACTGGGGCCACGTTCAGTAGGTTACTGGGGATGTTACTGGGGCCACGTTCAGTAGGTTACTGGGGATGTTACTGGGGCCACGTTCAGTAGGTTACTGGGGATGTTACTGGGACCACGTTCAGTAGGTTACTGGGGATGTTACTGGGGCCACGTTCAGTAGGTTACTGGGGCCACGTTCAGTAGGTTACTGGGGATGTTACTGGGGCCACGTTCAGTAGGTTACTGGGGATGTTACTGGGGCCACGTTCAGTAGGTTACTGGGGATGTTACTGGGGCCACGTTCAGTAGGTTACTGGGGCCATCAGTAGGTTACTGGGGATGTAACTGGGGCCACGTTCAGTAGGTTACTGGGGATGTAACTGGGGCCACGTTCAGTAGGTTACTGGGGATGTTACTGGGGCCACATTCAGTAGGTTACTGGGGATGTTACTGGGGCCACGTTCAGTAGGTTACTGGGGATGTTACTGGGGCCACGTTCAGTAGGTTACTGGGGATGTTACTGGGGCCACGTTCAGTAGGTTACTGGGGATGTTACTGGGGCCACGTTCAGTAGGTTACTGGGGATGTTACTGGGGCCACGTTCAGTAGGTTACTGGGGATGTTACTGCAGCCACGTTCAGTAGGTTACTGGGGATGTTACTGGGGCCACGTTCAGTAGGTTACTGGGGCCACGTTCAGTAGGTTACTGGGGATGTTACTGGGGCCACGTTCAGTAGGTTACTGGGGATGTTACTGATTCAGTAGGTTACTGGGGCCATTCAGTAGGTTACTGGGGATGTTACTGGGGCCATTCAGTAGGTTACTGGGGATGTTACTGGGGCCACGTTCAGTAGGTTACTGGGGATGTTACTGGGGCCACGTTCAGTAGGTTACTGGGGAGGTTACTGGGGCCACGTTCAGTAGGTTACTGGGGATGTTACTGGGGCCACGTTCAGTAGGTTACTGGGGCCACGTTCAGTAGGTTACTGGGGCCACAGTTAGTAGGGGATGTTACTGGGGATGTTAGTGGTTGGGGCCATTCAGTAGGTTACTGGGGATGTTACTGGGGCCACGTTCAGCGGATGTTTATTATCCTATGAAGATAAACGTCAGGTTGTCTTGGTAACAGCTACTGTCAAAGCGTCATTTGTGTTTTCTTAAGAAAGTGTGTGTGTGTGTGTGTGTGTGTGTGTGTGTGTGTGTGTTGCAGTCCCACTCGTTAATACCACCTCAGTCTTTCTCAGTAATCTAGACGACAGATTGGGTAAGACTACTATTCCACTGTATTAAAATAGTGAAGTGAAATCAGAAGTAGCCCAGAGACGTATCCCCCCCCTGAGGACAACAGACAACCGCAAGCAAGGCTGTTATCGTCACACACATCGAACGACAGAAAACAACATTCAGTTAGTAGACATCATGATGATATGGTCATTCAGTTAGTAGACATAATGATATGGTCATTCAGTTAGTAGACATCATGATATGGTCATTCAGTTAGTAGACATCATCATGATATGATCATTCAGTTAGTAGACATAATGATATGGTCATTCAGTTAGTAGACATAATGATATGGTCATTCAGTTAGTAGACATAATGATATGGTCATTCAGTTAGTAGACATAATGATATGGTCATTCAGTTAGTAGACATAATGATATGGTCATTCAGTTAGTAGACATAATGATATGGTCATTCAGTTAGTAGACATAATGATATGGTCATTCAGTTAGTAGACATAATGATATGGTCATTCAGTTAGTAGACATAATGATATGGTCATTCAGTTAGTAGACATAATGATATGGTCATTCAGTTAGTAGACATCATAATGATATGGTCATTCAGTTAGTAGACATAATGATATGGTCATTCAGTTAGTAGACATCATGATGATATGGTCATTCAGTTAGTAGACATAATGATATGATCATTCAGTTAGTAGACATAATGATATGGTCATTCAGTTAGTAGACATAATGATATGGTCATTCAGTTAGTAGACATAATGATATGGTCATTCAGTTAGTAGACATAATGATATGGTCATTCAGTTAGTAGACATCATAATGATATGGTCATTCAGTTAGTAGACATAATGATATGGTCATTCAGTTAGTAGACATCATGATGATATGGTCATTCAGTTAGTAGACATCATAATGATATGGTCATTCAGTTAGTAGACATCATGATATGATCATTCAGTTAGTAGACATCATGATATGGTCATTCAGTTAGTAGACATAATGATATGGTCATTCAGTTAGTAGACATAATGATATGGTCATTCAGTTAGTAGACATAATGATATGGTCATTCAGTTAGTAGACATAATGATATGATCATTCAGTTAGTAGACATCATGATGATATGATCATTCAGTTAGTAGACATCATAATGATATGGTCATTCAGTTAGTAGACATAATGATATGGTCATTCAGTTAGTAGACATAATGATATGGTCATTCAGTTAGTAGACATCATAATGATATGGTCATTCAGTTAGTAGACATCATAATGATATGGTCATTCAGTTAGTAGACATCATGATATGGTCATTCAGTTAGTAGACATAATGATATGGTCATTCAGTTAGTAGACATAATGATATGGTCATTCAGTTAGTAGACATAATGATATGGTCATTCAGTTAGTAGACATAATGATATGATCATTCAGTTAGTAGACATAATGATATGGTCATTCAGTTAGTAGACATCATAATGATATGGTCATTCAGTTAGTAGACATAATGATATGATCATTCAGTTAGTAGACATCATGATATGGTCATTCAGTTAGTAGACATCATGATATGGTCATTCAGTTAGTAGACATCATGATATGGTCATTCAGTTAGTAGACATAATGATATGGTCATTCAGTTAGTAGACATCATAATGATATGGTCATTCAGTTAGTAGACATAATGATATGGTCATTCAGTTAGTAGACATAATGATATGATCATTCAGTTAGTAGACATCATAATGATATGGTCATTCAGTTAGTAGACATAATGATATGATCATTCAGTTAGTAGACATAATGATATGGTCATTCAGTTAGTATACATAATGATATGGTCATTCAGTTAGTAGACATAATGATATGGTCATTCAGTTAGTAGACATCATGATATGATCATTCAGTTAGTAGACATAATGATATGGTCATTCAGTTAGTAGACATAATGATATGGTCATTCAGTTAGTAGACATAATGATATGATCATTCAGTTAGTAGACATCATAATGATATGGTCATTCAGTTAGTAGACATAATGATATGGTCATTCAGTTAGTAGACATCATAATGATATGGTCATTCAGTTAGTAGACATCATAATGATATGGTCATTCAGTTAGTAGACATAATGATATGGTCATTCAGTTAGTAGACATCATAATGATATGGTCATTCAGTTAGTAGACATAATGATATGATCATTCAGTTAGTAGACATAATGATATGGTCATTCAGTTAGTAGACATCATAATGATATGGTCATTCAGTTAGTAGACATCATAATGATATGGTCATTCAGTTAGTAGACATAATGATATGATCATTCAGTTAGTAGACATAATGATATGGTCATTCAGTTAGTAGACATAATGATATGGTCATTCAGTTAGTAGACATCATAATGATATGGTCATTCAGTTAGTAGACATAATGATATGGTCATTCAGTTAGTAGACATAATGATATGGTCATTCAGTTAGTAGACATCATAATGATATGGTCATTCAGTTAGTAGACATAATGATATGGTCATTCAGTTAGTAGACATCATAATGATATGGTCATTCAGTTAGTAGACATCATGATGATATGGTCATTCAGTTAGTAGACATCATAATGATATGGTCATTCAGTTAGTAGACATCATGATGATATGGTCATTCAGTTAGTAGACATCATAATGATATGGTCATTCAGTTAGTAGACATCATGATGATATGGTCATTCAGTTAGTAGACATCATGATGATATGGTCATTCAGTTAGTAGACATAATGATATGGTCATTCAGTTAGTAGACATAATGATATGGTCATTCAGTTAGTAGACATAATGATATGGTCATTCAGTTAGTAGACATCATAATGATATGGTCATTCAGTTAGTAGACATCATAATGATATGGTCATTCAGTTAGTAGACATAATGATATGGTCATTCAGTTAGTAGACATCATAATGATATGGTCATTCAGTTAGTAGACATAATGATATGGTCATTCAGTTAGTAGACATAATGATATGGTCATTCAGTTAGTAGACATCATAATGATATGGTCATTCAGTTAGTAGACATAATGATATGGTCATTCAGTTAGTAGACATCATAATGATATGGTCATTCAGTTAGTAGACATAATGATATGGTCATTCAGTTAGTAGACATCATGATATGGTCATTCAGTTAGTAGACATAATGATATGGTCATTCAGTTAGTAGACATAATGATATGGTCATTCAGTTAGTAGACATAATGATATGGTCATTCAGTTAGTAGACATAATGATATGGTCATTCAGTTAGTAGACATCATAATGATATGGTCATTCAGTTAGTAGACATAATGATATGGTCATTCAGTTAGTAGACATCATAATGATATGGTCATTCAGTTAGTAGACATAATGATATGGTCATTCAGTTAGTAGACATAATGATATGGTCATTCAGTTAGTAGACATCATAATGATATGATCATTCAGTTAGTAGACATAATGATATGGTCATTCAGTTAGTAGACATCATAATGATATGGTCATTCAGTTAGTAGACATAATATGATCATTCAGTTATAGACATCATGGTCATTCAGTTATATGGTCATTCAGTTAGTAGACATATAATGATATGGTCATTCAGTTAGTAGACATAATGATATGGTCATTCAGTTAGTAGACATCATATGATATGGTCATTCAGTTAGTAGACATAATGATATGGTCATTCAGTTAGTAGACATCATAATGATATGGTCATTCAGTTAGTAGACATCATAATGATATGGTCATTCAGTTAGTAGACATAATGATATGATCATTCAGTTAGTAGACATAATGATATGGTCATTCAGTTAGTAGACATCATGATGATATGATCATTCAGTTAGTAGACATAATGATATGGTCATTCAGTTAGTAGACATCATAATGATATGGTCATTCAGTTAGTAGACAGTGATATTAGTAGACATAATTATCATTCAGTTTAGTAGACATCATAATGATATGGTCATTCAGTTAGTAGACATCATAATGATATGGTCATTCAGTTAGTAGACATAATGATATGGTCATTCAGTTAGTAGACATCATGATGATATGGTCATTCAGTTAGTAGACATAATGATATGGTCATTCAGTTAGTAGACATCATAATGATATGGTCATTCAGTTAGTAGACATAATGATATGATCATTCAGTTAGTAGACATCATGATGATATGGTCATTCAGTTAGTAGACATAATGATATGGTCATTCAGTTAGTAGACATCATAATGATATGGTCATTCAGTTAGTAGACATAATGATATGATCATTCAGTTAGTAGACATCATGATGATATGGTCATTCAGTTAGTAGACATAATGATATGGTCATTCAGTTAGTAGACATAATGATGATATGGTCATTCAGTTAGTAGACATGATGATATGGTCATTCAGTTAGTAGACATAATGATATGGTCATTCAGTTAGTAGACATCATAATGATATGGTCATTCAGTTAGTAGACATCATAATGATATGGTCATTCAGTTAGTAGACATCATAATGATATGGTCATTCAGTTAGTAGACATCATAATGATATGGTCATTCAGTTAGTAGACATCATAATGATATGGTCATTCAGTTAGTAGACATAATGATATGGTCATTCAGTTAGTAGACATAATGATATGGTCATTCAGTTAGTAGACATAATGATATGGTCATTCAGTTAGTAGACATAATGATATGATCATTCAGTTAGTAGACATATGATATGGTCATTCAGTTAGTAGACATAATGATATGGTCATTCAGTTAGTAGACATCATATGATATGGTCATTCAGTTAGTAGACATAATGATATGGTCATTCAGTTAGTAGACATAATGATATGGTCATTCAGTTAGTAGACATAATGATATGGTCATTCAGTTAGTAGACATCATAATGATATGGTCATTCAGTTAGTAGACATCATAATGATATGGTCATTCAGTTAGTAGACATAATGATATGGTCATTCAGTTAGTAGACATAATGATATGGTCATTCAGTTAGTAGACATAATGATATGGTCATTCAGTTAGTAGACATAATGATATGGTCATTCAGTTAGTAGACATAATGATATGGTCATTCAGTTAGTAGACATCATAATGATATGATCATTCAGTTAGTAGACATCATAATGATATGGTCATTCAGTTAGTAGACATCATAATGATATGGTCATTCAGTTAGTAGACATCATAATGATATGGTCATTCAGTTAGTAGACATCATAATGATATGGTCATTCAGTTAGTAGACATCATAATGATATGGTCATTCAGTTAGTAGACATCATAATGATATGGTCATTCAGTTAGTAGACATAATGATATGGTCATTCAGTTAGTAGACATCATAATGATATGGTCATTCAGTTAGTAGACATCATGATATGGTCATTCAGTTAGTAGACATAATGATATGGTCATTCAGTTAGTAGACATAATGATATGGTCATTCAGTTAGTAGACATCATAATGATATGATCATTCAGTTAGTAGACATAATGATATGGTCATTCAGTTAGTAGACATAATGATATGGTCATTCAGTTAGTAGACATAATGATATGGTCATTCAGTTAGTAGACATCATGATGATATGGTCATTCAGTTAGTAGACATCATGATGATATGGTCATTCAGTTAGTAGACATAATGATATGGTCATTCAGTTAGTAGACATGATGATATGATCATTCAGTTAGTAGACATCATGATATGGTCATTCAGTTAGTAGACATAATGATATGGTCATTCAGTTAGTAGACATAATGATATGGTCATTCAGTTAGTAGACATAATGATATGGTCATTCAGTTAGTAGACATCATAATGATATGATCATTCAGTTAGTAGACATCATAATGATATGGTCATTCAGTTAGTAGACATAATGATATGGTCATTCAGTTAGTAGACATCATATGATATGGTCATTCAGTTAGTAGACATAATGATATGGTCATTCAGTTAGTAGACATAATGATATGGTCATTCAGTTAGTAGACATCATAATGATATGGTCATTCAGTTAGTAGACATAATGATATGGTCATTCAGTTAGTAGACATCATAATGATATGGTCATTCAGTTAGTAGACATAATATGATCATTCAGTTAGTAGACATCATGGTGATATGGTCATTCAGTTAGTAGACATAATGATATGGTCATTCAGTTAGTAGACATAATGATATGGTCATTCAGTTAGTAGACATAATGATATGGTCATTCAGTTAGTAGACATAATGATATGGTCATTCAGTTAGTAGACATCATAATGATATGGTCATTCAGTTAGTAGACATAATGATATGGTCATTCAGTTAGTAGACATCATAATGATATGGTCATTCAGTTAGTAGACATAATGATATGGTCATTCAGTTAGTAGACATAATGATATGGTCATTCAGTTAGTAGACATCATAATGATATGGTCATTCAGTTAGTAGACATAATGATATGGTCATTCAGTTAGTAGACATCATAATGATATGGTCATTCAGTTAGTAGACATAATATGATCATTCAGTTAGTAGACATCATGGTGATATGGTCATTCAGTTAGTAGACATAATGATATGGTCATTCAGTTAGTAGACATAATGATATGGTCATTCAGTTAGTAGACATCATAATGATATGGTCATTCAGTTAGTAGACATAATGATATGGTCATTCAGTTATTCAGTTAGTAGACATCATAATGATATGGTCATTCAGTTAGTAGACATCATATGATATGGTCATTCAGTTAGTAGACATAATGATATGGTCATTCAGTTAGTAGACATATGATGATATGGTCATTCAGTTAGTAGACATCATGATGATATGGTCATTCAGTTAGTAGACATCATGATATGGTCATTCAGTTAGTAGACATAATGATATGGTCATTCAGTTAGTAGACATCATAATGATATGGTCATTCAGTTAGTAGACATCATAATGATATGGTCATTCAGTTAGTAGACATAATGATATGGTCATTCAGTTAGTAGACATAATGATATGGTCATTCAGTTAGTAGACATAATGATATGGTCATTCAGTTAGTAGACATAATGATATGGTCATTCAGTTAGTAGACATAATGATATGGTCATTCAGTTAGTAGACATAATGATATGGTCATTCAGTTAGTAGACATAATGATATATGGTCATTCAGTTAGTAGACATCATTCATGATATGGTCATTCAGTTAGTAGACATCATAATGATATGGTCATTCAGTTAGTAGACATAATGATATGGTCATTCAGTTAGTAGACATCATAATGATATGATCATTCAGTTTGTAGACATCATAATGATATGGTCATTCAGTTAGTAGACATAATGATGATATGGTCATTCAGTTAGTAGACATAATGATATGATCATTCAGTTAGTAGACATCATGATGATATGGTCATTCAGTTAGTAGACATAATGATATGGTCATTCAGTTAGTAGACATAATGATATGGTCATTCAGTTAGTAGACATAATGATATGGTCATTCAGTTAGTAGACATCATGATGATATGGTCATTCAGTTAGTAGACATAATGATATGGTCATTCAGTTAGTAGACATAATGATATGGTCATTCAGTTAGTAGACATAATGATATGGTCATTCAGTTAGTAGACATAATGATATGGTCATTCAGTTAGTAGACATCATGATGATATGGTCATTCAGTTAGTAGACATCATAATGATATGGTCATTCAGTTAGTAGACATCATGATGATATGGTCATTCAGTTAGTAGACATAATGATATGGTCATTCAGTTAGTAGACATCATAATGATATGGTCATTCAGTTAGTAGACATAATGATATGGTCATTCAGTTAGTAGACATCATAATAATATGATCATTCAGTTAGTAGACATAATGATATAGTCATTCAGTTAGTAGACATGATGATATGGTCATTCAGTTAGTAGACATCATGATGATATGGTCATTCAGTTAGTAGACATAATGATATGGTCATTCAGTTAGTAGACATAATGATGATATGGTCATTCAGTTAGTAGACATCATAATGATATGGTCATTCAGTTAGTAGACATTCATAGATGATATGGTCATTCAGTTAGTAGACATCATAATGATATGGTCATTCAGTTAGTAGACATCATAATGATATGGTCATTCAGTTAGTAGACATCATAATGATATGGTCATTCAGTTAGTAGACATAATGA
Source organism: Oncorhynchus masou masou (assembly GCF_036934945.1). Lineage (NCBI taxonomy): Eukaryota > Metazoa > Chordata > Actinopteri > Salmoniformes > Salmonidae > Oncorhynchus > Oncorhynchus masou. The sequence goes on from NC_088225.1 coordinate 38,756,773, forward strand.
TATGATCATTCAGTTAGTAGACATCATAATGATATGGTCATTCAGTTAGTAGACATCATGATGATATGGTCATTCAGTTAGTAGACATAATGATATGGTCATTCAGTTAGTAGACATAATGATATGGTCATTCAGTTAGTAGACATGATGATATGGTCATTCAGTTAGTAGACATCATAATGATATGGTCATTCAGTTAGTAGACATAATGATATGGTCATTCAGTTAGTAGACATAATGATATGGTCATTCAGTTAGTAGACATAATGATATGGTCATTCAGTTAGTAGACATCATGATGATATGGTCATTCAGTTAGTAGACATATATGATATGGTCATTCAGTTAGTAGACATCATGATGATATGGTCATTCAGTTAGTAGACATCATGATATGGTCATTCAGTTAGTAGACATCATGATGATATGGTCATTCAGTTAGTAGACATAATGATATGGTCATTCAGTTAGTAGACATCATAATGATATGGTCATTCAGTTACTAGACATAATGATATGGTCATTCAGTTAGTAGACATATTGATATGGTCATTCAGTTAGTAGACATCATAATGATATGGTCATTCAGTTAGTAGACATAATGATATGGTCATTCAGTTAGTAGACATAATGATATGATCATTCAGTTAGTAGACATCATCATGATATGATCATTCAGTTAGTAGACATAATGATATGGTCATTCAGTTAGTAGACATAATGATATGGTCATTCAGTTAGTAGACATCATGATGATATGGTCATTCAGTTAGTAGACATAATGATATGGTCATTCAGTTAGTAGACATAATGATATGGTCATTCAGTTAGTAGACATAACGATATGGTCATTCAGTTAGTAGACATCATAATGATATGGTCATTCAGTTAGTAGACATAATGATATGGTTATTCAGTTAGTAGACATCATAATGATATGGTCATTCAGTTAGTAGACATCATGATGATATGGTCATTCAGTTAGTAGACATCATGATGATATGGTCATTCAGTTAGTAGACATAATGATATGGTCATTCAGTTAGTAGACATAATGATATGGTCATTCAGTTAGTAGACATCATAATGATATGGTCATTCAGTTAGTAGACATCATAATGATATGATCATTCAGTTAGTAGACATAATGATATGGTCATTCAGTTAGTAGACATCATAATGATATGGTCATTCAGTTAGTAGACATCATAATGATATGGTCATTCAGTTAGTAGACATAATGATATGGTCATTCAGTTAGTAGACATAATGATATGGTCATTCAGTTAGTAGACATAATGATATGGTCATTCAGTTAGTAGACATCATAATGATATGGTCATTCAGTTAGTAGACATAATGATATGGTCATTCAGTTAGTAGACATCATATGATATGATCATTCAGTTAGTAGACATCATAATGATATGGTCATTCAGTTAGTAGACATCATATGATATGGTCATTCAGTTAGTAGACATAATGATATGGTCATTCAGTTAGTAGACATCATAATGATATGGTCATTCAGTTAGTAGACATAATGATATGGTCATTCAGTTAGTAGACATAATGAAATAATAATATGATCCATTCATTTAGACAGATATGGTCATTCAGTTAGTAGACATGATATGGTCATAAGTAGACATATGGGCCATTCAGTTAGTAGACATATAATGTGGTCATTCAGTTAGTAGACATAATGATATGGTCATTCAGTTAGTAGCATGATATGGTCATTCAGTTAGTAGACATCATGATATGGATTCAGTTAGTAGACATTCCCTTAGTAGACATAATGATATGATCATTCAGTTAGTAGACATCATAATGATATGGTCATTCAGTTAGTAGACATCATAATGATATGGTCATTCAGTTAGTAGACATAATGATATGGTCATTCAGTTAGTAGACATAATGATATGGTCATTCAGTTAGTAGACATCATAATGATATGGTCATTCAGTTAGTAGACATAATGATATGGTCATTCAGTTAGTAGACATCATGATGATATGGTCATTCAGTTAGTAGACATAATGATATGGTCATTCAGTTAGTAGACATCATAATGATATGGTCATTCAGTTAGTAGACATAATGATATGGTCATTCAGTTAGTAGACATAATGATATGGTCATTCAGTTAGTAGACATCATGATGATATGGTCATTCAGTTAGTAGACATAATGATATGGTCATTCAGTTAGTAGACATAATGATATGGTCATTCAGTTAGTAGACATGATGATATGGTCATTCAGTTAGTAGACATCATGATATGGTCATTCAGTTAGTAGACATAATGATATGGTCATTCAGTTAGTAGACATCATAATGATATGATCATTCAGTTAGTAGACATAATGATATGGTCATTCAGTTAGTAGACATAATGATATGGTCATTCAGTTAGTAGACATAATGATATGGTCATTCAGTTAGTAGACATAATGATATGGTCATTCAGTTAGTAGACATAATGATATGGTCATTCAGTTAGTAGACATAATGATATGGTCATTCAGTTAGTAGACATCATAATGATATGGTCATTCAGTTAGTAGACATAATGATATGGTCATTCAGTTAGTAGACATAATGATATGGTCATTCAGTTAGTAGACATCATAATGATATGATCATTCAGTTAGTAGACATAATGATATGGTCATTCAGTTAGTAGACATAATGATATGGTCATTCAGTTAGTAGACATAATGATATGGTCATTCAGTTAGTAGACATGATGATATGGTCATTCAGTTAGTAGACATAATGATATGGTCATTCAGTTAGTAGACATAATGATATGGTCATTCAGTTAGTAGACATCATGATGATATGGTCATTCAGTTAGTAGACATAATGATATGGTCATTCAGTTAGTAGACATCATGATGATATGGTCATTCAGTTAGTAGACATCATAATGATATGGTCATTCAGTTAGTAGACATCATAATGATATGGTCATTCAGTTAGTAGACATCATAATGATATGGTCATTCAGTTAGTAGACATCATAATGATATGGTCATTCAGTTAGTAGACATAATGATATGGTCATTCAGTTAGTAGACATAATGATATGATCATTCAGTTAGTAGACATCATAATGATATGGTCATTCAGTTAGTAGACATAATGATATGGTCATTCAGTTAGTAGACATCATAATGATATGGTCATTCAGTTAGTAGACATAATGATATGATCATTCAGTTAGTAGACATCATAATGATATGGTCATTCAGTTAGTAGACATAATGATGATATGGTCATTCAGTTAGTAGACATAATGATATGGTCATTCAGTTAGTAGACATCATAATGATATGGTCATTCAGTTAGTAGACATCATAATGATATGGTCATTCAGTTAGTAGACATCATGATGATATGGTCATTCAGTTAGTAGACATCATAATGATATGGTCATTCAGTTAGTAGACATAATGATATGGTCATTCAGTTAGTAGACATCATAATGATATGGTCATTCAGTTAGTAGACATCATAATGATATGGTCAGTCAGTTAGTAGACATAATGATATGGTCAGTCAGTTAGTAGACATAATGATATGGTCAGTCAGTTAGTAGACATAATGATATGGTCAGTCAGTTAGTAGACATAATGATATGGTCATTCAGTTAGTAGACATAATGATATGGTCATTCAGTTAGTAGACATAATGATATGGTCAGTCAGTTAGTAGACATAATGATATGGTCAGTCAGTTAGTAGACATAATGATATGGTCAGTCAGTTAGTAGACATAATGATATGGTCAGTCAGTTAGTAGACATAATGATATGGTCAGTCAGTTAGTAGACATAATGATATGGTCATTCAGTTAGTAGACATAATGATATGGTCAGTCAGTTAGTAGACATCATAATGATATGATCATTCAGTTAGTAGACATAATGATATGGTCATTCAGTTAGTAGACATCATAATGATATGGTCAGTCAGTTAGTAGACATAATGATATGGTCATTCAGTTAGTAGACATCATAATGATATGGTCATTCAGTTAGTAGACATAATGATATGGTCATTCAGTTAGTAGACATAATGATGATATGATCATTCAGTTAGTAGACATCATAATGATATGGTCATTCAGTTAGTAGACATCATAATGATATGGTCATTCAGTTAGTAGACATCATAATGATATGGTCAGTCAGTTAGTAGACATAATGATATGGTCATTCAGTTAGTAGACATCATAATGATATGGTCATTCAGTTAGTAGACATCATAATGATATGGTCATTCAGTTAGTAGACATCATAATGATATGGTCATTCAGTTAGTAGACATCATAATGATATGGTCATTCAGTTAGTAGACATAATGATATGGTCATTCAGTTAGTAGACATAATGATATGGTCATTCAGTTAGTAGACATAATGATATGGTCATTCAGTTAGTAGACATAATGATATGATCATTCAGTTAGTAGACATAATGATATGGTCATTCAGTTAGTAGACATAATGATATGGTCATTCAGTTAGTAGACATCATAAAGATATGGTCATTCAGTTAGTAGACATAATGATATGATCATTCAGTTAGTAGACATCATGATATGGTCATTCAGTTAGTAGACATCATAATGATATGGTCATTCAGTTAGTAGACATCATGATATGGTCATTCAGTTAGTAGACATCATGATATGGTCATTCAGTTAGTAGACATCATAATGATATGGTCATTCAGTTAGTAGACATCATAATGATATGGTCATTCAGTTAGTAGACATCATAATGATATGGTCATTCAGTTAGTAGACATAATGATATGATCATTCAGTTAGTAGACATAATGATATGGTCATTCAGTTAGTAGACATAATGATATGGTCATTCAGTTAGTAGACATAATGATATGGTCAGTCAGTTAGTAGACATAATGATATGGTCATTCAGTTAGTAGACATAATGATATGGTCAGTCAGTTAGTAGACATAATGATATGGTCATTCAGTTAGTAGACATAATGATATGGTCATTCAGTTAGTAGACATCATCATGATATGGTCATTCAGTTAGTAGACATAATGATATGGTCATTCAGTTAGTAGACATCATAATGATATGATCATTCAGTTAGTAGACATAATGATATGGTCATTCAGTTAGTAGACATCATAATGATATGGTCATTCAGTTAGTAGACATAATGATATGGTCATTCAGTTAGTAGACATAATGATATGGTCATTCAGTTAGTAGACATCATGATATGGTCATTCAGTTAGTAGACATAATGATATGGTCATTCAGTTAGTAGACATAATGATATGGTCATTCAGTTAGTAGACATCATAATGATATGGTCATTCAGTTAGTAGACATAATGATATGATCATTCAGTTAGTAGACATCATAATGATATGGTCATTCAGTTAGTAGACATAATGATATGGTCAGTCAGTTAGTAGACATAATGATATGGTCATTCAGTTAGTAGACATAATGATATGGTCAGTCAGTTAGTAGACATAATGATATGGTCATTCAGTTAGTAGACATAATGATATGATCATTCAGTTAGTAGACATAATGATATGGTCATTCAGTTAGTAGACATCATAATGATATGGTCATTCAGTTAGTAGACATCATAATGATATGGTCATTCAGTTAGTAGACATAATGATATGGTCAGTCAGTTAGTAGACATAATGATATGGTCAGTCAGTTAGTAGACATCATGATATGGTCAGTCAGTTAGTAGACATAATGATATGGTCATTCAGTTAGTAGACATAATGATATGGTCAGTCAGTTAGTAGACATAATGATATGGTCAGTCAGTTAGTAGACATAATGATATGGTCATTCAGTTAGTAGACATAATGATATGGTCAGTCAGTTAGTAGACATAATGATATGGTCAGTCAGTTAGTAGACATAATGATATGGTCATTCAGTTAGTAGACATAATGATATGGTCAGTCAGTTAGTAGACATAATGATATGGTCATTCAGTTAGTAGACATAATGATATGGTCAGTCAGTTAGTAGACATAATGATATGGTCATTCAGTTAGTAGACATCATGATATGATCATTCAGTTAGTAGTTAGTTAGTCTACAGTGAATCAGTCGTCTCTCAGCAATCTACAGGAAGTCAGGTGTGTTCATACCGGCAGCTCTTGAAATAACAATGGTTCCCTTTGACTATGTTTAGTTTGGATTTGAGTCAAAGCTGCGGTTTGGTATTTGAGTCCGATTGAAAGACCAGAGAGTTGGTGTGTGTGTGGGGGGGGGAGGGGGGGCAGTGCTGGAAAAATGTCCCGATTTGTTGTACTTGAGTAAAAGTAAAGATACCTTTTAATAGAAAATGACTGTAACCGAGCCTGTTTCTACTGTGTCATGAGGAAAGGTTCAAGGCAGGTTAGATTGATGTGCACACCCAGGAAGAGAGCAGTGAAATCTGATCACAGACCACAGTTGTTGTCAGCTAGAAACACATTTCATTACCATTTGTAGACGCAACCGAATCTCCATCGGATAGTGATCGGATCGGATGACGATAACCACATGTTAATGCAAAGGTGTAACCGTGGCGAGAGAGAGACCAGCAAGGTGGGAAAAACTACTCAATCACAGACGAGTAAATGTAAAGATATGTTAATGACTCAAAGTGAAAGTGAAAGTCACCCCAGTTAAATACGACTTGAGTAAAAGTTTTAAAAAGGGATTAGGTTTTTAAGTATACTTAAATATCAAAAGTAAATATAATTACAAAAATATACTTAAGTATCAGAATTAAAAGTATAAATCATTTAAAATGCCTTATATTAAGCAAACCAGATGGCACGATTGTTTAAAAAAATAAAAGTTACATATAGCCAAGGGCATATTACAAAACTCAGACATCACTTACAAACAAAGCATTTGTGTTTAGTGAGTCTGCCAGATCAGAGGCAGTAGGGATGACCAGGGATGTTCTCTGTTTAGTGAGTCCTCCAGATCAGAGGCCGTAGAGATGACCAGGGATGTTTTCTGTTTAGTGAGTCCTCCAGATCAGAGGCCGTAGAGATGACCAGGGATGTTTTCTGTTTAGTGAGTCCTCCAGATCAGAGGCAGTAGATGACCAGGGATGTTCTCTGTTTAGTGAGTCCTCCAGATCAGAGGCAGTAGGGATGTTCTCTGTTTAGTGGGTCCTCCAGATCAGAGGCAGTAGGGATGTTCTCTGTTTAGTGAGTCCTCCAGATCAGAGGCAGTAGAGATGACCAGGGTTGTTCTCTGTTTAGTGAGTCTGTCAGATCAGAGGCAGTAGGGATGAACTGGGATGTTCTCTGTTTAGTGAGTCCTCCAGATCAGAGGGAGTAGAGACGACCAGGGATGTTCTCTGTTTAGTGAGTCCTCCAGATCAGAGGCAGTAGAGACGACCAGGGATGTTCTCTGTTTAGTGAGTCCACCAGATCTTAGGCAGTAGGGATGACCAGGGTTGTTCTCTGTTTAGTGAGTCCTCCAGATCAGAGGCAGTAGGGATGATTTTCTCTTTTTTTAAGTGCGTGAATTAGATAATTTTCTGGTCCTGGTAAGCGTTCAAAATGAACGGATAGTTTTGCGTGTCAGGGGCCAATGTATGGAGTAAAAAAAATACATTTTATTTTCTTCAGGAATGTAGTGAAGTAAAAGTTAAAGTCTTCAAAAATATAAATAGTAAAGTAAAGATACCCCCCCCAAACAAAAATACTTAAGTAGTACTTTAAAGTATTTATTACTTATTACTTATAGACTTGGGAGAAAGGGAGGAGAGGGGAGGAAGGAGGAGAGAGGGGAGGAAGGAGGAGAGGGGGGAGGAAGGATGAGAGAGGGGAGGAAGGAGGAGAGGGGGAGGAAGGAGGAGAGGGGGGAGGAAGGAGGAGAGGGGGGAGGAAGGAGGAGAGGGGAGGAAGGAGGAGAGAGGGGAGGAAGGAGGAGAGCTGGGCGTTTTCCTGTCGGTAACAACAATTATTACTCTCTAAACAAACGTGGGAGGGAAGGTCGGGTCAGATAAACACGAGCTAGGCCTCCAGAGGTGAAATAAATCAGATTTATAACTTTAAAAAATATATATATATATATATATATATATATATATATATATATATATGTACAGTGCCTTGCGAAAGTATTCGGCCCCTTTGAACTTTGCGACCTTTTGCCACATTTCAGGCTTCAAACATAAAGATATAAAACTGTATTTTTTTGTGAAGAATCAACAACAAGTGGGACACAATCATGAAGTGGAAAGACATTTATTGGATATTTCAAACTTTTTTAACAAATCAAAAACTGAAAAATTGGGCGTGCAAAATTATTCAGCGCCTTTACTTTCAGTGCAGCAAACTCTCTCCAGAAGTTCAGTGAGGATCTCTGAATGATCCAATGTTGACCTAAATGACTAATGATGATAAATACAATCCACCTGTGTGTAATCAAGTCTCCGTATAAATGCACCTGCACTGTGATAGTCTCAGAGGTCCGTTAAAATCGCAGAGAGCATCATGAAGAACAAGGCACACACCATCCTTGAGCATTTAGGTCCTATTCATTTAAAACGGTTGTTGAACAGCAGCCTCCAGTTGCTGAAACCTAACAAAGTGTGAAACAATTGGCCCTAAATGGCCCTCTTGTTGGCCGACAGCCTATGTGGGCTAATAGCATATGAATTAACTTCTTTAAAAATTATATATATATATAAAATGAAAAATAAAAAAATTAAATAGGCTATAACAACATAAAGTTTAGAAAGTCAAAGAACCCACAGTCTTACTCATCACTGTTGACTACATCCGGGTTTACCATTGAACAATAGCCTGTCAATCAATAGTTATTCTGAACAAAATACCTTTTTCGATGAATTCTTGTTGTTTGGTTTTATTGTCTGAACAGTCGCTGAGATTATATTTGTTTATCAATGCAACAACAACAAAAATATGTAAAAAAAAAAATAGTCTACTTTGATGAATAGGTTATAGATCAGATCAAGGGACCCGGTGACAACACTGGCTGCGGAAGAAATTATACATCGTGTTTCCCATTTTTCAAGTCGTAACATGTCGGAATGCTGGAGGGCGTTTTACACGGTGCTCGTCCGTTTTGTCACGTTCTGTGTTCGAGCGTTTGAGGACACACTGGCGTGTGGGTGTTGCGTCCGGCGTCCGTTTGATGCGATTATGTCAGCGCCTGGTAACCAAACTGGTATTACCATGCCAGCAACAATGTCAGTGAAAGGAATGAGGAGGAGGAGGAGGGGGGTGGGGCAGTATGGTGAAGTCAGTGGCGTGGCTGGTATCTGTTTATGTTGCGCCTGTGCGTGTGTATGCGCCTATCAGACTGGTATGGCATATGGCCACATAGATAGACCGGTTGGTATGGCTGGTACTTTCCCAGCGAGACTGAAGCCAAACTCCCATGTAATTTCCTCCTCTAAAAACCAGAGGGAGGGAGAGAAAGAGGGAGAGGTCCTCTGGTCCAGGAGTCTTATTCTCTCTTTTTGTTGTCCTACGTTTTGTCCTTGCAACATAATCAGCTCCGAAACATTACCAATAGTTAGTCAGGCATTAGTGGGGTTCCCCAGTCTCTCCTTTATCCGATTGTAGCCATTGGCGCGGCAGACTAGCCTAGTGATTAGAGTGTTGGACTAGTAACCGGAAGTTTGCACGTTCAAATCCCCGAGCTGACAAATCTGTCGTTCTGCCCCTGAACAGGCAGTTAACCCACTGTTCCTAGGCCGTCATTGAAAATAAAACATGTTCTTAACTGACTTGCCTGGTTAAATAAAGGTAAAATAAATACAAATTACACCCCTTGGTCTGAGTGATGAAAGCACTTGTCTTTAAGTTTGTAGATCAGTGGAAACGGGAGAGTAGAGAATAGACGCACAATGAGATTTCTATCGAAAGTAAAAGTAAATCGATGCCCTGGGTGCGACGCGAACAGACAGACGCACAACAAACGGCAACAAAGTGCACGGCTTAATGCATGGATCATATAGTGGATCATATAGTGGAAGCTGTTTCATTTTAACCGAGGGGATGGAGACTCTCGATGCCCGCCAGACAGGTGAGATTTTTGGGGTATTTTTCTGCTGGTCTCCTCAATATAGTTTTTATCCGAAGCACCGATACCATCTCCAATGCATGGTGAAATAAAAATAAAAAAACATTTTTTTTTTGAAAAGACAATAAATGTAAACTTATTTTGTACTATTTATTTAAGAGTTTTACTGTTTTTATTTTTGTAAATCTAATTTAATTTCGCCGTATTTTTGTTTGTGAATGATTGCATGTGGCGTGTGATTTGATGCGGGTTTTTGGGGATGTTGGGGGGGGATTCCAGTCAGCAACGAGAGAAAGTGAGGTGTCCTCTCATGACTCCCGGTAGGTGCTGTTCTCCGTTCTGTTATTCAGAAGGAATTACTACCGTGTGTTGCAATCTTAACCTCTGCAATGTTTAATTTGTGTTTGGCCGGTTATCTGGCATTTATTATTTTATTATAGGACTTGTATCATATCCGCCCCCCCCCACATGTTTAAAAGAGCAATACAACTGTGACACGTGGGGTTGACGGGGGACGTGGAGTTCATTAATTAAGCCATACGTTTACTTTCTGATCTGTTTTAATATCATTCTCTCACCCCCCCCCCAGGATGTGGGTAGCTCATTGCCTAGTTAAAGAGAAAAACAACATCTGTTAGACCAGTCTGTTTCAGCTTTGGACCAGAGACATTAAGTTTAGAGCGACGGGACACACATTCTAGCTGCTCTGGGGTCCCTGCTGAAGCCCAGTAGGCTAGTTGCAGAGTAAAACAACATATGTTAGACCAGTCTGTTTCAGCTTTGGATCACAGACATTATGACCAGAGACAGAGACCAGACAGACAGACAGACCAGACAGAGACCAGAGACATTATGTTTAGAGAGACGGGACACACATTCTAGCTGCTCTGGGGTCCCTGCTGAAGCCCAGTAGGCTAGTTGCAGAGTAAAACAACATCTGTTAGACCAGTCTGTTTCAGCTTTGGATCAGAGACATTATGACCAGGGACAGAGATCAGACAGACAGACCAGACAGAGACCAGAGACATTATGTTTAGAGAGATGGGACAAAACATTGAGAATGTTGAATATTGTTCAAAATTCTAGAAAGTCTGTTTTTGATTTTATTTAACTAGACTATTTCAGTTAAGAACAAATTCTTATTTTACAATGATGGCCTACCCCCGACCAAACCCTCCCCTAACCCGAACGACCCTGGGCCAATATTGCACCGCCCTATGGGACCCTCGATCAAGTTCCGGTCCTGATGCTAGAGACCGTAACCCAATGAGAGGTCCTGATGCTAAAGACCGTAACCCAATGAGAGGTCCTGATGCTAGAGACCGTAACCCAATGAGAGGTCCTGATGCTAGAGACCGTAACCCAATGAGAGGTCCTGATGCTAAAGACCGTAACCCAATGAGAGGTCCTGATGCTAAAGACCGTAACCCAATGAGAGGCCCTGATGCTAGAGACCATAACCCAATGAGAGGTCCTGATGCTAGAGACCGTAACCCAATGAGAGGCCCTGATGCTAGAGACCATAACCCAATGAGAGGTCCTGATGCTAAAGACCGTAACCCAATGAGAGGCCCTGATGCTAGAGACCGTAACCCAATGAGAGGTCCTGATGCTAAAGACCGTAACCCAATGAGAGGTCCTGATGCTAGAGGCCGTAACCCAATGAGAGGCCCTGATGCTAGAGACCGTAACCCAATGAGAGGCCCTGATGCTAGAGACCGTAACCCAATGAGAGGTCCTGATGCTAAAGACCGTAACCCAATGAGAGGCCCTGATGCTAAAGACCGTAACCCAATGAGAGGTCCTGATGCTAAAGACCGTAACCCAATGAGAGGCCCTGATGCTAGAGACCGTAACCCAATGAGAGGCCCTGATGCTAGAGACCGTAACCCAATGAGAGGTCCTGATGCTAAAGACCGTAACCCAATGAGAGGCCCTGATGCTAAAGACCGTAACCCAATGAGAGGTCCTGATGCTAAAGACCGTAACCCAATGAGAGGCCCTGATGCTAGAGACCGTAACCCAATGAGAGGTCCTGATGCTAAAGACCGTAACCCAATGAGAGGTCCTGATGCTAGAGACCATAACCCAATGAGAGGTCCTGATGCTAGAGACCGTAACCCAATGAGAGGCCCTGATGCTAGAGACCGTAACCCAATGAGAGGCCCTGATGCTAGAGACCGTAACCCAATGAGAGGTCCTGATGCTAGAGACCGTAACCCAATGAGAGGTCCTGATGCTAGAGACCGTAACCCAATGAGAGGTCCTGATGCTAGAGACCGTAACCCAATGAGAGGTCCTGATGCTAGAGACCGTAACCCAATGAGAGGCCCTGATGCTAGAGACCGTAACCCAATGAGAGGTCCTGATGCTAGAGACCATAACCCAATGAGAGGCCCTGATTCCTACACCGAGCTGAGAGGCCCTGATTCCTACACCTAGCTGAGAGGCCCTGATTCCTACACCTAGCTGAGAGGCCCTGATTCCTACACCTAGCTGAGAGGCCCTGATTCCTACACCTAGCTGAGAGGCCCTGATTCCTACACCTAGCTGAGAGGCCCTGATTCCTACACCTAGCTGAGAGGCCCTGATTCCTACACCTAGCTGAGAGGCCCTGATTCCTACACCAAGCTGAGAGGCCCTGATTCCTACACCAAGCTGAGAGGCCCTGATTCCTACACCTAGCTGAGAGGCCCTGATTCCTACACCTAGCTGAGAGGCCCTGATTCCTACACCTAGCTGATAGGCCCTGATTCCTACACCTAGCTGAGAGGCCCTGATTCCTACACCGAGCTGAGAGGCCCTGATTCCTACACCCAGCTGATAGGCCCTGATTCCTACACCTAGCTGATAGGCCCTGATTCCTACACCGAGCTGAGAGGCCCTGATTCCTACACCTCGCTGAGAGGCCCTGATTCCTACACCGAGCTGAGAGGCCCTGATTCCTACACCTAGCTGAGAGGCCCTGATTCCTACACCGAGCTGAGAGGCCCTGATTCCTACACCTCGCTGATAGGCCCTGATTCCTACACCTAGCTGAGCTGCAGACATCATTGCTCCCCCCCCTTAACATGTATTTTTAATCTCACGCTTGATGTTAAAGATTTTCCCACATTATGGAAATCTGCTTTTGTACTGCCTCTCCTGAAAGGTGGAGATCCTTCGCAACTTGACAACTATTATTAACCCATATCAACATTGTCTGTACCTTCAAAGGTACTGGAGTCCTTAGTTAGTAGGCAGCTAAAAACCTACTTCCAAGAAAACAACATCTTAAATGGAATGTAAATCAGGTTTTTTAGGTCTGTCCAACAGCACTGTTTCAGCAACATTGAAGGTTTTAAATGACGTGCTCTTGATAAGAAAGTTACATTGTGTTGTCTGTCTTTATTGATTTGTCGAAGGCATTTGACACCGTAGACCATATTGTGTTCGTAGTGCAAAGGTTGAAATGTTGTGGAATTACTGGTCGTGCTCTAGCTTTGTTTATAAATGACCTATCACATCGTTCAGAATGTGTAATGGCGGATGGTTGTAAATATGGGTCTATAGAGATGTGCTCAGGTGTTCCGCAAGGTTCTGTTTTGGGCCCACTATTTTTTTGTTTTGTATGTCAACAACATAGACAAGGGAATCTTATTAAAAACAGCGAATGTTCATTTTTTTAATGCAGATGATACTGTTCTAGTGGTAGTAGTTTATCTGTTCTCTATTCTAGTGGTAGTAGTTTATCTGTTCTCTATTCTAGTGGTAGTAGTTTATCTGTTCTCTACTCTAGTGGTAGTAGTTTATCTGTTCTCTATTCTAGTGGTAGTAGTTTATCTGTTCTCTATTCTAGTGGTAGTAGTTTATCTGTTCTCTATTCTAGTGGTAGTAGTTTATCTGTTCTCTATTCTAGTGGTAGTAGTTTATCTGTTCTCTATTCTAGTGGTAGTAGTTTATCTGTTCTCTATTCTAGTGGTAGTAGTTTATCTGTTCTCTATTCTAGTGGTAGCAGTTTATCTGTTCTCTATTCTAGTGGTAGTAGTTTATCTGTTCTCTATTCTAGTGGTAGTAGTTTATCTGTTCTCTATTCTAGTGGTAGTAGTTTATCTGTTCTCTATTCTAGTGGTAGTAGTTTATCTGTTCTCTACTCTAGTGGTAGTAGTTTATCTGTTCTGTATTCTAGTGGTAGTAGTTTATCTGTTCTGTATTCTAGTGGTAGTAGTTTATCTGTTCTCTATTCTAGTGGTAGTAGTTTATCTGTTCTCTACTCTAGTGGTAGTAGTTTATCTGTTCTGTATTCTAGTGGTAGTAGTTTATCTGTTCTGTATTCTAGTGGTAATAGTTTATCTGTTCTCTATTCTAGTGGTAGTAGTTTATCTGTTCTCTATTCTAGTGGTAGTAGTTTATCTGTTCTCTATTCTAGTGGTAGTAGTTTATCTGTTCTCTATTCTAGTGGTAGTAGTTTATCTGTTCTCTATTCTAGTGGTAGTAGTTTATCTGTTCTCTATTCTAGTGGTGGTAGTTTATCTGTTCTCTATTCTAGTGGAGGTAGTTTATCTGTTCTCTATTCTAGTGGTAGTAGTTTATCTGTTTTCTATTCTAGTGGTAGTAGTTTATCTTTAGTTTTTGAAAAATGCCCAAAGACCATTTTAACATTATACAACAGAATCTGTTTCATTCTAACGCTGGTTCTAAATTCTGGTGAAAACAAAATGTTTGTTATTTTCAAATGCCAGGCATGTTACCGAATTCCCAATCTGGCCCTCAAACCATCACGGTCACCTAATAATCCCCAGTTAACAATTGGCTCATTCGTCCCCCCTCCTCTCCCCTGTAACTATTCCCCAGGTCGTTGCTGCAAATGAGAATGTGTTCTCAGTCAACTTACCTGGTAAAACAACAGATAAATAAAATAATAAAAAATTGGAGAAGGGTGTACACTATATATCTGATTGGAGGGGGTGTATTCTATATGGTAATACTATATATTTGATTGGAGGGGGTGTATTCTATATGGTAATACTATATATCTGATTGGAGGGGGTGTATTCTATATGTTAATACTATATATCTGATTGGAGGGTGTATTCTATATGTTAATACTAGATATCTGATTGGAGGGGGTGTATTCTATATGTTAATACTAGATATCTGATTGGAGGGTGTATTCTATATGTTAATACTAGATATCTGATTGGAGGGTGTATTCTATATGTTAATACTAGATATCTGATTGGAGGGGGTGTATTCTATATGTTAATACTATATATCTGATTGGAGGGGGTGTATTCTATATGTTAATATTATATATCTGATTGGAGAGGGTGTATTCTATATGTTAATAATATATATCTGATTGGAGGGGGTGTATTCTATATGGTAATACTATATATCTGATTGGATGGGGTGTATTCTATATGTTAATACTATATATCTGATTGGAGGGGGTGTATTCTATATGGTAATACTATATATCTGATTGGAGGGGGTGTATTCTATATGGTAATACTATATATCTGATTGGAGGGGGTGTATTCTATATGTTAATACTATATATCTGAATGGAGGGGGTGTATTCTATATGTTAATACTAGATATCTGATTGGAGGGGGTGTATTCTATATGTTAATACTAGATATCTGATTGGAGGGTGTATTCTATATGTTAATACTAGATATCTGATTGGAGGGGGTGTATTCTATATGTTAATACTAGATATCTGATTGGAGGGGTGTATTCTATATGTTAATACTATATATCTGATTGGAGGGTGTATTCTATATGTTAATATTATATATCTGATTGGAGAGGGTGTATTCTATATGTTAATAATATATATCTGATTGGAGGGGGTGTATTCTATATGGTAATACTATATATCTGATTGGATGGGGTGTATTCTATATGTTAATACTATATATCTGATTGGAGGGGGTGTATTCTATATGTTAATACTATATATCTGATTGGAGGGGGTGTATTCTATATGTTAATACTATATATCTGATTGGAGGGGGTGTATTCTATATGGTAATAAGAGTGTAATTGTCTTTTTTTCTGTTTTTTGGCTAACTTGTTGGGTTGACAGTCGCTGGTTCGTAGTCATGACTACCCCTGAATTGTATTTGTGTTTATTATGGATTCTCTTCCTGGGTTACGGCAAAATTAAGGAAGTAAATACGATTTTTTGAAACATAACAAAACATTTATTACAGAATTCACAACACACTTAAGTGTGTGGCCCTCAGGCCCATACTCTACTACCACATCTCTACAACACAGATCCATGTGAGTAGAGTGCTATGTTATGATGCGTCTATGCCTGTGTTTGTGTTACTTCACAGACCCCACTGTTCCATAAGGGGTATTTGTATCTGTAATCTAATTTTTTATTTTTTATTTATTAAACATGGATCGCAATCTACACGCTGCATTTTGGTCCGACTCTCCTTCACACATAGAAAACCGTAACAATGGCTCTATGTAGTACTGTGGAATAGAGTTCCATGTAGTCATGGCTCTATGTAGTACTGTGGAATAGAGTTCCATGTAGTCATGGCTCTATGTAGTACTGTGGAATAGAGTTCCACGTAGTCATGGCTCTATGTAGTACTGTGGAATAGAGTTCCATGTAGTCATGGCTCTATGTAGTACTGTGGAATAGAGTTCCATGTAGTCATGGCTCTATGTAGTACTGTGGAATAGAGTTCCATGTAGTCATGGCTCTATGTAGTACTGTGGAATAGAGTTCCATGTAGTCGTGGCTCTATGTAGTACTGTGGAATAGAGTTCCATGTAGTCGTGGCTCTATGTAGTACTGTGGAATAGAGTTCCATGTAGTCGTGGCACTATGTAGTACTGTGGAATAGAGTTCCATGTAGTCGTGGCTCTATGTAGTACTGTGGAATAGAGTTCCATGTAGTCGTGGCTCTATGTAGTACTGTGGAATAGAGTTCCATGTAGTCATGGCTCTATGTAGTACTGTGGAATAGAGTTCCATGTAGTCATGGCTCTATGTAGTACTGTGGAATAGAGTTCGTGTAGTCACGGCTCTATGTAGTACTGTGGAATAGAGTTCCACGTAGTCATGGCTCCATGTAGTACTGTGAAATAGAGTTCCATGTAGTCATGGCTCTATGTAGTGGAATAGAGTTCCACGTAGTCATGGCTCCATGTCGTACTGTGGAATAGAGTTCCATGTCGTCATGGCTCTATGTAGTACTGTGGAATGGAGTTCCATGTAGTCATGGCTCTATGTAGTACTGTGGAATAGAGTTCCATGTAGTCATGGCTCTATGTAGTACTGTGGAATAGAGTTCCATGTAGTCGTGTCTCTATGTAGTACTGTGGAATAGAGTTCCATGTAGTCGTGGCTCTATGTAGTACTGTGGAATAGAGTTCCATGTAGTCATGGCTCTATGTAGTACTGTGGAATAGAGTTCCATGTAGTCATGGCTCTATGTAGTACTGTAGAATAGAGTTCCATGGAGTCATGGCTCTATGTAGTACTGTGGAATAGAGTTCCATGTAGTCATGGCTCTATGTAGTACTGTGGAATAGAGTTCCATGTAGTCATGGCTCTATGTAGTACTGTGGAATAGAGTTCCATGTAGTCATGGCTCTATGTAGTACTGTAGAATAGAGTTCCATGTAGTCATGTCTCTATGTAGTACTGTGGAATAGAGTTCCATGTAGTCATGGCTCTATGTAGTACTGTGGAATAGAGTTCCATGTAGTCATGGCTCTATGTAGTACTGTGGAATAGAGTTCCATGTAGTCATGTCTCTATGTGGTGCTGTGGAATAGAGTTCTATGTAGTCATGTCTCTATGTAGTACTGTGGAATAGAGTTCCATGTAGTCATGGATCTATGTGGTACTGTGGAATAGAGTTCCATGTAGTCATGGCTCTATGTAGTACTGTGGAGTAGAGTTCCATGTAGTCATGGCTCTACGTAGTACTGTGGAATAGAGTTCTATGTAGTCATGTCTCTATGTAGTACTGTGGAATAGAGTTCCATGTAGTCATGGCTCTATGTAGTACTGTGGAATAGAGTTCCATGTAGTCATGGATCTATGTGGTACTGTGGAATAGAGTTCCATGTAGTCATGGCTCTATGTAGTAATGTGGAATAAATAGAGTTCCATGTAGTCATGGCTCTATGTGGTACAGTGGAATAGAGTTCCATGTAGTCATGGCTCTATGTAGTACTGTGGAATAGAGTTCCATGTAGTCATGGCTCTATGTAGTACTGTGGAATAGAGTTCCATGTAGTCATGGCTCTATGTGGTGCTGTGGAATAGAGTTCCATGTAGTCATGGCTCTATGTAGTACTGTGGAATAGAGTTCCATGTAGTCATGTCTCTATGTAGTACTGTGGAATAGAGTTCCATGTAGTCATGGCTCTATGTAGTACTGTGGAATATAGTTCCATGTAGTCATGGCTCTATGTAGTACTGTGGAATAGAGTTCTATGTAGTCATGTCTCTATGTAGTACTGTGGAATAGAGTTCCATGTAGTCATGGCTCTATGTAGTACTGTGGAGTAGAGTTCCATGTAGTCATGGCTCTATGTAGTACTGTGGAATAGAGTTCTATGTAGTCATGTCTCTATGTAGTACTGTGGAATAGAGTTCCATGTAGTCATGGCTCTATGTAGTAATGTGGAATAGAGTTCCATGTAGTCATGGCTCTATGTGGTACTGTGGAATAGAGTTCCATGTAGTCATGGCTATATGTAGTACTGTGGAATAGAGTTCCATGAAGTCATGGCTCTATTTGGTACTGTGGAATAGAGTTCCATGTAGTCATGGCTCTATGTAGTACTGTGGAATAGAGTTCTATGTAGTCATGTCTCTATGTAGTACTGTGGAATAGAGTTCCACGTAGTCATGGCTCTATGTAGTACTGTGGAATAGAGTTCCACGTAGTCATGGCTCTATGTAGTACTGTGGAATAGAGTTCCACGTAGTCATGTCTCTATGTAGTACTGTGGAATAGAGTTCCATGTAGTCATGTCTCTATGTAGTACTGTGGAATAGAGTTCCATGTAGTCGTGGCTCTATGTAGTACTGTGGAATAGAGTTCCATGTAGTCATGGCTCTACGTAGTACTGTGGAATAGAGTTCTATGTAGTCATGTCTCTATGTAGTACTCTGGAATAGAGTTCCATGTAGTCATGGCTCTATGTAGTACTGTGGAATAGAGTTCCATGTAGTCATGGATCTATGTGGTACTGTGGAATAGAGTTCCATGTAGTCATGGCTATATGTAGTACTGTGGAATAGAGTTCCATGAAGTCATGGCTCTATTTAGTACTGTGGAATAGAGTTCCATGTAGTCATGGCTCTATGTAGTACTGTGGAATAGAGTTCTATGTAGTCATGTCTCTATGTAGTACTGTGGAATAGAGTTCCACGTAGTCATGGCTCTATGTAGTACTGTGGAATAGAGTTCCACGTAGTCATGGCTCTATGTAGTACTGTGGAATAGAGTTCCACGTAGTCATGTCTCTATGTAGTACTGTGGAATAGAGTTCCATGTAGTCATGTCTCTATGTAGTACTGTGGAATAGAGTTCCATGTAGTCGTGGCTCTATGTAGTACTGTGGAATAGAGTTCCATGTAGTCATGGCTCTATGTAGTACTGTGGAATAGAGTTCCATGTAGTCATGGCTCTATGTAGTACTGTGGAATAGAGTTCATGTAGTCACGGCTCTATGTAGTACTGTGGAATAGAGTTCCACGTAGTCATGGCTCCATGTAGTACTGTGAAATAGAGTTCCATGTAGTCATGGCTCTATGTAGTGGAATAGAGTTCCACGTAGTCATGGCTCCATGTCGTACTGTGGAATAGAGTTCCATGTCGTCATGGCTCTATGTAGTACTGTGGAATGGAGTTCCATGTAGTCATGGCTCTATGTAGTACTGTGGAATAGAGTTCCATGTAGTCATGGCTCTATGTAGTACTGTGGAATGGAGTTCCATGTAGTCATGGCTCTATGTAGTACTGTGGAATAGAGTTCCATGTAGTCATGGCTCTATGTAGTACTGTGGAATAGAGTTCCATGTAGTCGTGTCTCTATGTAGTACTGTGGAATAGAGTTCCATGTAGTCGTGGCTCTATGTAGTACTGTGGAATAGAGTTCCATGTAGTCATGGCTCTATGTAGTACTGTGGAATAGAGTTCCATGTAGTCATGGCTCTATGTAGTACTGTAGAATAGAGTTCCATGGAGTCATGGCTCTATGTAGTACTGTGGAATAGAGTTCCATGTAGTCATGGCTCTATGTAGTACTGTGGAATAGAGTTCCATGTAGTCATGGCTCTATGTAGTACTGTAGAATAGAGTTCCATGTAGTCATGTCTCTATGTAGTACTGTGGAATAGAGTTCCATGTAGTCATGGCTCTATGTAGTACTGTGGAATAGAGTTCCATGTAGTCATGGCTCTATGTAGTACTGTGGAATAGAGTTCCATGTAGTCATGGCTCTATGTGGTGCTGTGGAATAGAGTTCTATGTAGTCATGTCTCTATGTAGTACTGTGGAATAGAGTTCCATGTAGTCATGGATCTATGTGGTACTGTGGAATAGAGTTCCATGTAGTCATGGCTCTATGTAGTACTGTGGAGTAGAGTTCCATGTAGTCATGGCTCTACGTAGTACTGTGGAATAGAGTTCCATGTAGTCATGGATCTATGTGGTACTGTGGAATAGAGTTCCATGTAGTCATGGCTATATGTAGTACTGTGGAATAGAGTTCCATGAAGTCATGGCTCTATGTGGTACTGTGGAATAGAGTTCCATGTAGTCATGGCTATATGTAGTACTGTGGAATAGAGTTCCATGAAGTCATGTCTCTATGTAGTACTGTGGAATAGAGTTCCACGTAGTCATGGCTCTATGTAGTACTGTGGAATAGAGTTCCACGTAGTCATGGCTCTATGTAGTACTGTGGAATAGAGTTCCACGTAGTCATGTCTCTATGTAGTACTGTGGAATAGAGTTCCATGTAGTCATGTCTCTATGTAGTACTGTGGAATAGAGTTCCATGTAGTCATGGCTCTATGTAGTAATGTGGAATAAATAGAGTTCCATGTAGTCATGGCTCTATGTGGTACAGTGGAATAGAGTTCCATGTAGTCATGGCTCTATGTAGTACTGTGGAATAGAGTTCCATGTAGTCATGGCTCTATGTAGTACTGTGGAATAGAGTTCCATGTAGTCATGGCTCTATGTGCTGCTGTGGAATAGAGTTCCATGTAGTCATGGCTCTATGTAGTACTGTGGAATAGAGTTCCATGTAGTCATGTCTCTATGTAGTACTGTGGAATAGAGTTCCATGTAGTCATGGCTCTATGTAGTACTGTGGAATATAGTTCCATGTAGTCATGGCTCTATGTAGTACTGTGGAATAGAGTTCTATGTAGTCATGTCTCTATGTAGTACTGTGGAATAGAGTTCCATGTAGTCATGGCTCTATGTAGTACTGTGGAGTAGAGTTCCATGTAGTCATGGCTCTATGTAGTACTGTGGAATAGAGTTCTATGTAGTCATGTCTCTATGTAGTACTGCGGAATAGAGTTCCATGTAGTCATGGCTCTATGTAGTAATGTGGAATAGAGTTCCATGTAGTCATGGCTCTATGTGGTACTGTGGAATAGAGTTCCATGTAGTCATGGCTATATGTAGTACTGTGGAATAGAGTTCCATGAAGTCATGGCTCTATTTGGTACTGTGGAATAGAGTTCCATGTAGTCATGGCTCTATGTAGTACTGTGGAATAGAGTTCTATGTAGTCATGTCTCTATGTAGTACTGTGGAATAGAGTTCCACGTAGTCATGGCTCTATGTAGTACTGTGGAATAGAGTTCCACGTAGTCATGGCTCTATGTAGTACTGTGGAATAGAGTTCCACGTAGTCATGTCTCTATGTAGTACTGTGGAATAGAGTTCCATGTAGTCATGTCTCTATGTAGTACTGTGGAATAGAGTTCCATGTAGTCATGGCTCTATGTAGTAATGTGGAATAGAGTTCCATGTAGTCATGGCTCTATGTGGTACTGTGGAATAGAGTTCCATGTAGTCATGGCTATATGTAGTACTGTGGAATAGAGTTCCATGAAGTCATGGCTCTATTTAGTACTGTGGAATAGAGTTCCATGTAGTCATGGCTCTATGTAGTACTGTGGAATAGAGTTCCATGTAGTCATGGCTCTATGTAGTACTGTGGAATAGAGTTCCATGTAGTCATGTCTCTATGTAGTACTGTGGAATAGAGTTCCATGTAGTCATGTCTCTATGTAGTACTGTGGAATAGAGTTCCATGTAGTCATGGCTCTATGTAGTAATGTGGAATAGAGTTCCATGTAGTCATGGCTCTATGTGGTACTGTGGAATAGAGTTCCATGTAGTCATGTCTCTATGTAGTACTGTGGAATAGAGTTCCATGTAGTCATGGCTCTATGTAGTACTGTGGAATAGAGTTCCATGTAGTCATGGCTCTGTGTAGTACTGTGGAATAGAGTTCCATGTAGTCATGTCTCTATGTAGTACTGTGGAATAGAGTTCCATGTAGTCATGTCTCTATATAGTACTGTGGAATAGAGTTCCATGTAGTCATGTCTCTACGTCGTACTGTGGAATAGAGTTCCATGTAGTCATGTCTCTATGTAGTACTGTGGAATAGAGTTCCATGTAGTCATGTCTCTATGTAGTACTGTGGAATAGAGTTCCATGTAGTCATGGCTCTATGTAGTACTGTGGAATAGAGTTCCATGTAGTCATGGCTCTATGTAGTACTGTGGAATAGAGTTCCATGTAGTCATGTCTCTATGTAGTACTGTGGAATAGAGTTCCATGTAGTCATGTCTCTATGTAGTACTGTGGAATAGAGTTCCATGTAGTCATGTCTCTATGTAGTACTGTGGAATAGAGTTCCACGTAGTCATGGCTCTATGTAGTACTGTGGAATAGAGTTCCATGTAGTCATGTCTCTATGTAGTACTGTGGAATAGAGTTCCACGTAGTCATGGCTCTATGTAGTACTGTGGAATAGAGTTCCATGTAGTCATGGCACTATGTAGTACTGTGGAATAGAGTTCCATGTAGTCATGTCTCTATGTGGTGCTGTGGAATAGAGTTCCATGTAGTCATGTCTCTATGTAGTACTGTGGAATAGAGTTCCATGTAGTCATGGATCTATGTAGTACTGTGGAATAGAGTTCCATGTAGTCATGGCTCTATGTAGTACTGTGGAATAGAGTTCCATGTAGTCATGGCTCTATGTAGTACTGTGGAATAGAGTTCCATGTAGTCATGTCTCTATGTAGTACTGTGGAATAGAGTTCCATGTAGTCATGTCTCTATGTAGTACTGTGGAATAGAGTTCCATGTAGTCATGGATCTATGTAGTACTGTGGAATAGAGTTCCATGTAGTCATGGCTCTATGTAGTACTGTGGAATAGAGTTCCATGAAGTCATGGCTCTATTTAGTACTGTGGAATAGAGTTCCATGTAGTCATGGCTCTATGTAGTACTGTGGAATAGAGTTCTATGTAGTCATGTCTCTATGTAGTACTGTGGAATAGAGTTCCACGTAGTCATGGCTCTATGTAGTACTGTGGAATAGAGTTCCACGTAGTCATGGCTCTATGTAGTACTGTGGAATAGAGTTCCACGTAGTCATGTCTCTATGTAGTACTGTGGAATAGAGTTCCATGTAGTCATGTCTCCATGTAGTACTGTGGAATAGAGTTCCATGTAGTCATGTCTCTATTTAGTACTGTGGAATAGAGTTCCATGTAGTCATGTCTCCATGTAGTACTGTGGAATAGAGTTCCATGTAGTCATGTCTCCATGTAGTACTGTGGAATAGAGTTCCATGTAGTCATGTCTCTATGTAGTACTGTGGAATAGAGTTCCATGTAGTCATGTCTCTATGTAGTACTGTGGAATAGAGTTCCATCTAGTCATGTCTCTATGTAGTACTGTGGAATAGAGTTCCACGTAGTCATGGCTCTATGTAGTACTGTGGAATAGAGTTCCATGTAGTCATGTCTCTATTTAGTACTGTGGAATAGAGTTCCATGTAGTCATGTCTCTATTTAGTACTGTGGAATAGAGTTCCATGTAGTCATGGCTCTATGTAGTACTGTGGAATAGAGTTCCATGTAGTCATGTCTCCATGTAGTACTGTGGAATAGAGTTCCATGTAGTCATGTCTCTATGTAGTACTGTGGAATAGAGTTCCATGTAGTCATGGCTCTATGTGGTACTGTGGAATAGAGTTCCATGTAGTCATGTCTCCATGTAGTACTGTGAAATAGAGTTCCATGTAGTCATGGCTCTATGTGGTACTGTGGAATAGAGTTCCATGTAGTCATGTCTCTATGTAGTACTGTGGAATAGAGTTCCATGTAGTCATGGCTCTATGTAGTACTGTGGAATAGAGTTCCATGTAGTCATGGCTCTATGTAGTACTGTGGAATAGAGTTCCATGTAGTCATGTCTCTATGTAGTACTGTGGAATAGAGTTCCATGTAGTCGTGGTTCTATGTAGTACTGTGGAATAGAGTTCCATGTAGTCATGTCTCTATGTAGTACTGTGGAATAGAGTTCCATGTAGTCATGTCTCTATGTAGTACTGTGGAATAGAGTTCCATCTAGTCATGTCTCTATGTAGTACTGTGGAATAGAGTTCCACGTAGTCATGGCTCTATGTAGTACTGTGGAATAGAGTTCCATGTAGTCATGTCTCTATTTAGTACTGTGGAATAGAGTTCCATGTAGTCATGTCTCTATTTAGTACTGTGGAATAGAGTTCCATGTAGTCATGTCTCTATGTAGTACTGTGGAATAGAGTTCCATGTAGTCATGTCTCCATGTAGTACTGTGGAATAGAGTTCCATGTAGTCATGTCTCTATGTAGTACTGTGGAATAGAGTTCCATGTAGTCATGGCTCTATGTGGTACTGTGGAATAGAGTTCCATGTAGTCATGTCTCCATGTAGTACTGTGAAATAGAGTTCCATGTAGTCATGGCTCTATGTGGTACTGTGGAATAGAGTTCCATGTAGTCATGTCTCTATGTAGTACTGTGGAATAGAGTTCCATGTAGTCATGGCTCTATGTAGTACTCCATGTAGTCATGGCTCTATGTAGTACTGTGGAATAGAGTTCCATGTAGTCATGTCTCTATGTAGTACTGTGGAATAGAGTTCCATGTAGTCATGGTTCTATGTAGTACTGTGGAATAGAGTTCCATGTAGTCATGTTCCATGTAGTACTGTGGAATAGAGTTCCATGTAGTCATGTCTCTATGTAGTACTGTGGAATAGAGTTCCATGTAGTCATGGCTCTATGTAGTACTGTGGAATAGAGTTCCATGTAGTCATGTCTCTATGTAGTACTGTGGAATAGAGTTCCATGTAGTCATGTCTCTATGTAGTACTGTGGAATAGAGTTCCATGTAGTCATGGCTCCACGTAGTACTGTGGAATAGAGTTCCATGTAGTCATGTCTCTATGTAGTACTGTGGAATAGAGTTCCATGTAGTCATAGCTCTATGTAGTACTGAGAAATAGAGTTCCATGTAGTCATGTCTCCATGTAGTACTGTGAATAGAGTTCCATAGTCTGTTAGTAGCATGTTTCTCATGTGTCTTGTGGAATAGAGTTCCATGTAGTCATGTCTCTATTGTAGTACTGTGGAATAGAGTTCCATGTAGTCATGTCTCAATTATGTAGTACTGTGGAATAGAGTTCCATGTAGTCATGTCTCTATGTAGTACTGTGGAAGATGGTCAGAGTCCTTATGTAGTCATGTCTCCATGTAGTACTGTGGAATAGAGTTCCATGTAGTATGTGCTCTGAGGACTGTAGTAGGGCAATGTGGACTGTGGATAGAGTTCCATGTAGTCAGTCTGTCTCTATGTAGTACTGTGGAATAGAGTTCCATGTAGTCATGTCTCTATGTAGTACTATGGAATAGAGTTCCATGTGTCATGTCTCTATGTAGTACTGTGAATAGAGTTCCATGTAGTCATGGCTCTATGTAGTACTGTGGAATAGAGTTCCATGTAGTCATGTCTCTATGTAGTACTGTGGAATAGAGTTCCATGTAGTCATGTCTCTATGTAGTACTGTGGAATAGAGTTCCATGTAGTCATGGCTCTATGTGGTACTGTGGAATAGAGTTCCATGTAGTCATGGCTCTATGTAGTACTGTGGAATAGAGTTCCATGTAGTCATGTCTCTATGTAGTACTGTGGAATAGAGTTCCATGTAGTCATGTCTCTATGTAGTACTGTGGAATAGAGTTCCATGTAGTCATGTCTCTATGTAGTACTGTGGAATGAGTTCCATGTAGTCATGGCTCTATGTAGTACTGTGGAATAGAGTTCCATGTAGTCATGTCTCATGTAGTACTGTGGAATAGAGTTCCATGTAGTCATGTCTCTATGTAGTACTGTGGAATAGAGTTCCATGTAGTCATGGCTCTATGTAGTACTGTGGAATAGAGTTCCATGTAGTCATGGCTCTATGTAGTACTGTGGAATAGAGTTCCATGTAGTCATGTTCTATGTAGTACTGTGGAATAGTGTTCCATGTAGTCATGGCTCTATGTAGTACTGTGGAATAGAGTTCCATGTAGTCATGTCTCTATGTAGTACTGTGGAATAGAGTTCCATGTAGTCATGTCTCTATGTAGTACTGTGGAATAGACTGTTCCATGAGTCATGTCTCTATGTAGTACTGTGGAATAGTGTTCCATGTAGTCATGTCTCTATGTAGTACTGTGGAATAGAGTTCCATGTAGTCATGTCTCTATTAGTACTGTGAAATAGAGTTCCATGTAGTCATGACTCTATGTAGTACTGTTGAATAGAGTTTATGTAGTCATGGCTCTATTGTACTGTGGAATAGAGTTCCATGTAGTCATGTCTCTATGTAGTACTGTGGAATAGAGTTCCATGTAGTCATGTCTCTATGTAGTACTGTGAACCTCCCCATTAGTCTGTTATTTAGCATTGTTTCTCAGGACACCTGTCTTTCAAAGATAATATCGTACAAATCGAAATAACTTCACAGATCTGCATTGTAAAGGGTTTAAACACGGTTTCCCAATGCTTGTTCAATGAACCATAAACAATTAATGAACATGCACCTGTGGAACGGTCATTAAGACACTAACAGCTTACAGACGGTAGTTATGGAAGATGGTCAGAGTTATAAAAACTTATGACACTAAAGAGGCCTTTGTACTGACTCTGAAAAACACCCAAAGAAAGATGCTCATCTGCGTGAATGTGCTTTAGGCTGCAAGGAGCGTGAGGACTGCAGATGTGGCCAGGGCAATAAATTGCAATGCCCGTACTGTGAGATGCCTAAGACAGCGCTTCAGGGAGACAGGACAGACAGCTGATCGTCCTTGCAGTGGCAGACCACTTGAAACAACACCTGCACAGGATCGGTACATTCGAACATCACACCTGCATCAATAGGTACAGGATGGCAACAACAACTGTCCATCAGTGCTCAGTCTGTCTGCAATAGGCTGAACTGGACTGAGGTCCTCACCAGGCATCACCGGCAACAACGTCGCCTATGGGCACAAACCCACCGTCGCTGGACCAGACAGGACTGGAAAAAAGTGCTCTTCACTGACGAGTCAGGGTTTTGTCTCACCGCTGGTCGGATTCGCGTTTATTGTCCAAGGAATGAGCGTTACACCGAGGCCTGTACTCTGGAGCGGGATCGATTTGGAGTTGGAGGGTCCGTCATGGTCTGGGGCGGTGTGTCACAGCATCATCGGACTGAGTTTGTTGTCATTGCAGGCAATCTCAACGCTATGTGTTACAGGGAAGACATCCTTCCTCCCTCATGTGGTATCCTTCCTGCAGGCTCATCCTGACATGACCCTCCAGCATGACAATGCCACCAGCCATACTGCTCGTTCTGTGCGTGATTTCCTGCAAGACAGGAAAGTCAGTGTTCTGCCATGGCCAGCGAAGAGCCTGGATCTCAATCCGATTAAGCACATCTGGGAACTGTTGGATCGGAGGGTGAGGGCGAGGGCCATTCCACCCCAAAAATGTCCGGGAACTTGCAGGTGCCTTGGTGGAAGAGTGGGGTAACATCTCACATCAAGAACTGGCAAATCTGTTGCAATCCATGAGGAGGAGATGCACTGCAGTACTTAATGCAGCTGGTGGCCACACCAGATACTGACTGTTACTTTTGATTTTGACCCCACCTTTGTTCAGGGACATATTACTCCATTTCTGCTAGTCACATGTCTGTGGAACATGTTCAGTTCATGTGTCAGTTGTTGAATCTTATGTTCATACAAATATTTACACATATTCAGTCTGCTGAAAATAAACACAGTTGACAGTGAGAGGACGTTTCTTTTTTTTGATGAGTTTATTTGGTCAAACACAATTGGTAACAGGGGCTGATTGGTCAGCTATTTGAGCCAGTAAAAGGTGCTTTACTATTCTTAGGTAGTGGAATGACTTTAGCTTTCCTTCAGGCCTGAGAGGGCACACACTTTCAAGTAGGCTTAAATTGAAGATGTGGCAAATGGGAGTGTCAATATCGTCCTCAGTCATTTTCCATCCAGATTGTCAGACCCTCGGTGGCTTGTCCTTGTTGTCAATACTTTGTTCACCTCTTTCACACTGACTTTACGGAACTCAAAAGTACACTTCTTGTCCGTCATAATATGGTCAGATATACAATCGATGTGTCGTGTCAGCGTTTGTTGCTGGCGTGTCATGCCTAAGTTTGCTTACCTTGCCAATTAAAAAATATCCTTGAGGTAGTTGGCAATATCAGTGGGTTTTATAATGAATGAGCCATCTGATTCAATGACTGACGGAGCTGAGTTTGCCTTATTTACCATTATTTATGTAATTGACCTTTGTTTCATAGTTTCTTCTTCTTTTTAATTCAGTTAAGTCACATGATTTCTCAACTTGCGGTACGTTTGCCAATCCGTTGTGAAGCCACACTTATTTTCCATTACTTTTGCCTCATCCCTTCCAACTATTTTTCAATTCCTCATCAATCCACAGGGGATTTTAACAGTTTTTTTTTACAAGTTCTTAACAGGTGTGTGTCTATTAGTAACTGGGATTAAAGCAATTTCATAAATGTGTCAAGTGCAGCATCTGGGTTGCTTCTCATTACACACCACAGACCAGCAGCGTCTGGGTTGCTCCTCATTACACACCACGGACCAGAAACGTCTGGGTTGCTCCTCATTACACACCACGGACCAGCAACGTCTGGGTTGCTTCTCATTACACACCACAGACTAGCAGCGTCTGGTTGCTCCTCATTACACACCACAGACCAGCAGCGTCTGACCAGCAGCGTGCTCCTCATTACACACCACAGACCAGCAACGTCTGGTTGCTCCTCATTACACACCACAGACCAGCAGCGTCTGGGTTGCTTCTCATTACACACCACAGACCAGCAGCGTCTGGTTGCTCCTCATTACACACCACAGACCAGCAGCGTCTGGGTTGCTCCTCATTACACACCACAGACCAGCAGCGTCTGGTTGTGCCTCATTACACACCACAGACCAGCAGCGTCTGGTTGCTCCTCATTACACACCACAGACCAGCAGCGTCTGGTTGCTCCTCATTACACACCACAGACCAGCAGCGTCTGGTTGCTCCTCATTACACACCACAGACCAGCAGCGTCTGGTTGCTCCTCATTAAACACCACAGACCAGCAGCGTCTGGTTGCTCCTCATTACACACCACAGACCAGCAGCGTCTGGTTGCTCCTCATTACACACCACGGACTAACAACTATTCTTTACATCAACAACATATGAATCACTACAAAACATATTGTATGACCTCGTCACTATATTAGGCCCAGCCTTTGGAACTGGTTTTCCTAAGTTGAGAGGATGCCAAGAAGGTGTAAAGCTGTCATCAAGGCAAAGGGTGGCTATTTTGAAGAATCTCAAATATATTATAATTTTTTTAAACACTTTTTTTGGTTACTACATGATTCCATATGTGTTATTTCATAGTTTTGATGTCTTCACTATTATTCTACAGTGTAGAAAATAGTTAAAAAAAATAAAGAAGAACCCTGGAATGTGTAGGCTGAGAGAGGCTGTCCAAACTGTTGACTGGTACTGTAGGTCTCATCACATATATTATCAAGCATTTCACACACGTTATCCAGATACTGACTGTTAGCACTTGGTGGTCTATAGCAGCTTCCCACCAGAATGGGCTTTAGGCGAGGCAGATGAACCTGTAGCCATTATTACATCAACAGTATTTAACATGAGATCCTCTCTAATCTTTACAGGAATGTGGTTTTGAATATAAACAGCCACACCTCCACCTTTGGCATTCCTGTCTTTTCTGTAGATGTTATAACCTTGTATTGCCACCACTGTATCATTAAAGGTATTGTCTAAGTAGAGTTTCAGATATAGTCAGAATATTAATGTCATCTGTTACTAGCCAGTTATTAATTTCATGAACCTTGTTTCTTAAAGCTACGTATGTTAACGTGGGCTATTTTTGAGCACTTTTCTGTGATGCTTGCTTGTTTTCATTGCTTTACTGGGAAACTTATCAGAAGTAGACATTCTCATGTTATTTATGTTAGTGCAGGGTGAGCTGCACACGGTGGACTTCCTCCTAGGGCGAACCCACATCAGTGTTAACAGCATAAATCTGGTTCCTAGGCACGTGATCGCTGCGTACAATAGATGTAGTATATGCTGATCCAATGTGATTTGGTCAACAGGTGCCAGGATGCAGGATATGGATATCATGGATCTGCACCCCTCCCTCACACCTGAGGTTGAAGACCTTCTGCCAGGTAACCCTGGACTAACACAGAGATATAGTTACCCTGGACTAACACAGAGATATAGTTACCCTGGACTAACACAGAGATATAGTTACCCTGGACTAACACAGAGATATAGTTACCCTGGACTAAACACTGATCTACAGAGATATAGTTACCCTGGACTAAACACTGATCTACAGAGATATAGTTACCCTGGACTAACACAGAGATATAGTTACCCTGGACTAAACACTGATCTACAGAGATATAGTTACCCTGGACTAACACACAGACCCTGACTAGATATAGTTACCCTGGACTAACACAGAGATATAGTTACCCTGGACTAACACAGAGATATAGTTACCCTGGACTAACACAGAGATATAGTTACCCTGGACTAACACAGAGATATAGTTACCCTGGACTAACACAGAGATATAGTTACCCTGGACTAAACACTGATCTACAGAGATATAGTTACCCTGGACTAACACAGAGATATAGTTACCCTGGACTAAACACTGATCTACAGAGATATAGTTACCCTGGACTAACACAGAGATATAGTTACCCTGGACTAACACAGAGATATAGTTACCCTGGACTAAACACTGATCTACAGAGATATAGTTACCCTGGACTTATAGTTACCCTGGACTAAACACAGAGATATAGTTACCCTGGACTAAACACTGATCTACAGAGATATAGTTACCCTGGACTAAACACAGAGATATAGATCTACAGAGATATAGTTACCCTGGACTAAACACTGATCTACAGAGATATAGTTACCCTGGACTAACACAGAGATATAGTTACTGATAAACTACAGAGATATAGTTACCCTGGACTAAACACTGATCTAACACAGAGATATAGTTACCCTGGACTAAACACTGATCTACAGAGATATAGTTACCCTGGACTAAACACTGATCTACAGAGATATAGTTACCCTGGACTAAACACTGAGATATAGTTACCCTGGACTAAAACAGAGATATAGTTACCCTGGACTAACACAGAGATATAGTTACCCTGGACTAACACAGAGATATAGTTACCCTGGACTAAACACTGATCTACAGAGATATAGTTACCCTGGACTAAACACTGATCTACAGAGATATAGTTACCCTGGACTAACACAGAGATATAGTTACCCTGGACTAAACACTGATCTACAGAGATATAGTTACCCTGGACTAAACACTGATCTACAGAGATATAGTTACCCTGGACTAACACAGAGATATAGTTACCCTGGACTAACAGAGATATAGTTACCCTGGACTAAACACTGATCACAGAGATATAGTTACCCTGGACTAAACACTGATCTACAGAGATATAGTTACCCTGGACTAACACACTATAGTTACCCTGGACTAACACAGAGATATAGTTACCCTGGACTAAACACTGATCTACAGAGATATAGTTACCCTGGACTAACACAGAGATATAGTTACCCTGGACTAAACACTGATCTACAGAGATATAGTTACCCTGGACTAAACACTGATCTACAGAGATATAGTTACCCTGGACTAACACAGAGATATAGTTACCCTGGACTAAACACTGATCTACAGAGATATAGTTACCCTGGACTAAACACTGATCTACAGAGATATAGTTACCCTGGACTAAACACTGATCTACAGAGATATAGTTACCCTGGACTAACACAGAGATATAGTTACCCTGGACTAAACACTGATCTACAGAGATATAGTTACCCTGGACTAACACAGAGATATAGTTACCCTGGACTAAACACTGATCTACAGAGATATAGTTACCCTGGACTAAACACTGATCTACAGAGATATAGTTACCCTGGACTAACACAGAGATATAGTTACCCTGGACTAACACAGAGATATAGTTACCCTGGACTAAACACTGATCTACAGAGATATAGTTACCCTGGACTAACACAGAGATATAGTTACCCTGGACTAAACACTATAGTTACCCTGGACTAACACAGATATAGTTACCCTGGACTAAACACTGATCTACAGAGATATAGTTACCCTGGACTAACAGAGATATAGTTACCCTGGACTAAACACTGATCTACAGAGATATAGTTACCCTGGACTAAACAGAGATATAGTTACCCTGGACTAAACAGATCTACAGATATAGTTACCCTGGACTAAACACTGATCTACAGAGATATAGTTACCCTGGACTAAACACTGATCTACAGAGATATAGTTACCCTGGACTAAACACTGATCTACAGAGATATAGTTACCCTGGACTAAACACTGATCTACAGATATAGTTACCCTGGACTAACACAGAGATATAGTTACCCTGGACTAAACACTGATCTAAGAGATATAGTTACCCTGGACTAAACACTGATCTACAGAGATATAGTTACCCTGGACTAACACAGAGAT
Source organism: Oncorhynchus masou masou (assembly GCF_036934945.1). Classification (NCBI taxonomy): domain Eukaryota; kingdom Metazoa; phylum Chordata; class Actinopteri; order Salmoniformes; family Salmonidae; genus Oncorhynchus; species Oncorhynchus masou. Next base: position 38,790,120 of record NC_088225.1, read on the forward strand.
ATAGTTACCCTGGACTAAACACTGATCTACAGAGATATAGTTACCCTGGACTAACACAGAGATATAGTTACCCTGGACTAAACACACTATAGTTACCCTGGACTAACACAGAGATATAGTTACCCTGGACTAAACACAGATCTACAGAGATATAGTTACCCTGGACTAAACACTGATCTACAGAGATATAGTTACCCTGGACTAACACAGAGATATAGTTACCCTGGACTAACACAGAGATATAGTTACCCTGGACTAAACACTGATCTACAGAGATATAGTTACCCTGGACTAAACACAGAGATATAGTTACCCTGGACTAACACAGAGATATAGTTACCCTGGACTAAACACTGATCTACAGAGATATAGTTACCCTGGACTAAACACTGATCTACAGAGATATAGTTACCCTGGACTAACACAGAGATATAGTTACCCTGGACTAACACACTAAACACTGATCTACAGAGATATAGTTACCCTGGACTAAACACTGATCTACAGAGATATAGTTACCCTGGACTAACACAGAGATATAGTTACCCTGGACTAAACACAGAGATATAGTTACCCTGGACTAAACACTGATCTACAGAGATATAGTTACCCTGGACTAAACACATCTACAGAGATATAGTTACCCTGGACTAAACACTGATCTACAGAGATATAGTTACCCTGGACTAAACACTGATCTACAGAGATATAGTTACCCTGGACTAACACAGATATAGTTACCCTGGACTAAACACTGATCTACAGAGATATAGTTACCCTGGACTAACACAGAGATATAGTTACCCTGGACTAAACACAGAGATATAGTTACCCTGGACTAAACACTGATCTACAGAGATACAGACCCTGATAAACACTGATCTACAGAGATATAGTTACCCTGGACTAACACAGAGATATAGTTACCCTGGACTAAACACTGATCTACAGAGATATAGTTACCCTGGACTAACACAAACACTGATCTACAGAGATTACCCTGGACTAAACACTGATCTACAGAGATATAGTTACCCTGGACTAAACACTGATCTACAGAGATATAGTTACCCTGGACTAACACAGAGATATAGTTACCCTGGACTAAACACACAGAGATATAGTTACCCTGGACTAAACACTGATCTACAGAGATATAGTTACCCTGGACTAAACACTGATCTACAGAGATATAGTTACCCTGGACTAAACACTGATCACTAAACACTGATCTACAGAGATATAGTTACCCTGGACTAAACACTGATCTACAGAGATATAGTTACCCTGGACTAAACACTGATCTACAGAGATATAGTTACCCTGGACTAACACAGAGATATAGTTACCCTGGACTAACACAGAGATATAGTTACCCTGGACTAAACACTGATCTACAGAGATATAGTTACCCTGGACTAAACACTAGAGATATAGTTACCCTGGACTAACACAGAGATATAGTTACCCTGGACTAAACACTGATCTACAGAGATATAGTTACCCTGGACTAAACACTGATCAACAGAGATATAGTTACCCTGGACTAAACACTGATCTACAGAGATATAGTTACCCTGGACTAACACAGAGATATAGTTACCCTGGACTAAACACTGATCTACAGAGATATAGTTACCCTGGACTAAACACTGATCAACAGAGATATAGTTACCCTGGACTAAACACTGATCTACAGAGATATAGTTACCCTGGACTAAACACTATAGTTATGGACTAAACACATCTACAGAGATATAGTTACCCTGGACTAAACACTGATCTACAGAGATATAGTTACCCTGGACTAAACACTGATCTACAGAGATATAGTTACCCTGGACTAACACAGAGATATAGTTACCCTGGACTAACACAGAGATATAGTTACCCTGGACTAAACACATCTACAGAGATATAGTTACCCTGGACTAAACACTGATCTACAGAGATATAGTTACCCTGGACTAAACACTATAGATCTAAACAGAGATATAGTTACCCTGGACTAAACACAGAGATATAGTTACCCTGGACTAAACACTGATCTACAGAGATATAGTTACCCTGGACTAACACAGAGATATAGTTACCCTGGACTAAACACTGATCTACAGAGATATAGTTACCCTGGACTAAACACTGATCTACAGAGATATAGTTACCCTGGACTAACACAGAGATATAGTTACCCTGGACTAAACACTGATCTACAGAGATATAGTTACCCTGGACTAAACACTGATCTACAGAGATATAGTTACCCTGGACTAACACAGAGATATAGTTACCCTGGACTAAACACAGAGATATAGTTACCCTGGACTAAACACTGATCTACAGAGATATAGTTACCCTGGACTAAACACTGATCTAGAGATATAGTTACCCTGGACTAACACAGAGATATAGTTACCCTGGACTAAACACTGATCTACAGAGATATAGTTACCCTGGACTAAACACTGATCTACAGAGATATAGTTACCCTGGACTAAACACTGATCTACAGAGATATAGTTACCCTGGACTAACACAGATATAGTTACCCTGGACTAAACACTGATCTACAGAGATATAGTTACCCTGGACTAAACACTGATCTACAGAGATATAGTTACCCTGGACTAAACACTGATCTACAGAGATATAGTTACCCTGGACTAAACACTGATCTACAGAGATATAGTTACCCTGGACTAAACACTGATCTACAGAGATATAGTTACCCTGGACTAAACACTGAGAGATATAGTTACCCTGGACTAACACTGAGATATAGTTACCCTGGACTAAACACTGATCTACAGAGATATAGTTACCCTGGACTAAACACTGATCTACAGAGATATAGTTACCCTGGACTAACACAGAGATATAGTTACCCTGGACTAAACACTGATCTACAGAGATATAGTTACCCTGGACTAAACACTGATCTACAGAGATATAGTTACCCTGGACTAACACAGAGATATAGTTACCCTGGACTACACAGAGATATAGTTACCCTGGACTAAACACTGATCTACAGAGATATAGTTACCCTGGACTAAACACTGATCTACAGAGATATAGTTACCCTGGACTAACACAGAGATATAGTTACCCTGGACTAACACAGAGATATAGTTACCCTGGACTAAACACTGATCTACAGAGATATAGTTACCCTGGACTAACACAGAGATATAGTTACCCTGGACTAAACACTGATCTACAGAGATATAGTTACCCTGGACTAAACAGAGATATAGTTACCCTGGACTAAACACTGATCACAGAGATATAGTTACCCTGGACTAAACACTGATCTACAGAGATATAGTTACCCTGGACTAAACAGAGATGTTATGGACTAAACACTGAGATATAGTTACCCTGGACTAAACACTGATCTACAGAGATATAGTTACCCTGGACTAACACTGATCTACAGAGATATAGTTACCCTGGACTAACACAGAGATATAGTTACCCTGGACTAAACACTGATCTACAGAGATATAGTTACCCTGGACTAAACACCCTGACTAAACACTACAGAGATATAGTTACCCTGGACTAAACACTATAGATCTACAGAGATATAGTTACCCTGGACTAAACACTGAGAGATATAGTTACCCTGGACTAAACACTGATCTACAGAGATATAGTTACCCTGGACTAACACAGAGATATATAGTTACCCTGGACTAAACACTGATCTACAGAGATATAGTTACCCTGGACTAACACAGAGATATAGTTACCCTGGACTAAACACTGATCTACAGAGATATAGTTACCCTGGACTAAACACTGATCTACACTAACACAGAGATATAGTTACCCTGGACTAAACACTGATCTACAGATATAGTTACCCTGGACTAAACACTGATCTACAGAGATATAGTTACCCTGGACTAAACACTGATCTACAGAGATATAGTTACCCTGGACTAACACAGAGATATAGTTACCCTGGACTAACACAGAGATATAGTTACCCTGGACTAAACACTGATCTACAGAGATATAGTTACCCTGGACTAAACACTGATCTACAGAGATATAGTTACCCTGGACTAACACAGAGATATAGTTACCCTGGACTAAACACTGATCTACAGAGATATAGTTACCCTGGACTAACACAGAGATATAGTTACCCTGGACTAAACACTGATCTACAGAGATATAGTTACCCTGGACTAAACACTGATCTACAGAGATATAGTTACCCTGGACTAAACACAGAGATATAGTTACCCTGGACTAAACACTGATCTACAGAGATATAGTTACCCTGGACTAACACAGAGATATAGTTACCCTGGACTAAACACTGATCTACAGAGATATAGTTACCCTGGACTAAACACTATAGACCCTGGACTAACACAGAGATATAGTTACCCTGGACTAAACACTGATCTACAGAGATATAGTTACCCTGGACTAAACACTGATCTACAGAGATATAGTTACCCTGGACTAAACACAGAGATATAGTTACCCTGGACTAAACACTGATCTACAGAGATATAGTTACCCTGGACTAACTACACAGAGATATAGTTACCCTGGACTAACACAGAGATATAGTTACCCTGGACTAAACACTGATCAACAGAGATATAGTTACCCTGGACTAAACACTGATCTACAGAGATATAGTTACCCTGGACTAACACTGATCTACAGAGATATAGTTACCCTGGACTAAACACTGATCTACAGAGATATAGTTACCCTGGACTAACACAGACATATAGTTACCCTGGACAGAGATATAGTTACCCTGGACTAAACACTGATCTACAGAGATATAGTTACCCTGGACTAAACACAGAGATATAGTTACCCTGGACTAACACAGAGATATAGTTACCCTGGACTAAACACTGATCACAGAGATATAGTTACCCTGGACTAAACACTGATCTACAGAGATATAGTTACCCTGGACTAAACACTGATCTACAGAGATATAGTTACCCTGGACTAAACACAGAGATATAGTTACCCTGGACTAACACAGAGATATAGTTACCCTTACCCTGGACTAAACACTGATCTACAGAGATATAGTTACCCTGGACTAAACACTGATCTACAGAGATATAGTTACCCTTACCCTGGACTAACACAGATCTACAGAGATATAGTTACCCTGGACTAAACACCCCTGGACTAAACACTGATCTACAGAGATATAGTTACCCTGGACTAACACAGAGATATAGTTACCCTGGACTAAACAGAGATATAGTTACCCTGGACTCTACACAGAGATATAGTTACCCTGGACTAAACACTGATCTACAGAGATATAGTTACCCTGGACTAAACACTGATCTACAGAGATATAGTTACCCTGGACTAACACAGAGATATAGTTACCCTGGACTAACACAGAGATATAGTTACCCTGGACTAAACACTGATCTACAGAGATATAGTTACCCTGGACTAAACACTGATCTACAGAGATATAGTTACCCTGGACTAACACAGAGATATAGTTACCCTGGACTAACACAGATATAGTTACCCTGATAAACACTAGAGATATACCCTGGACTAAACACTGATCTACAGAGATATAGTTACCCTGGACTAAACACTGATCTACAGAGATATAGTTACCCTGGACTAAACACAGAGATATAGTTACCCTGGACTAATCTACAGAGATATAGTTACCCTGGACTAAACACTGATCTACAGAGATATAGTTACCCTGGACTAAACACTGATCTACAGAGATATAGTTACCCTGGACTAAACACTGATCTACAGAGATATAGTTACCCTGGACTAACACAGAGATATAGTTACCCTGGACTAAACACTGATCTACAGAGATATAGTTACCCTGGACTAAACACATCTACAGAGATATAGTTACCCTGGACTAAACACTGATCTACAGAGATATAGTTACCCTGGACTAAACACTGATCTACAGAGATATAGTTACCCTGGACTAAACACTGATCTACAGAGATATAGTTACCCTGGACTAAACACTGATCTACAGAGATATAACACAGAGAGTTACCCTGGACTAAACACTGATCTACAGAGATATAGTTACCCTGGACTAACACAGAGATATAGTTACCCTGGACTAAACACTGATCTACAGAGATATAGTTACCCTGGACTAAACACTGATCTACAGAGATATAGTTACCCTGGACTAAACACACTAAACACTGAGATATAGTTACCCTGGACTAAACACTGATCTACAGAGATATAGTTACCCTGGACTAACACAGAGATATAGTTACCCTGGACTAAACACTGATCTACAGAGATATAGTTACCCTGGACTAACACAGAGATTACCCTGGACTAACACAGAGATATAGTTACCCTGGACTAAACACTGATCTACAGAGATATAGTTACCCTGGACTAAACACTGATCTACAGACTGATATAGTTACCCTGGACTAACACAGAGATATAGTTACCCTGGACTAAACACTGATCTACAGATAACACCCTGGACTAACACAGAGATATAGTTACCCTGGACTAAACACTGATCTACAGAGATATAGTTACCCTGGACTAAACACTGATCTACAGATATAGATACTAACACAGTTACCCTGGACTAAACACTGATCTACAGAGATATAGTTACCCTGGACTAAACACTGATCTACAGAGATATAGTTACCCTGGACTAAAACACATCTACAGAGATATAGTTACCCTGGACTAAACACTGATCTACAGAGATATAGTTACCCTGGACTAACACAGAGATATAGTTACCCTGGACTAAACACTGATCTACAGAGATATAGTTACCCTGGACTAAACACTGATCTACAGAGATATAGTTACCCTGGACTAACACAGAGATATAGTTACCCTGGACTAAACACTGATCTACCCTGGACACAGAGATATAGTTACCCTGGACTAAACACTGATCTACAGAGATATAGTTACCCTGGACTAAACACTGATCTACAGAGATATAGTTACCCTGGACTAACACAGAGATATAGTTACCCTGGACTAAACACTGATCTACAGAGATATAGTTACCCTGGACTAAACACTGATCTACAGAGATATAGTTACCCTGGACTAAACACTGATCTACAGAGATATAGTTACCCTGGACTAACACAGAGATATAGTTACCCTGGACTAAACACTGATCTACAGAGATATAGTTACCCTGGACTAACACAGAGATATAGTTACCCTGGACTAACACAGAGATATAGTTACCCTGGACTAAACACTGATCTACAGAGATATAGTTACCCTGGACTAAACACTGATCTACAGAGATATAGTTACCCTGGACTAAACACTGATCTACAGAGATATAGTTACCCTGGACTAACACAGAGATATAGTTACCCTGGACTAAACACTGATCTACAGAGATATAGTTACCCTGGACTAACACAGAGATATAGTTACCCTGGACTAAACACTGATCTACAGAGATATAGTTACCCTGGACTAAACACTGATCTACAGAGATATAGTTACCCTGGACTAACACAGAGATATAGTTACCCTGGACTAAACACAGATCTACAGATATAGTTACCCTGGACTAAACACTGATCTACAGAGATATAGTTACCCTGGACTAAACACTGATCTACAGAGATATAGTTACCCTGGACTAAACACTGATCTACAGAGATATAGTTACCCTGGACTAAACACTGATCTACAGAGATATAGTTACCCTGGACTAAACACTGATCTACAGAGATATAGTTACCCTGGACTAACACAGAGATATAGTTACCCTGGACTAAACACTGATCTACAGAGATATAGTTACCCTGGACTAAACACTGATCTACAGAGATATAGTTACCCTGGACTAAACACTGATCTACAGAGATATAGTTACCCTGGACTAAACACATCTACAGAGATATAGTTACCCTGGACTAACACAGAGATATAGTTACCCTGGACTAAACACTGATCTACAGAGATATAGTTACCCTGGACTAAACACTGATCTACAGAGATATAGTTACCCTGGACTAAACACTGATCTACAGAGATATAGTTACCCTGGACTAACACAGAGATATAGTTACCCTGGACTAAACACTGATCTACAGAGATATAGTTACCCTGGACTAAACACTGATCTACAGAGATATAGTTACCCTGGACTAACACAGAGATATAGTTACCCTGGACTAAACACTGATCTACAGAGATATAGTTACCCTGGACTAAACACATCTACAGAGATATAGTTACCCTGGACTAACACAGAGATATAGTTACCCTGGACTAAACACTGATCTACAGAGATATAGTTACCCTGGACTAAACACTGATCTACAGAGATATAGTTACCCTGGACTAAACACTGATCTACAGAGATATAGTTACCCTGGACTAAACACTGATGGACTAACACAGAGATATAGTTACACTAAACACTGAGATATAGTTACCCTGGACTAAACACTGATCTACAGAGATATAGTTACCCTGGACTAACACAGAGATATAGTTACCCTGGACTAAACACTGATCTACAGAGATATAGTTACCCTGGACTAAACACTGATCTACAGAGATATAGTTACCCTGGACTTGGACTAAACACTGGAGATATAGTTACTAAACACTGATCTACAGAGATATAGTTACCCTGGACTAAACACTGATCTACAGAGATATAGTTACCCTGGACTAACACAGAGATATAGTTACCCTGGACTAAACACTGATCTACAGAGATATAGTTACCCTGGACTAAACACTGATCTACAGAGATATAGTTACCCTGGACTAAACACTGATCTACAGAGATATAGTTACCCTGGACTAACACAGAGATATAGTTACCCTGGACTAAACACTGATCTACAGAGATATAGTTACCCTGGACTAACACAGAGATATAGTTACCCTGGACTAAACACTGATCTACAGAGATATAGTTACCCTGGACTAAACACTGATCTACAGAGATATAGTTACCCTGGACTAAACACTGATCTACAGAGATATAGTTACCCTGGACTAAACACTGATCTACAGAGATATAGTTACCCTGGACTAAACACTGATCTACAGAGATATAGTTACCCTGGACTAAACACTGATCTACAGAGATATAGTTACCCTGGACTAAACACTGATCTACAGAGATATAGTTACCCTGGACTAAACACACTAACACAGAGATATAGTTACCCTGGACTAAACACTGATCTACAGAGATATAGTTACCCTGGACTAACACAGAGATATAGTTACCCTGGACTAACACAGAGATATAGTTACCCTGGACTAAACACTGATCTACAGAGATATAGTTACCCTGGACTAACACAGAGATATAGTTACCCTGGACTAAACACTGATCTACAGAGATATAGTTACCCTGGACTAACACAGAGATATAGTTACCCTGGACTAAACACTGATCTACAGAGATATAGTTACCCTGGACTAAACACTGATCTACAGAGATATAGTTACCCTGGACTAACACAGAGATATAGTTACCCTGGACTAAACACTGATCTACAGAGATATAGTTACCCTGGACTAAACACTGATCTACAGAGATATAGTTACCCTGGACTAAACACTGATCTACAGAGATATAGTTACCCTGGACTAACACAGAGATATAGTTACCCTGGACTAAACACTGATCTACAGAGATATAGTTACCCTGGACTAAACACTGATCTACAGAGATATAGTTACCCTGGACTAAACACTGATCTACAGAGATATAGTTACCCTGGACTAAACACTGATCTACAGAGATATAGTTACCCTGGACTAACACAGAGATATAGTTACCCTGGACTAAACACTGATCTACAGAGATATAGTTACCCTGGACTACCCTGGACTAAACACTGATCTACAGATATAGTTACCCTGGACTAACACAGAGATATAGTTACCCTGGACTAACACAGAGATATAGTTACCCTGGACTAAACACTGATCTACAGAGATATAGTTACCCTGGACTTACCCTGGACTAACACAGAGATATAGTTACCCTGGACTAAACACTGATCTACAGAGATATAGTTACCCTGGACTAAACACTGATCTACAGAGATATAGTTACCCTGGACTAAACACTGATCTACAGAGATATAGTTACCCTGGACTAACACAGAGATATAGTTACCCTGGACTAAACACTGATCTACAGAGATATAGTTACCCTGGACTAAACACAGAGATATAGTTACCCTGGACTAAACACTGATCTACAGAGATATAGTTACCCTGGACTAACACAGAGATATAGTTACCCTGGACTAAACACTGATCTACAGAGATATAGTTACCCTGGACTAAACAATCACAGAGATATAGTTACCCTGGACTAACACAGAGATATAGTTACCCTGGACTAAACACTGATCTACAGAGATATAGTTACCCTGGACTAACACAGAGATATAGTTACCCTGGACTAAACACTGATCTACAGAGATATAGTTACCCTGGACTAAACACTACAGAGATATAGTTACCCTGGACTAAACACTGATCTACAGAGATATAGTTACCCTGGACTAAACACTGATCTACAGAGATATAGTTACCCTGGACTAACACAGAGATATAGTTACCCTGGACTAAACACTGATCTACAGAGATATAGTTACCCTGGACTAAACACTGATCTACAGAGATATAGTTACCCTGGACTAAACACTGATCTACAGAGATATAGTTACCCTGGACTAAACACTGATCTACAGAGATATAGTTACCCTGGACTAACACAGAGATATAGTTACCCTGGACTAAACACTGATCTACAGAGATATAGTTACCCTGGACTAAACACTGATCTACAGAGATATAGTTACCCTGGACTAAACACTGATCTACAGAGATATAGTTACCCTGGACTAACACAGAGATATAGTTACCCTGGACTAAACACAGAGATATAGTTACCCTGGACTAACACTGATCTACAGAGATATAGTTACCCTGGACTAATCTACAGAGATATAGTTACCCTGGACTAAACACAGAGATATAGTTACCCTGGACTAAACACTGATCTACAGAGATATAGTTACCCTGGACTAACACAGATATAGTTACCCTGGACTAAACACTGATCTACAGAGATATAGTTACCCTGGACTAACACAGAGATATAGTTACCCTGGACTAAACACTGATCTACAGAGATATAGTTACCCTGGACTAAACACATCTACAGAGATATAGTTACCCTGGACTAACACTGATCTACAGAGATATAGTTACCCTGGACTAAACACATCTACAGAGATATAGTTACCCTGGACTAAACACTGATCTACAGAGATATAGTTACCCTGGACTAACACAGAGATATAGTTACCCTGGACTAACACAGAGATATAGTTACCCTGGACTAAACACTGATCTACAGAGATATAGTTACCCTGGACTAACACAGAGATATAGTTACCCTGGACTAAACACTGATCTACAGAGATATAGTTACCCTGGACTAAACACTGATCTACAGAGATATAGTTACCCTGGACTAACACAGAGATATAGTTACCCTGGACTAAACACTGATCTACAGAGATATAGTTACCCTGGACTAAACACTGATCTACAGAGATATAGTTACCCTGGACTAAACACATCTACAGAGATATAGTTACCCTGGACTAAACACTGATCTACAGAGATATAGTTACCCTGGACTAAACACCCCTGGACTAAACACTGATCTACAGAGATATAGTTACCCTGGACTAAACACTGATCTACAGAGATATAGTTACCCTGGACTAAACACTGATCTACAGAGATATAGTTACCCTGGACTAAACACTGATCTACAGAGATATAGTTACCCTGGACTAACACAGAGATATAGTTACCCTGGACTAAACACTGATCTACAGAGATATAGTTACCCTGGACTAAACACTGATCTACAGAGATATAGTTACCCTGGACTAAACACTGATCTACAGAGATATAGTTACCCTGGACTAACACAGAGATATAGTTACCCTGGACTAAACACTGATCTACAGAGATATAGTTACCCTGGACTAACACACCCTGACTAAACACTGACAGAGATATAGTTACCCTGGACTAAACACTGATCTACAGAGATATAGTTACCCTGGACTAAACACTGATCTACAGAGATATAGTTACCCTGGACTAAACACTGATCTACAGATACTAACACTGTTATGGACTAACAGAGATATAGTTACCCTGGACTAAACACTGATCTACAGAGATATAGTTACCCTGGACTAAACACTGATCTACAGAGATATAGTTACCCTGGACTAAACACTGATCTACAGAGATATAGTTACCCTGGACTAAACACTGATCTACAGAGATATAGTTACCCTGGACTAACACAGAGATATAGTTACCCTGGACTAAACACTGATCTACAGAGATATAGTTACCCTGGACTAAACACTGATCTACAGAGATATAGTTACCCTGGACTAAACACTGATCTACAGAGATATAGTTACCCTGGACTAAACACTGATCTACAGAGATATAGTTACCCTGGACTAACACAGAGATATAGTTACCCTGGACTAACACTGATCTACAGAGATATAGTTACCCTGGACTAAACACTGATCTACAGAGATATAGTTACCCTGGACTAAACACTGATCTACAGAGATATAGTTACCCTGGACTAAACACTGATCTACAGAGATATAGTTACCCTGGACTAAACACTGATCTACAGAGATATAGTTACCCTGGACTAACACAGAGATATAGTTACCCTGGACTAAACACTGATCTACAGAGATATAGTTACCCTGGACTAAACACTGATCTACAGAGATATAGTTACCCTGGACTAAACACTGATCTACAGAGATATAGTTACCCTGGACTAAACACTGATCTACAGAGATATAGTTACCCTGGACTAACACAGAGATATAGTTACCCTGGACTAAACACTGATCTACAGAGATATAGTTACCCTGGACTAAACACTGATCTAAACCCTGGACTAACACAGAGATATAGTTACCCTGGACTAAACACTGATCTACAGAGATATAGTTACCCTGGACTAAACACTGATCTACAGAGATATAGTTACCCTGGACTAAACACTGATCTACAGAGATATAGTTACCCTGGACTAACACAGAGATATAGTTACCCTGGACTAAACACTGATCTACAGAGATATAGTTACCCTGGACTAAACACTGATCTACAGAGATATAGTTACCCTGGACTAACACAGAGATATAGTTACCCTGGACTAAACACTGATCTACAGAGATATAGTTACCCTGGACTAAACACTGATCTACAGAGATATAGTTACCCTGGACTAACACAGAGATATAGTTACCCTGGACTAAACACTGATCTACAGAGATATAGTTACCCTGGACTAACACTATAGTTACCCTGGACTAACACAGAGATATAGTTACCCTGGACTAAACACTGATCTACAGAGATATAGTTACCCTGGACTAAACACTGATCTACAGAGATATAGTTACCCTGGACTAACACAGAGATATAGTTACCCTGGACTAAACACTGATCTACAGAGATATAGTTACCCTGGACTAACACAGAGATATAGTTACCCTGGACTAAACACTGATCTACAGAGATATAGTTACCCTGGACTAAACACTGATCTACAGAGATATAGTTACCCTGGACTAAACACAGAGATATAGTTACCCTGGACTAAACACTGATCTACAGAGATATAGTTACCCTGGACTAAACACTGATCTACAGAGATATAGTTACCCTGGACTAACACAGAGATATAGTTACCCTGGACTAAACACTGATCTACAGAGATATAGTTACCCTGGACTAAACACTGATCTACAGAGATATAGTTACCCTGGACTAACACAGAGATATAGTTACCCTGGACTAAACACTGATCTACAGAGATATAGTTACCCTGGACTAAACACTGATCTACAGAGATATAGTTACCCTGGACTAAACACTGATCTACAGAGATATAGTTACCCTGGACTAACACAGAGATATACCCTGACTAACACAGAGATATAGTTACCCTGGACTAAACACTGATCTACAGAGATATAGTTACCCTGGACTAAACACTGATCTGTTACCCTGGACTAACACAGAGATATAGTTACCCTGGACTAAACACTGATCTACAGAGATATAGTTACCCTGGACTAACACAGAGATATAGTTACCCTGGACTAACACAGAGATATAGTTACCCTGGACTAAACACTGATCTACAGAGATATAGTTACCCTGGACTAACACAGAGATATAGTTACCCTGGACTAACACAGAGATATAGTTACCCTGGACTAAACACTGATCTACAGAGATATAGTTACCCTGGACTAACACAGAGATATAGTTACCCTGGACTAAACACTGATCTACAGAGATATAGTTACCCTGGACTAACACAGAGATATAGTTACCCTGGACTAAACACCCTGATCTACAGAGATATAGTTACCCTGGACTAAACACTGATCTACAGAGATATAGTTACCCTGGACTAAACACTGATCTACAGAGATATAGTTACCCTGGACTAACACAGAGATATAGTTACCCTGGACTAACACAGAGATATAGTTACCCTGGACTAACACAGAGATATAGTTACCCTGGACTAAACACTGATCTACAGAGATATAGTTACCCTGGACTAAACACTGATCTACAGAGATATAGTTACCCTGGACTAACACAGAGATATAGTTACCCTGGACTAAACACTGATCTACATAGATATAGTTACCCTGGACTAAACACTGATCTACAGAGATATAGTTACCCTGGACTAAACACTGATCTACAGAGATATAGTTACCCTGGACTAAACACTGATCTACAGAGATATAGTTACCCTGGACTAAACACTGATCTACAGAGATATAGTTACCCTGGACTAAACACTGATCTACAGAGATATAGTTACCCTGGACTAAACACTGATCTACAGAGATATAGTTACCCTGGACTAAACACTGATCTACAGAGATATAGTTACCCTGGACTAAACACTGAGAGATATAGTTACCCTGGACTAAACACTGATCTACAGAGATATAGTTACCCTGGACTAACACAGAGATATAGTTACCCTGGACTAAACACTGATCTACAGAGATATAGTTACCCTGGACTAAACACTGATCTACAGAGATATAGTTAACCCTGGACTAAACACTGATCTACAGAGATATAGTTACCCTGGACTAAACACTGATCTACAGAGATATAGTTACCCTGGACTAAACACACCCTGGACTAACACAGAGATATAGTTACCCTGGACTAAACACTGATCTACAGAGATATAGTTACCCTGGACTAACACAGAGATATAGTTACCCTGGACTAACACAGAGATATAGTTACCCTGGACTAAACACTGATCTACAGAGATATAGTTACCCTGGACTAACACAGAGATATAGTTACCCTGGACTAAACACTGATCTACAGAGATATAGTTACCCTGGACTAACACAGAGATATAGTTACCCTGGACTAACACAGAGATATAGTTACCCTGGACTAAACACTGATCTACAGAGATATAGTTACCCTGGACTAAACACTGATCTACAGAGATATAGTTACCCTGGACTAACACAGAGATATAGTTACCCTGGACTAACACAGAGATATAGTTACCCTGGACTAAACACTGATCTACAGAGATATAGTTACCCTGGACTAACACAGAGATATAGTTACCCTGGACTAACACAGAGATATAGTTACCCTGGACTAAACACTGATCTACAGATATATAGTTACCCTGGACTAAACACTGATCTACAGAGATATAGTTACCCTGGACTAACACAGAGATATAGTTACCCTGGACTAACACAGAGATATAGTTACCCTGGACTAAACACTGATCTACAGAGATATAGTTACCCTGGACTAACACAGAGATATAGTTACCCTGGACTAAACACTGATCTACAGAGATATAGTTACCCTGGACTAAACACTGATCTACAGAGATATAGTTACTAAACCTGGACTAATCACAGAGATATAGTTACCCTGGACTAAACACTGATCTACAGAGATATAGTTACCCTGGACTAACACAGAGATATAGTTACCCTGGACTAAACACTGATCTACAGAGATATAGTTACCCTGGACTAAACACTGATCTACAGAGATATAGTTACCCTGGACTAACACAGAGATATAGTTACCCTGGACTAAACACTGATCTACAGAGATATAGTTACCCTGGACTAACACAGAGATATAGTTACCCTGGACTAACACAGAGATATAGTTACCCTGGACTAAACACTGATCTACAGAGATATAGTTACCCTGGACTAAACACTGTTCTACAGAGATATAGTTACCCTGGACTAAACACTGATCTACAGAGATATAGTTACCCTGGACTAACACAGAGATATAGTTACCCTGGACTAAACACTGATCTACAGAGATATAGTTACCCTGGACTAAACACTGTTCTACAGAGATATAGTTACCCTGGACTAAACACTGATCTACAGAGATATAGTTACCCTGGACTAACACAGAGATATAGTTACCCTGGACTAAACACTGATCTACAGAGATATAGTTACCCTGGACTAACACAGAGATATAGTTACCCTGGACTAAACACTGATCTACAGAGATATAGTTACCCTGGACTAACACAGAGATATAGTTACCCTGGACTAAACACTGATCTACAGAGATATAGTTACCCTGGACTAAACACTGTTCTACATAGATATAGTTACCCTGGACTAGCCTGTTAGCTCTGTTAGCTCTGTTAGCGCTGTTAGCCCTGTGAGCCCTGTTAGCCCTGTTAGCCCTGTTAGCTCTGTTAGCCCTGTTAGCCTTGTTAGCTCTGTTACCCTGTTAGCTTTGTTAGCTCTGTTAGCTGTTAGCTATTCTGATTCATCCCCAACACCTGTTAGCCCTGTTAGCTGTCCCCAGAGCAGGTTTGTTCTGAAGGATTCGTTGCCATTACCTAAAGGGTGAACCACTTTTGTGGTACCAGTCATCCTGAATTTAACTCAAGAGTTGACTAAAGTTATCTTGGTAGTTTATAGGACTCAGGTAACCGTGCAACAATTACCTTGGTAGTTATAGAGCTCAGGTAACCGTGCAACAATTGCCTTGGTAGTTTATAGGACTCAGGTAACCGTGCAACAATTACCTTGGTAGTTATAGAGCTCAGGTAACCGTGCAACAATTACCTTGGTAGTTATAGAGCTCAGGTAGTTCCGTATGGATAGCACACACACACACACACACACACACACACACACACACACACACACACACACACACACACACACACACACACACACACACACACACACACACACACACACACACACACACACACCACAGGAGGTTGATGGCACTTTAATTTGGGAGGACGGGGTTGTGGTAATGGCTGGGGAGGACGAGGTGGAATGGTATCAAACACTTGGTTTCCATGGTTTCCATGGTTTGTGTCAGGACCCGGTTACGAACCTGGGTCTCCGGAGTGAGAAACAGTAACTTAACCAACTGAGCCACGAATAGTCAGCAGAACCCAGAAGATGAGGCAGACACAGCAGTACTTAAGACGGTGTATTTAATAAAGTAAAAAGGAGAAGTCCTTCAATACAAAATGGCAAATCCAAAAGGTGGTAGGAATAGCACAAAAAAGCCTCAAGAGATACTCAAAAACCAAAACAGAATTCCACAAGAGCATCCACCGGAATCGACAAGAATACACAGAACACTAGGGCTGGGTGCTAACATACAAACACAGAGCACAGAACTGAGGGAAACTAAGGGTTTAAATACAATCAGGGGAAACGAGGCACAGGTGCAAATAATAATGGGGAACAAGGGAAAAAACATAAGGTCAAAAAGCACAATGGGGGCATCTAGTGACCAAAACCCGGAACAACCCTGGCCAAATCCTGACAGTTTGATGCCATTCCATTCGCTCCGTTCCAGCCATTGTTATGAGCCGTCCTCCAATCAGCAGCAGTCCCCCCGAAACACTGTTCTATAAAGGGGAACAGTTCATTACAAAACGTTTAGTTCCACATATCTCATACACACACACACACACACACACACACACACACACACACACACACACACACACACACACACACACACACACACACACACACACACACACACATACTGTTAACCCCTGCAGCCAAACCCTGTCCTATAAAGTGAACTGTTCTTCTATAGAGGACATAGTGTTGATGAAGGGACATGATTAGAGGACGTTAAGTCCCTCAACTCTGTACCGTAACACTCTATTCCTCCTCCAGTAATCCACCTTCCTGTCTCCCTGTCCCAATATTCCTCCTCCTCCTCTATTCCTCCTCTTCCTCTATTCCTCCTGATAAATCCACCTTCCTGTCGCCCTGTCCCAATATTCCTCTTCTCCCTTCTATTCCTCCTCTTCCTCTATTCCTCCTGATAAATCCACCTTCATGTCTCCCTGTCCCAATATTCCTCTTCCTCTATTCCTCCTGATAAATCCACCTTCCTGTCTCCCTGTCCCAATATTCCTCTTCTCCCTTCTATTCCTCCTCCAGTAATCCACCTTCATGTCTCCCTGTCCCAATATTCCTCTTCCTCCTCTATTCCTCCTCCAGAAATCCACCTTCCTGTCTCCCTGTCCCAATATTCCTCTTCTCCCTTCTATTCCTCCTCTTCCTCTATTCCTCCTGATAAATCCACCTTCCTGTCTCCCTGTCCCACTATTCTTCTTCCTCCTCTATTCCTCCTCCTCCTCTATTCCTCCTGATAAATCCACCTTCCTGTCTCCCTGTCCCACTATTCTTCTTCCTCCTCTATTCCTCCTCCTCCTCTATTCCTCCTGATAAATCCACCTTCCTGTCTCCCTGTCCCAATATTCCTCTTCCTCCTCTATTCCTCCTCCAGAAATCCACCTTCCTGTCTCCCTGTCCCAATATTCCTCTTCTCCCTTCTATTCCTCCTCTTCCTCTATTCCTCCTGATAAATCCACCTTCCTGTCTCCCTGTCCCACTATTCCTCTTCTCCCTTCTATTCCTCCTCCAGTAATCCACCTTCATGTCTCCCTGTCCCAATATTCCTCTTCCTCCTCTATTCCTCCTCCAGAAATCCACCTTCCTGTCTCCCTGTCCCAATATTCCTCTTCTCCCTTCTATTCCTCCTCTTCCTCTATTCCTCCTGATAAATCCACCTTCCTGTCTCCCTGTCCCACTATTCTTCTTCCTCCTCTATTCCTCCTCCTCCTCTATTCCTCCTGATAAATCCACCTTCCTGTCTCCCTGTCCCACTATTCTTCTTCCTCCTCTATTCCTCCTCCTCCTCTATTCCTCCTGATAAATCCACCTTCCTGTCTCCCTGTCCCAATATTCCTCTTCCTCCTCTATTCCTCCTCCAGAAATCCACCTTCCTGTCTCCCTGTCCCAATATTCCTCTTCTCCCTTCTATTCCTCCTCTTCCTCTATTCCTCCTGATAAATCCACCTTCCTGTCTCCCTGTCCCACTATTCCTCTTCTCCCTTCTATTCCTCCTCCAGTAATCCACCTTCCTGTCTCCCTGTCCCACTATTCTTCTTCCTCCTCTATTCCTCCTCTTCCTCTATTCCTCCTGATAAATCCACCTTCCTGTCTCCCTGTCCCAATATTCCTCTTCCTCCTCTATTCCTCCTGATAAATCCACCTTCCTGTCTCCCTGTCCCAATATTCCTCTTCCTCCTCTATTCCTCCTGATAAATCCACTTTCCTGTCTCCCTGTCCCAATATTCCTCTTCCTCCTCTATTCCTCCTGATAAATCCACTTTCCTGTCTCCCTGTCCCAATATTCCTCTTCCTCCTCTATTCCTCCTGATAAATCCACTTTCCTGTCTCCCTGTCCCAATATTCCTCTTCCTCCTCTATTCCTCCTCCAGTAATCCACCTTCCTGTCTCCCTGTCCCAATATTCCTCTTCCTCCTCTATTCCTCCTCCAGTAATCCACCTTCCTGTCTCCCTGTCCCACTATTCTTCTTCCTCCTCTATTCCTCCTCTTCCTCTATTCCTCCTGATAAATCCACCTTCCTGTCTCCCTGTCCCAATATTCCTCTTCCTCCTCTATTCCTCCTCTTCCTCTATTCCTCCTGATAAATCCACCTTCCTGTCTCCCTTTCCCAATATTCCTCTTCTCAGAACCAGGGAAGGCGATTGGCTGTTTAGTCAGAACCAGGGAAGGTGATTGGCTGTTTAGTCAGAACCAGGGAAGGTGATTGGCTGTTTAGTCAGAACCAGGGAAGGTGATTGGCTGTTTAGTCACAGCCGGGGAAGGTGATTGGCTGTTTAGTCAGAACCAGGGAAGGTGATTGGCTGTTTAGTCAGAACCAGGGAAGATGATTGGCTGTTTAGTCACAGCCAGGGAAGGTGATTGGCTGTTTAGTCAGAACCAGGGAAGGTGATTGGCTGTTTAGTCAGAACCAGGGAAGGTGATTGGCTGTTTAGTCAGAACCAGGGAAGATGATTGGCTGTTTAGTCAGAACCAGGGAAGATGATTGGCTGTTTAGTCACAGCCAGGGAAGGTGATTGGATGTTTAGTCAGAACCAGGGAAGGTGATTGGCTGTTTAATCAGAACCAGGGAAGTCGATTGGCTGTTTAGTCAGAACCAGGGAAGGTGATTGGCTGTTTAGTCAGAACCAGGGATGGTGATTGGCTGTTTAGTCAGAACCAGGAAAGGTGATTGTCTGTTTAGTCAGAACCAGGGAAGGCGATTGGCTGTTTAGTCAGAACCAGGGAAGGTGATTGTCTGTTTAGTCAGAACCAGGGAAGGTGATTGGCTGTTTAGTCAGAACCAGGGAAGGTGATTGTCTGTTTAGTCAGAACCAGGGAAGGTGATTGGCTGTTTAGTCAGAACCAGGGAAGGTGATTGTCTGTTTAGTCAGAACCAGGGAAGGTGATTGGCTGTTTAGTCAGAACCAGGGAAGGTGATTGTCTGTTTAGTCAGAACCAGGGAAGGTGATTGGCTGTTTAGTCAGAACCAGGGAAGGTGATTGGCTGTTTAGTCAGAACCAGGGAAGGTGATTGGCTGTTTAGTCAGAACCAGGGAAGGTGATTGGCTGTTTAGTCAGAACCAGGGAAGGTGATTGGCTGTTTAGTCAGAACCAGGGAAGGTGATTGGCTGTTTAGTCAGAACCAGGGAAGGTGATTGGCTGTTTAGTCAGAACCAGGGAAGGTGATTGGCTGTTTAGTCAGAACCAGGGAAGGTGATTGGCTGTTTAGTCAGAACCAGGGAAGGTGATTGGCTGTTTAGTCAGAACCAGGGAAGGTGATTGGCTGTTTAGTCAGAACCAGGGAAGGTGATTGGCTGTTTAGTCAGAACCAGGGAAGGTGATTGGCTGTTTAGTCAGAACCAGGGAAGGTGATTGGCTGTTTAATCAGAACCAGGGAAGGTGATTGGCTGTTTAGTCAGAACCAGGGAAGGTGATTGGCTGTTTAGTCAGAACCAGGGAAGGTGATTGGCTGTTTAGTCAGAACCAGGAAAGGTGATTGTCTGTTTAGTCAGAACCAGGGAAGGCGATTGGCTGTTTAGTCAGAACCAGGGAAGGTGATTGTCTGTTTAGTCAGAACCAGGGAAGGTGATTGGCTGTTTAGTCAGAACCAGGGAAGGTGATTGTCTGTTTAGTCAGAACCAGGGAAGGTGATTGGCTGTTTAGTCAGAACCAGGGAAGGTGATTGTCTGTTTAGTCAGAACCAGGGAAGGTGATTGGCTGTTTAGTCAGAACCAGGGAAGGTGATTGTCTGTTTAGTCAGAACCAGGGAAGGTGATTGGCTGTTTAGTCAGAACCAGGGAAGGTGATTGTCTGTTTAGTCAGAACCAGGGAAGGTGATTGGCTGTTTAGTCAGAACCAGGGAAGGTGATTGGCTGTTTAGTCAGAACCAGGGAAGATGATTGGCTGTTTAGTCAGAACCAGGGAAGGTGATTGGCTGTTTAGTCAGAACCAGGGAAGGTGATTGGCTGTTTAGTCAGAACCAGGGAAGGTGATTGGCTGTTTAGTCAGAACCAGGGAAGGTGATTGGCTGTTTAGTCAGAACCAGGGAAGGTGATTGTCTGTTTAGTCAGAACCAGGGAAGGTGATTGGCTGTTTAGTCAGAACCAGGGAAGGTGATTGTCTGTTTAGTCAGAACCAGGGAAGGTGATTGTCTGTTTAGTCAGAACCAGGGAAGGTGATTGGCTGTTTAGTCAGAACCAGGGAAGGTGATTGGCTGTTTAGTCAGAACCAGGGAAGTCGATTGGCTGTTTAGTCAGAACCAGGGAAGGTGATTGGCTGTTTAGTCAGAACCAGGGATGGTGATTGGCTGTTTAGTCAGAACCAGGAAAGGTGATTGTCTGTTTAGTCAGAACCAGGGAAGGCGATTGGCTGTTTAGTCAGAACCAGGGAAGGTGATTGGCTGTTTAGTCAGAACCAGGGAAGGTGATTGGCTGTTTGACTGTTTTCTTCCTGTTTCTCAGAATTAGACCTGGATGGCATTCTGGAACACGAGGATTTTCCTTTTGACTTCAATGGTAAGTTACACACACACACGCACACACGCGCACACGCACGCGTACACACACACACACACGCACACGCGCATGCGCACGCACACGCCCACGCCCACGCCCACACACACACACACACACACACACACACACACACACACACACACACACACACACACACACACACGCACACACGCAGTGACTGGCTGATTGACTCAAAGCATTTTTTCTCTCCGTTTCAGATGCGCTGTTTGACCTGGACTTTAATGTGGACATACAAACTGGTAAGGAGTTTAGAACAGGTGCTTCTAGTCGTTGTGTTGCTATGATGCCGTCTGTCTGTTCTCGTGGTTGTGTTGCTATGATGCCGTCTGTCTGTTCTAGTGGTTGTGTTTCTATACCCGGTGACGCCATCTGTCTGTTCTAGTGGTTGTGTTTCTATACCCGGTGACGCCGTCTGTCTGTTCTAGCGGTTGTGTTTCTATACCCGGTGATGCCAGGTCCCAGGGTCAACTCTCTCACTTCCTCTGTCTGGTGTGGTGTGTAGGTGAGGTTGCCATACCGACAGCTGTGGCCGAGCCAGGCGACCAGAAACAGAACTGCAAGACACAGAGAGGTAAACGCGCCTCATTCAGATATAAAAGGCTTGGCGTATTAAAGACTTTAATAAACTTGTTGTTGCTGCTTGACTCATTATTATTATTATTATTATTATTATTATTATTATTTTTAAATGGCTTCCTCACCATCTTAAATAAACATGCCCCATTCAAGAAAGTTAGAACCAAGAACAGATATAGCCTTTGGTTCCCTCCAAACCTGACTGCCCTTAACCAGCACAAAAAACATCCTATGGCGTTCTGCACTCGCACCCCCGTGATATGCAGCAGTTCAGGGAAGTTAGAAACCAATATACACAGGCAGTTAGAGAAGCCAAGGCTCTTTCAAGCAGAAATTTGCTTCCTGAAACACTAACTCAAAAAAAATTCTGGGACACTGTAAAGTCCATGGAGAACAAGAACACCTCCTTCCAGCTGCCCACTGCTCTGAAGATAGGAAACACAGTCACCACTGATAAATCCACCATAATTGAGAATTTCAATAAGCATTTTTCTACGGCTGGCCATGCTTTCCACCTGGCTACTCCTACCCCGGTCAACAACACTGCACCCCCCACAGCAACTCGCCCAAGCCTTCCCCATTTCTCCTTCTCCCAAATCCAGTCAGCTGATGTTCTGAAAGAGCTGCAAAATCTGGACCCCTACAAATCAGCCGGGCTAGACAATCTGGACCATTTCTTTCAAAAATTATCAGCTGAAATTGTTGCCACCCCTATTACTAGCCTGTTCAACCTCTCTTTCGTGTCGTCTGAGTTTCCCAAAGATTGGAAAGCAGCCGCGGACATCCCCCTCTTCAAAGGGGGAGACACTCTTGACCCAAACTGCTACAGACCTATATCTATCCTGCCCTGCCTTTCTAAGGTCTTCTAAAGCCAAGTTAATAAACAGATTACCAACCATTTTGAATCCCACCAT
This sequence comes from Oncorhynchus masou masou, assembly GCF_036934945.1. NCBI lineage: Eukaryota > Metazoa > Chordata > Actinopteri > Salmoniformes > Salmonidae > Oncorhynchus > Oncorhynchus masou. The sequence continues at coordinate 38,814,231 of NC_088225.1, forward strand.
ACCTTCTCCGCTATGCAATCTGGTTTCAGAGCTGGTCATGGGTGCACCTCAGCCACGCTCAAAGTCCTAAACATTATCATAACCGCCATCGATAAGAGACAATACTGTGCAGCCTTATTCATTGATCTGGCCAAGGCTTTCCACTCTGTCAATCACCACATCCTCATCGGCAGACTGGACAGCCTTGGTTTTTCAAATGACTGCCTCGCCTGGTTCACCAACTACTTCTCTGATAGAGTTCAGTGTGTCAAATCGGAGGGAATGTTGTCCGGGCCTCTGGCAGTCTCTATGGGGGTGCCACAGGGTTCAATTCTTGGGCCAACTCTCTTCTCTATATACATCAATGATGTCGCTCTTGCTGCTGGTGAGTCTCTGATCCACCTCTACGCAGACGACACCATTCTGTATACTTCTGGCCCTTCTTTGGACACTGTGTTAACTAACCTCCAGACGAGCTTCAATGCCATACAACACTCCTTCCGGACTCATATTAAACATCTCCAATCCAAAATTAAATCTAGAATCTAGAATTGGCTTCATATTTCGTAAAAAAGCATCCTTCACTCATGCTGCCAAACATACCCTCGTAAAACTGACCATCCTACCAATCCTTGACGACGTCAAGACCTGAAAACTGCTGTTCACAAATGCTCTCCATCCAACCTCACTGAGCTCGAGCTGTTTTGCAAGGAGGAATGGGAAAAAATTTCAGTCTCTCAATGTGCAAAACTGATAGAGACATACCCCAAGCGACTTACAGCAGTAATCGCAGCAAAAGGTGGCGCTACAAAGTATTAACTTAAGGGGGCTGAATAATTTTGCACGCCCAATTTTTCAGTTTTTGATTTGTTAAAAAAGTTTGAAATATCCAATAAATGTCGTTCCACTTCATGATTGTGTCCCACTTGTTGTTGATTCTTCACAAAAAAATACAGTTTTATATCTTTATGTTTGAAGCCTGAAATGTGGCAAAAGGTCGCGAAGTTCAAGGGGGCCGAATACTTTCGCAAGGCACTGTATTGTATTTACTTTGCCACCATGGCCTTTTTTTGCCTTTACCTCCCTTATCTCACCTCATTTGCTCACATCGTATATAGACTTGTTTATACTGTATTATTGACTGTATGTTTGTTTTACTCCTTGTGTAACTCTGTGTCGTTGTGTGTCGAACTGCTTTGCTTTATCTTGGCCAGGTCGCAATTGTCAATGAGAACCTGTTCTCTACTTACCTACCTGGTTAAATAAAGGTGTTCTCTACTTACCTACCTGGTTAAATAAAGGTGTTCTCTACTTACCTACCTACCTGGTTAAATAAAGGTGTTCTCTACTTACCTACTTACCTGGTTAAATAAAGGTGAAATAAAACAAAAAATAAAAATAATTAATAAAGACTTAAATAAGCTGTTGTTTCTGCTTGGCTGTGGCAGAAGCCTGCACTCACAACGGCCCTCTCATATAGAGGTATGACGTCAGCAACAGTTGGTTGATTGGTTGATTGAAACAACAGTGTCCTCTTTGATGTTGTCCCTGACAGAGCTTGGTGACGGACAGAGGAAGAGAGAGACAGAGCCTGGTGACAGACAGAGGAAGATGGCATCGACAGAGGCTGGTGACGGAAGGAGGAAGAGGGATCGACAGAGCCTGTGGACAGAAGGAGGAAGAGGAGAGCGACAGAGCCTGTGGACGGAAGGAGGAAGAGGAGAGCGACAGAGCCTGTGGACGGAAGGAGGAAGAGGAGAGCGACAGAGCCTGTGGACGGACAGAGGAAGATGGGATCGACAGAGCCTGTGGACAGAAGGAGGAAGAGGAGAGCGACAGAGCCTGTGGACGGAAGGAGGAAGAGGAGAGCGACAGAGCCTGTGGACGGACAGAGGAAGAGAGAGACTCAGACAGACTCTCCCATCAGAGGTAAGAACCAACTCTGTTTCTACCTTCTCTCTTATCCCTGTAGTGTTCACTCCTTCACTCTCTCTTATCCCTGTAGTGTACACTCCTTCACTCTCTCTTATCCCTGTAGTGTACACTCCTTCACTCTCTCTTATCCCTGTAGTGTACACTCCATCACTCTCTCACTCCATCACTATCCCTGAAGTGTACACTCCTTCACTCTCTCTTATCAAGGGAAGTGTACACTCCATCACTCTCTCTTATCCCTGTAGTGTACACTCCTTCACTCTCTCTTATCCCTGTAGTGTACACTCCATCACTCTCTCTTATCCCTGTAGTGTACACTCCTTCACTCTCTCTTATCCCTGGAGTGTACACTCCATCACTCTCCCTTATCCCTGTAGTGTACACTCCTTCACTCTCTCTTATCAAGGGAAGTGTACACTCCATCACTCTCTCTTATCCCTGTAGTGTACACTCCTTCACTCTCTCTTATCCCTGTAGTGTACACTCCATCACTCTCCCTTATCCCTGTAGTGTACACTCCATCACTCTCCCTTATCCCTGTAGTGTACACTCCATCACTCTCTCTTATCCCTGTAGTGTACACTCCATCACTCTCTCTTATCCCTGTAGTGTACACTCCTTCACTCTCCCTTATCCCTGTAGTGTACACTCCATCACTCTCTCTTATCCCTGTAGTGTACACTCCTTCACTCTCTCTTATCCCTGTAGTGTGCACACTCTGACCAAACCAAAATAAAAAGTCTCTCGAAGGTCAGGACGTGACAGTACCCCACCCAAAGGTGCGGACTCCGGCCGCAAAACCTGAACCTATAGGGGAGGGTCTGGGTGGGCATCTATCCGCAGTGGCGTCTGTGGTGCGGGACGTAGACCCCGATCCACCTCTGGCACACCCCATTTTGGTGGCGCCTCTGGTGCGGGGACCCTCGCCGCCCCGACTGTCTTTACTTCAGGTCCTCTACAGTGAGGTAGTGTGGCTGAGAGACTGGTCTAAAGTCAGTTCCTCTACAGTGAGGTAGTGTGGCTGAGAGACTGGTCTAAAGGACCGTGGGGTTCAGGTCCTCTACAGTGAGGTAGTGTGGCTGAGAGACTGGTCTAAAGGACCGTGGGGTTCAGGTCCTCTACAGTGAGGTAGTGTGGCTGAGAGACTGGTCTAAAGGACCGTGGGGTTCAGTTCCTCTACAGTGAGGTAGTGTGGCTGAGAGACTGGTCTAAAGGACCGTGGGGTTCAGGTCCTCTACAGTGAGGTAGTGTGGCTGAGAGACTGGTCTAAAGGACCGTGGGGTTCAGGTCCTCTACAGTGAGGTAGTGTGGCTGAGAGACTGGTCTAAAGGACCGTGGGGTTCAGTTCCTCTACAGTGAGGTAGTGTGGCTGAGAGACTGGTCTAAAGGACCGTGGGGTTCAGTTCCTCTACAGTGAGGTAGTGTGGCTGAGAGACTGGTATAAAGGACCGTGGGGTTCAGGTCCTCTACAGTGAGGTAGTGTGGCTGAGAGACTGGTCTAAAGGACCGTGGGGTTCAGTTCCTCTACAGTGAGGTAGTGTGGCTGAGAGACTGGTATAAAGGACCGTGGGGTTCAGTTCCTCTACAGTGAGGTAGTGTGGCTGAGAGACTGGTCTAAAGGACCGTGGGGTTCAGTTCCTCTACAGTGAGGTAGTGTGGCTGAGAGACTGGTCTAAAGGACCGTGGGGTTCAGGTCCTCTACAGTGAGGTAGTGTGGCTGAGAGACTGGTCTAAAGGACCGTGGGGTTCAGGTCCTCTACAGTGAGGTAGTGTGGCTGAGAGACTGGTATAAAGGACCGTGGGGTTCAGGTCCTCTACAGTGAGGTAGTGTGGCTGAGAGACTGGTATAGAGGACCGTGGGGTTCAGTTCCTCTACAGTGAGGTAGTGTGGCTGAGAGACTGGTATAAAGGACCGTGGGGTTCAGGTCCTCTACAGTGAGGTAGTGTGGCTGAGAGACTGGTATAAAGGACCGTGGGGTTCAGGTCCTCTACAGTGAGGTAGTGTGGCTGAGAGACTGGTATAAAGGACCGTGGGGTTCAGTTCCTCTACAGTGAGGTAGTGTGGCTGAGAGACTGGTATAAAGGACCGTGGGGTTCAGGTCCTCTACAGTGAGGTAGTGTGGCTGAGAGACTGGTCTAAAGGACCGTGGGGTTCAGGTCCTCTACAGTGAGGTAGTGTGGCTGAGAGACTGGTATAAAGGACCGTGGGGTTCAGTTCCTCTACAGTGAGGTAGTGTGGCTGAGAGACTGGTATAAAGGACCGTGGGGTTCAGGTCCTCTACAGTGAGGTAGTGTGGCTGAGAGACTGGTCTAAAGGACCGTGGGGTTCAGGTCCTCTACAGTGAGGTAGTGTGGCTGAGAGACTGGTCTAAAGGACCGTGGGGTTCAGTTCCTCTACAGTGAGGTAGTGTGGCTGAGAGACTGGTATAAAGGACCGTGGGGTTCAGTTCCTCTACAGTGAGGTAGTGTGGCTGAGAGACTGGTATAAAGGACCGTGGGGTTCAGGTCCTCTACAGTGAGGTAGTGTGGCTGAGAGACTGGTATAAAGGACCGTGGGGTTCAGGTCCTCTACAGTGAGGTAGTGTGGCTGAGAGACTGGTATAAAGGACCGTGGGGTTCAGTTCCTCTACAGTGAGGTAGTGTGGCTGAGAGACTGGTATAAAGGACCGTGGGGTTCAGTTCCTCTACAGTGAGGTAGTGTGGCTGAGAGACTGGTATAAAGGACCGTGGGGTTCAGTTCCTCTACAGTGAGGTAGTGTGGCTGAGAGACTGGTCTAAAGGACCGTGGGTTCAGGTCCTCTACAGTGAGGTAGTGTGGCTGAGAGACTGGTCTAAAGGACCGTGGGGTTCAGGTCCTCTACAGTGAGGTAGTGTGGCTGAGAGACTGGTCTAAAGGACCGTGGGGTTCAGGTCCTCTACAGTGAGGTAGTGTGGCTGAGAGACTGGTATAAAGGACCGTGGGGTTCAGTTCCTCTACAGTGAGGTAGTGTGGCTGAGAGACTGGTATAAAGGACCGTGGGGTTCAGTTCCTCTACAGTGAGGTAGTGTGGCTGAGAGACTGGTCTAAAGGACCGTGGGGTTCAGGTCCTCTACAGTGAGGTAGTGTGGCTGAGAGACTGGTATAAAGGACCGTGGGGTTCAGGTCCTCTACAGTGAGGTAGTGTGGCTGAGAGACTGGTCTAAAGGACCGTGGGGTTCAGGTCCTCTACAGTGAGGTAGTGTGGCTGAGAGACTGGTCTAAAGGACCGTGGGGTTCAGGTCCTCTACAGTGAGGTAGTGTGGCTGAGAGACTGGTGGACCGTGGGGTTCAGTTCCTCTACAGTGAGGTAGTGTGGCTGAGAGACTGGTATAAAGGACCGTGGGGTTCAGTTCCTCTACAGTGAGGTAGTGTGGCTGAGAGACTGGTATAAAGGACCGTGGGGTTCAGGTCCTCTACAGTGAGGTAGTGTGGCTGAGAGACTGGTATAAAGGACCGTGGGGTTCAGGTCCTCTACAGTGAGGTAGTGTGGCTGAGAGACTGGTCTAAAGGACCGTGGGGTTCAGGTCCTCTACAGTGAGGTAGTGTGGCTGAGAGACTGGTCTAAAGGACCGTGGGGTTCAGGTCCTCTACAGTGAGGTAGTGTGGCTGAGAGACTGGTATAAAGGACCGTGGGGTTCAGGTCCTCTACAGTGAGGTAGTGTGGCTGAGAGACTGGTCTAAAGGACCGTGGGGTTCAGACAGTGAGGTAGTGTGGCTGAGAGACTGGTCTAAAGGACCGTGGGGTTCAGGTCCTCTACAGTGAGGTAGTGTGGCTGAGAGACTGGTATAAAGGACCGTGGGGTTCAGGTCCTCTACAGTGAGGTAGTGTGGCTGAGAGACTGGTCTAAAGGACCGTGGGGTTCAGTTCCTCTACAGTGAGGTAGTGTGGCTGAGAGACTGGTCTAAAGGACCGTGGGGTTCAGGTCCTCTACAGTGAGGTAGTGTGGCTGAGAGACTGGTATAAAGGACCGTGGGGTTCAGTTCCTCTACAGTGAGGTAGTGTGGCTGAGAGACTGGTATAAAGGACCGTGGGGTTCAGTTCCTCTACAGTGAGGTAGTGTGGCTGAGAGACTGGTATAAAGGACCGTGGGGTTCAGTTCCTCTACAGTGAGGTAGTGTGGCTGAGAGACTGGTATAAAGGACCGTGGGGTTCAGGTCCTCTACAGTGAGGTAGTGTGGCTGAGAGACTGGTATAAAGGACCGTGGGGTTCAGGTCCTCTACAGTGAGGTAGTGTGGCTGAGAGACTGGTCTAAAGGACCGTGGGGTTCAGTTCCTCTACAGTGAGGTAGTGTGGCTGAGAGACTGGTATAAAGGACCGTGGGGTTCAGGTCCTCTACAGTGAGGTAGTGTGGCTGAGAGACTGGTATAAAGGACCGTGGGGTTCAGTTCCTCTACAGTGAGGTAGTGTGGCTGAGAGACTGGTGGACCGTGGGGTTCAGGTCCTCTACAGTGAGGTAGTGTGGCTGAGAGACTGGTCTAAAGGACCGTGGGGTTCAGTTCCTCTACAGTGAGGTAGTGTGGCTGAGAGACTGGTCTAAAGGACCGTGGGGTTCAGGTCCTCTACAGTGAGGTAGTGTGGCTGAGAGACTGGTATAAAGGACCGTGGGGTTCAGGTCCTCTACAGTGAGGTAGTGTGGCTGAGAGACTGGTATAAAGGACCGTGGGGTTCAGGTCCTCTACAGTGAGGTAGTGTGGCTGAGAGACTGGTATAAAGGACCGTGGGGTTCAGGTCCTCTACAGTGAGGTAGTGTGGCTGAGAGACTGGTCTAAAGGACCGTGGGGTTCAGTTCCTCTACAGTGAGGTAGTGTGGCTGAGAGACTGGTCTAAAGGACCGTGGGGTTCAGGTCCTCTACAGTGAGGTAGTGTGGCTGAGAGACTGGTATAAAGGACCGTGGGGTTCAGGTCCTCTACAGTGAGGTAGTGTGGCTGAGAGACTGGTCTAAAGGACCGTGGGGTTCAGGTCCTCTACAGTGAGGTAGTGTGGCTGAGAGACTGGTCTAAAGGACCGTGGGGTTCAGGTCCTCTACAGTGAGGTAGTGTGGCTGAGAGACTGGTCTAAAGGACCGTGGGGTTCAGTTCCTCTACAGTGAGGTAGTGTGGCTGAGAGACTGGTCTAAAGGACCGTGGGGTTCAGTTCCTCTACAGTGAGGTAGTGTGGCTGAGAGACTGGTATAAAGGACCGTGGGGTTCAGTTCCTCTACAGTGAGGTAGTGTGGCTGAGAGACTGGTATAAAGGACCGTGGGGTTCAGTTCCTCTACAGTGAGGTAGTGTGGCTGAGAGACTGGTATAAAGGACCGTGGGGTTCAGGTCCTCTACAGTGAGGTAGTGTGGCTGAGAGACTGGTCTAAAGGACCGTGGGGTTCAGTTCCTCTACAGTGAGGTAGTGTGGCTGAGAGACTGGTATAAAGGACCGTGGGGTTCAGGTCCTCTACAGTGAGGTAGTGTGGCTGAGAGACTGGTATAAAGGACCGTGGGGTTCAGTTCCTCTACAGTGAGGTAGTGTGGCTGAGAGACTGGTATAAAGGACCGTGGGGTTCAGGTCCTCTACAGTGAGGTAGTGTGGCTGAGAGACTGGTATAAAGGACCGTGGGGTTCAGTTCCTCTACAGTGAGGTAGTGTGGCTGAGAGACTGGTATAAAGGACCGTGGGGTTCAGTTCCTCTACAGTGAGGTAGTGTGGCTGAGAGACTGGTATAAAGGACCGTGGGGTTCAGGTCCTCTACAGTGAGGTAGTGTGGCTGAGAGACTGGTATAAAGGACCGTGGGGTTCAGGTCCTCTACAGTGAGGTAGTGTGGCTGAGAGACTGGTATAAAGGACCGTGGGGTTCAGGTCCTCTACAGTGAGGTAGTGTGGCTGAGAGACTGGTCTAAAGGACAGTGGGGGTTCAGTTCCTCTACAGTGAGGTAGTGTGGCTGAGAGACTGGTATAAAGGACCGTGGGGTTCAGTTCCTCTACAGTGAGGTAGTGTGGCTGAGAGACTGGTATAAAGGACCGTGGGGTTCAGTCCTCTACAGTGAGGTAGTGTGGCTGAGAGACTGGTGGACCGTGGGGTTCAGTTCCTCTACAGTGAGGTAGTGTGGCTGAGAGACTGGTCTAAAGGACCGTGGGGTTCAGGTCCTCTACAGTGAGGTAGTGTGGCTGAGAGACTGGTCTAAAGGACCGTGGGGTTCAGTTCCTCTACAGTGAGGTAGTGTGGCTGAGAGACTGGTCTAAAGGACCGTGGGGTTCAGTTCCTCTACAGTGAGGTAGTGTGGCTGAGAGACTGGTATAAAGGACCGTGGGGTTCAGGTCCTCTACAGTGAGGTAGTGTGGCTGAGAGACTGGTCTAAAGGACCGTGGGGTTCAGTTCCTCTACAGTGAGGTAGTGTGGCTGAGAGACTGGTCTAAAGGACCGTGGGGTTCAGTTCCTCTACAGTGAGGTAGTGTGGCTGAGAGACTGGTCTAAAGGACCGTGGGGTTCAGTTCCTCTACAGTGAGGTAGTGTGGCTGAGAGACTGGTCTAAAGGACCGTGGGGTTCAGGTCCTCTACAGTGAGGTAGTGTGGCTGAGAGACTGGTATAAAGGACCGTGGGGTTCAGGTCCTCTACAGTGAGGTAGTGTGGCTGAGAGACTGGTATAAAGGACCGTGGGGTTCAGTTCCTCTACAGTGAGGTAGTGTGGCTGAGAGACTGGTATAAAGGACCGTGGGGTTCAGGTCCTCTACAGTGAGGTAGTGTGGCTGAGAGACTGGTATAAAGGACCGTGGGGTTCAGGTCCTCTACAGTGAGGTAGTGTGGCTGAGAGACTGGTATAAAGGACCGTGGGGTTCAGGTCCTCTACAGTGAGGTAGTGTGGCTGAGAGACTGGTGTAAAGGACCGTGGGGTTCAGGTCCTCTACAGTGAGGTAGTGTGGCTGAGAGACTGGTCTAAAGGACCGTGGGGTTCAGGTCCTCTACAGTGAGGTAGTGTGGCTGAGAGACTGGTATAAAGGACCGTGGGGTTCAGGTCCTCTACAGTGAGGTAGTGTGGCTGAGAGACTGGTCTAAAGGACCGTGGGGTTCAGTTCCTCTACAGTGAGGTAGTGTGGCTGAGAGACTGGTCTAAAGGACCGTGGGGTTCAGTTCCTCTACAGTGAGGTAGTGTGGCTGAGAGACTGGTCTAAAGGACCGTGGGGTTCAGGTCCTCTACAGTGAGGTAGTGTGGCTGAGAGACTGGTCTAAAGGACCGTGGGGTTCAGGTCCTCTACAGTGAGGTAGTGTGGCTGAGAGACTGGTATAAAGGACCGTGGGGTTCAGTTCCTCTACAGTGAGGTAGTGTGGCTGAGAGACTGGTCTAAAGGACCGTGGGGTTCAGTTCCTCTACAGTGAGGTAGTGTGGCTGAGAGACTGGTCTAAAGGACCGTGGGGTTCAGGTCCTCTACAGTGAGGTAGTGTGGCTGAGAGACTGGTATAAAGGACCGTGGGGTTCAGGTCCTCTACAGTGAGGTAGTGTGGCTGAGAGACTGGTATAAAGGACCGTGGGGTTCAGGTCCTCTACAGTGAGGTAGTGTGGCTGAGAGACTGGTCTAAAGGACCGTGGGGTTCAGGTCCTCTACAGTGAGGTAGTGTGGCTGAGAGACTGGTCTAAAGGACCGTGGGGTTCAGTTCCTCTACAGTGAGGTAGTGTGGCTGAGAGACTGGTCTAAAGGACCGTGGGGTTCAGGTCCTCTACAGTGAGGTAGTGTGGCTGAGAGACTGGTCTAAAGGACCGTGGGGTTTAGTTCCTCTACAGTGAGGTAGTGTGGCTGAGAGACTGGTCTAAAGGACCGTGGGGTTCAGGTCCTCTACAGTGAGGTAGTGTGGCTGAGAGACTGGTCTAAAGGACCGTGGGGTTCAGGTCCTCTACAGTGAGGTAGTGTGGCTGAGAGACTGGTCTAAAGGACCGTGGGGTTCAGGTCCTCTACAGTGAGGTAGTGTGGCTGAGAGACTGGTATAAAGGACCGTGGGGTTCAGGTCCTCTACAGTGAGGTAGTGTGGCTGAGAGACTGGTCTAAAGGACCGTGGGGTTCAGTTCCTCTACAGTGAGGTAGTGTGGCTGAGAGACTGGTCTAAAGGACCGTGGGGTTCAGTTCCTCTACAGTGAGGTAGTGTGGCTGAGAGACTGGTATAAAGGACCGTGGGGTTCAGGTCCTCTACAGTGAGGTAGTGTGGCTGAGAGACTGGTATAAAGGACCGTGGGGTTCAGGTCCTCTACAGTGAGGTAGTGTGGCTGAGAGACTGGTCTAAAGGACCGTGGGGTTCAGGTCCTCTACAGTGAGGTAGTGTGGCTGAGAGACTGGTCTAAAGGACCGTGGGGTTCAGGTCCTCTACAGTGAGGTAGTGTGGCTGAGAGACTGGTCTAAAGGACCGTGGGGTTCAGGTCCTCTACAGTGAGGTAGTGTGGCTGAGAGACTGGTCTAAAGGACCGTGGGGTTCAGGTCCTCTACAGTGAGGTAGTGTGGCTGAGAGACTGGTATAAAGGACCGTGGGGTTCAGGTCCTCTACAGTGAGGTAGTGTGGCTGAGAGACTGGTATAGAGGACCGTGGGGTTCAGTTCCTCTACAGTGAGGTAGTGTGGCTGAGAGACTGGTCTAAAGGACCGTGGGGTTCAGTTCCTCTACAGTGAGGTAGTGTGGCTGAGAGACTGGTATAAAGGACCGTGGGGTTCAGGTCCTCTACAGTGAGGTAGTGTGGCTGAGAGACTGGTATAAAGGACCGTGGGGTTCAGTTCCTCTACAGTGAGGTAGTGTGGCTGAGAGACTGGTATAAAGGACCGTGGGGTTCAGTTCCTCTACAGTGAGGTAGTGTGGCTGAGAGACTGGTCTAAAGGACCGTGGGGTTCTTGTGGCTGTAAGAAATAAGTGATGAAGCTTAACCTTTAGTTTAGGTTTTGATGTTCTTGGCTTTTTTTTTTTAAATGGACCTGATTATATCTAACTGAATATTTTTTTTTGTGTTCTCTGTAGGTTGTGCTGGTTCTCCTCCCCTCTCGGCCGTGACTCTCTCTCCTCCTCCTCCCAGACTTGTCCAGATCGCTCCTTCTCTCCTTTACATTCCTGGGTTTGGGACTGCTACTTTCGTCTCTTCGTGTAGCAGTAAGTGTGATGATGATGATGATATGGGCTGGTTTCCCCACAATGAAGAGTTAATGCTGGACTCATAAAGCACTTTCAATGGAGATGTTTCATATAGTCCATCTGTGGAGAGGGAGGGAGGGAGGGAGGGAGAGAGAGAGAGAGAGAGAGAGAGAGGGAGAGAGAGAGAGACCTGTGCTCTGTGTGTGAGAGAGTAACCTGTGCTCTGTGTGTGAGAGAGTAACCTGTGCTCTGTGTGTGAGAGAGTGACCTGTGCTCTGTGTGTGAGAGAGTAACCTGTGCTCTGTGTGTGAGAGAGTGACCTGTGCTCTGTGTGTGAGAGAGTAACCTGTGCTCTGTGTGTGAGAGAGTGACCTGTGCTCTGTGTGTGAGAGAGTAACCTGTGCTCTGTGTGTGAGAGTAACCTGTGCTCTGTGTGTGAGAGAGTGACCTGTGCTCTGTGTGTGAAAGAGTAACCTGTGCTCTGTGTGTGAGAGAGTAACCTGTGCTCTGTGGGTGAGAGAGTAACCTGTGCTCTGTGTGTGAGAGAGTGACCTGTGCTCTGTGTGTGAGAGAGTGACCTGTGCTCTGTGTGTGAGAGAGTAACCTGTGCTCTGTGTGTGAGAGAGACCTGTGCTCTGTGTGTGAACCTGTGCTCTGTGTGTGAGAGAGTGACCTGAGAGTGACCTGTGCTCTGTGGTTGAGAGAGTGACCTGTGCTCTGTTTGTGAGAGAGTGACCTGTGCTCTGTGTGTGAGAGAGTAACCTGTGCTCTGTGTGTGAGAGTGTAACCTGTGCTCTGTGTCTCTACAGATGGCTCAGAGCTGCAGCTCGTACAAGCCCCTGTTTTCGGCTTCTCAAGACCTCCCACCTACATACTGAGTGAGTGTGTGTGTGTCCATGAGTCAAATCAAAGTTCAGTGTACAAAGTTTAGCAAAATGCATCTGTTTCTAGCGTGGAGCAAAATGCATCTGTTTCTAGCTCCAACAGGGGAGCAAAATGCATCTGTTTCTAGCTCCAACAGTGGAGCAAAATGCCAGCTCCAACAGTGGAGCAAAAGTGGAGCAAAATGCATCTGTTTCTAGCTCCAACAGGGGAGCAAAATGCATCTGTTTCTAGCTCCAACAGTGGAGCAAAATGCATCTGTTTCTAGCTCCAACAGTGCACAGTGTGTGTCCGTGAGTCTGTGTGTCCATGAGTCTTTGTGTCCGTGAGTCTGTGTGTCCGTGAGTCTGTGTGTCCGTGAGTCTGTGTGCCTGAGTCTGTGTGTCCGTGACTCTGTGTGTCCGTGACTCTGTGTGTCCGTGACTCTGTGTGTCCGTGACTCTGTGTGTCTGTGTGCCCGTGACTCTGTGTGCCTGCGTGACTATGTGTGTCTGTGTGTCTGTGAGCCTGTGTGTCCGTAACTCTGTGTATCCGTGACTCTGTGTGTCCGTGACTCTGTGTGTCTGTGACTCTGTGTGTCCGTGACTCTGTGTTTCTGTGACTCTGTGTGTCCGTGACTCTGTGTGTCCGTGAATCTGTGAGTCTGTGTGTCCGTGACTCTGTGTGTCCGTTACTCTGTGTGTGAGTCTGACTCTGAGTGTCCGTGACTCTGAGTGTCCGTGACTCTGTGTGTCCGTGACTCTGTGTGTCCGTGAGTCTGTGTGTCCGTGACTCTGTGTGTCCGTGACTCTGTGTGTCCGTGAGTCTGTGTGTCCGTGACTCTGTGTGTCCGTGACTCTGTGTGTCCGTGACTCTGTGTGTCCGTGACTCTGTGTGTCAGTGACTCTGTGTGCCTGCGCGACTCTGTGTGCCTGCGTGACTCTGTGTGTCCGTGACTCTGTGTGTCCGTGACTCTGTGTGTCTGTGTGTCCGTGACTCTGTGTGTCCGTGACTCTGTGTGTCCGTGACTCTGTGTGCCTGCGCGACTCTGTGTGTCCGTGAGTCTGTGTGCCCGTGACTGTGTGTCCATGACTCTGTGTGTCCGTGACTCTGTGTGTCCGTGACTCTGTGTGTCCGTGAGTCTGTGTGTCCGTGACTCTGTGTGTCCGTGACTCTGTGTGTCCGTGACTCTGTGTGTCCATGACTCTGTGTGTCCGTGAGTCTGTGTGTCCGTGACTCTGTGTGTCCGTGACTGTGTGTCCGTGACTCTGTGTGTCCGTGACTCTGTGTGCCTGCGCGACTCTGTGTGTCCGTGACTCTGTGTGCCCGTGACTGTGTGTCCATGACTCTGTGTGTCCGTGACTCTGTGTGTCCGTGACTCTGTGTGTCCATGACTCTGTGTGTCCGTGACTCTGTGTGTCCGTGACTCTGTGTGTCCGTGACTCTGTGTGTCCGTGACTCTGTGTGTCCGTGAGTCTGTGTGTCCGTGACTCTGTGTGTCCGTGACTCTGTGTGTCCGTGAGTCTGTGTGTCCGTGACTCTGTGTGTCCGTGACTCTGTGTGTCCGTGAGTCTGTGTGTCCGTGACTCTGTGTGTCCGTGACTCTGTGTGTCCGTGACTCTGTGTGTCCACTGTGTGTCAACTCTGTGTGCCTGCGTCTGTGTGCCTGCGTGACTCTGTGTGTCCGTGACTCTGTGTGTCTGTGTGTCCGTGACTCTGTGTGTCCGTGACTCTGTGTGTCCGTGACTCTGTGTGCCTGCGCGACTCTGTGTGTCCGTGAGTCTGTGTGCCCGTGACTGTGTGTCCATGACTCTGTGTGTCCGTGACTCTGTGTGTCCGTGACTCTGTGTGTCCGTGAGTCTGTGTGTCCGTGACTCTGTGTGTCCGTGACTCTGTGTGTCCGTGACTCTGTGTGTCCATGACTCTGTGTGTCCGTGAGTCTGTGTGTCCGTGACTCTGTGTGTGACTGTGTGTCCGTGACTCTGTGTGTCCGTGACTCTGTGTGCCTGCGTGACTCTGTGTGTCCGTGACTCTGTGTGCCCGTGACTGTGTCCATGACTCTGTGTGTCCGTGACTCTGTGTGTCCGTGACTCTGTGTGTCCATGACTCTGTGTGTCCGTGACTCTGTGTGTCCGTGACTCTGTGTCCGTGACTCTGTGTCCGTGACTCTGTGTGTCCGTGACTCTGTGTGTCCGTGACTCTGTGTGTCCGTGACTGTGTGTCTCTGTCCGTGACTGTGTGTCCGTGACTCTGTGTGTCCGTGACTCTGTGTGTCCGTGAGTCTGTGTGTCCGTGACTCTGTGTGTGACTGTGTGTCCGTGACTCTGTGTGTCCGTGACTCTGTGTGCCTGCGCGACTGTGTGTCCGTGACTCTGTGTGACTGTGTGTCCATGACTCTGTGTGTCCGTGACTGTGTGTCCGTGACTCTGTGTGTCCGTGAGTCTGTGTGTCCGTGACTCTGTGTGTCCGTGACTCTGTGTGTCCGTGAGTCTGTGTGTCCGTGACTCTGTGTGTCCGTGACTCTGTGTGTCCGTGACTCTGTGTGTCCGTGACTCTGTGTGTCCGTGACTCTGTGTGTCCTCTGTGTGCCTCTGTCTGTGTGCCTGCGTGACTCTGTGTGTCCGTGACTCTGTGTGTCCGTGACTCTGTGTGTCCCGTGACTCTCTGACTGTGTCCGTGACTCTGTGTGCGCGACTCTGTGTGTCGTGAGTCTGTGTGCTGACTGTGTCCATGACTCTGTGTGTCCGTGACTCTGTGTGTCCGTGACTCTGTGTGTCCGTGAGTCTGTGTGTCCGTGACTCTGTGTGTCCGTGACTCTGTGTGTCCGTGACTCTGTGTGTCCGTGACTCTGTGTGTCCGTGAGTCTGTGTGTCCGTGACTCTGTGTGTCCGTGACTGTGTGTCCGTGACTCTGTGTGTCCGTGACTCTGTGTGTCCGTGAGTCTGTGTGTCCGTGACTCTGTGTGACTCCGTGACTGTGTGTCCGTGACTCTGTGTGCCTGCGCGACTCTGTGTGTCCGTGACTCTGTGTGCCCGTGACTGTGTGTCCGACTCTGTGTCCGTGACTCTGTGTGTCCGTGACTCTGTGTGTCCGTGACTCTGTGTGTCCGTGACTCTGTGTGTCCGTGAGTCTGTGTGTCCGTGACTCTGTGTGTCCGTGACTGTGTGTCCGTGACTCTGTGTGTCCGTGACTCTGTGTGCCTGCGCGACTCTGTGTGTCCGTGACTCTGTGTGCCCGTGACTGTGTGTCCGTGACTCTGTGTGTCCGTGACTGTGTGTCCGTGACTCTGTGTGTCCGTGACTCTGTGTGTCCGTGAGTCTGTGTGTCCGTGACTCTGTGTGTCCGTGTGTGTCCGTGACTCTGTGTGTCCGTGACTCTGTGTGCCTGCGCGACTGTGTGTCCGTGACTCTGTGTGCCCGTGACTGTGTGTCTGACTCTGTGTCCGTGACTCTGTGTGTCCGTGACTCTGTGTGTCCGTGACTCTGTGTGCCGTGACTCTGTGTGTCCGTGACTCTGCCTGTGTGTCCGTGACTCTGTGTGTCCGTGACTCTGTGTGCCTGCGCGACTCTGTGTGTCCGTGACTCTGTGTGCCCGTGACTGATGACTCTGTGTGTCCGTGACTCTGTGTGTCCGTGACTCTGTGTGTCCGTGACTGAGTCTGTGTGTCCGTGACTCTGTGTGTCCGTGACTCTGTGTGTCCGTGAGTCTGTGTGTCCGTGACTCTGTGTGTCCGTGACTCTGTGTGTCCGTGACTCTGTGTGTCCGTCTCGTGTGTCCGTGACTCTGTGTGTCCGTGAGTCTGTGTGTCCGTGACTCTGTGTGTCCGTGACTGTGTGTCCGTGACTCTGTGTGTCCGTGAGTGTGCCTGTCTGTGTGTCCGTGACTCCCCGTGACTGTCTGTGTGTCCGTGACTCTGTGTGTCCGTGACTCTGTGTGTCCGTGACTCTGTGTGTCCGTGAGTCTGTGTGTCCGTGACTCTGTGTGTCCGTGACTGTGTGTCCGTGACTCTGTGTGTCCGTGACTCTGTGTGTCCGTGACTCTGTGTGCCTGCGCGACTCTGTGTGTCCGTGACTCTGTGTGTCCGTGACTGTGTGTCCGTGACTCTGTGTGTCCGTGACTCTGTGTGTCCGTGACTCTGTGTGTCCGTGAGTCTGTGTGTCCGTGACTCTGTGTGTCCGTGACTCTGTGTGTCCGTGAGTCTGTGTGTCCGTGACTCTGTGTGTCCGTGACTCTGTGTGTCCGTGACTCTGTGTGTCCGTGACTCTGTGTGCCCGTGACTGTGTGTCCGTGACTCTGTGTGTCCGTGACTCTGTGTGTCCGTGACTCTGTGTGTCCGTGAGTCTGTGTGTCCGTGAGTCTGTGTGTCCGTGACTCTGTGTGTCCGTGACTCTGTGTGTCCGTGACTCTGTGTGTCCGTGACTCTGTGCGTCCGTGACTCTGTGTGTCCGTGACTCTGTGTGCCTGCGCGTGTTACCTGACGTACTGTGTCCTTGCAGTGTCTCCTCCCTCGCTGTCTCCTAGAACCCTCGACGTCCTACCTCTCTCCAGGTGAGTGGTGACCAGCATCAACACCTCAATTTGACCCAACTTTCCCTACTAGTGTACTACTATAGTGACTGACTACTATAGACCAGACCCTATTCTCTATATAGTGTACCACTTTAGACCAGAGCCCTATTCCCTATCTAGTGTACTACTATAGACCAGAGCCCTATTCCCTATCTATTGTACTACTATAGACCAGAACCCTATTCCCTATCTGGTGTACTACTATAGACCAGAGCCCTATTCCCTATCTAGTGCACTACTATAGACCAGAGCCCTATTCCCTATCTAGTGTACTACTATAGACTAGAGCCCTATTCCCAATATAGTGTACTACTATAGACCAGAACCCTATTCCCTATCTAGTGTACCACTTTAGACCAGGGCCCTATTCCCTATCTAGTGTACTACTATAGACCAGAACCCTATTCCCTATCTAGTGGTACTACTATAGACCAGAGCCCTATTCCCTATCTAGTGTACTACTATAGACCAGAGCCCTATTCCCTATCTAGTGTACCACTGTAGACCAGAACCCTATTCCCTATCTGGTGTACTACTATAGACCAGAACCCTATTCTCTATCTAGTGCACTACTGTAGACCAGAGCCCTATCTAGTGTACTACTTTAGACCAGAACACTATTCCCTATCTAGTGTACTACTATAGACCAGAGCCCTATATAGTGTACTACTGTAGACCAGAACCCTATTCCCTATCTGGTGTACTACTATAGACCAGAGCCCTATTCCCTATCTAGTGTACTACTATAGACCAGAGCCCTATTCCCTATATAGTACACTACTATAGACCAGAGCCCTATTCCCTATCTAGTGTACTACTATAGACCAGAGCCCTATATAGTGTACTACTGTAGACCAGAACCCTATCTATCTGGTGTACTACTATAGACCAGAGCCCTATTCCCTATCTAGTGTGTACTACTATCTGGTGACCAGAGCCCTATTCCCTATCTGGTGTACTACTATAGACCAGAGCCCTATCTAGTGTACTACTATAGACCAGAGCCCTATCTAGTGTACTACTATAGACCAGGACCCTATTCCCTATCTGGTGTACTACTATAGACCAGAGCCCTATTCTCTATATAGTGTACTACTATAGACCAGATCCCTATTCCCTATCTAGTGCACTACTATAGACCAGAGCCCTATTCCCTATATAGTGTACTACTATAGACCAGAGCCCTGTTCCCTATCTAGTGCACTACTATAGACCAGAGCCCTGTTCCCTATCTAGTGCACTACTATAGACCAGAGCCCTATTCCCTATCTAGTGTACTACTATAGACCAGAGCCCTATTCCCTATCTGGTGTACTACTATAGACCAGAGCCCTATCTAGTGTACTACTATAGACCAGAGCCCTATCTAGTGTACTACTATAGACCAGAGCCCTATTCCCTATATAGTGTACTACTATAGGCCAGAACCCTATTCCCTATCTAGTGCACTACTGTAGACCAGAGCCCTATTCCCTATCTAGTGTACTACTATAGACCAGGGCCCTATTCCCTATCTAGTGTACTACTATAGACCAGAACCCTATTCCCTATCTAGTGCACTACTATAGACCAGAGCCCTGTTCCCTATCTGGTGTACTACTATAGACCAGGACCCTATTCTCTATATAGTGTACTACTTTAGACCAGGGCCCTATTCCCTATCTAGTGCACTACTATAGACCAGAGCCCTATTCCCTATCTAGTGTACTACTATAGACCAGAGCCCTATTCCCTATATAGTGTACTACTATAGACCAGAGCCCTATTCCCTATCTAGTGTACTACTATAGACCAGAGCCCTATTCTCTATCTAGTGTACTACTTTAGACCAGGGCCCTATTCCCTATCTAGTGCACTACTATAGACCAGAGCCCTATTCCCTATCTAGTGCACTACTATAGACCAGAGCCCTATTCCCTATATAGTGTACTACTATAGACCAGGGCCCTATTCCCTATCTGGTGTACTACTATAGACCAGAGCCCTATTCTCTATATAGTGTACTACTATAGACCAGGGCCCTATTCCCTATCTAGTGTACTACTATAGACCAGAGCCCTATTCCCTATCTAGTGTACTACTTTAGATCAGGGCCCTATTCCCTATCTAGTGTACTACTATAGACCAGAGCCCTATTCCCTATCTAGTGTACTACTATAGACCAGGGCCCTATTCCCTATCTAGTGTACTACTATAGACCAGAGCCCTATTCCCTATCTTGTGCACTACTATAGACCAGAGCCCTATTCCCTATCTAGTGTACTACTTTAGACCAGAGCCCTATTCCCTATATAGTACATCTAGTGTATTCCCTATATAGTGCACTTTTTAAAACCAGAGCCCTATTCCCTATCTAGTGCACTACTTTAGACCAGAGCCCTATTCGCTATATAGTGCACTTTTTAAAACCAGAGCCCTATTCCCTATCTAGTGCACTACTTTAGACCAGAGCCCTATTACCTATATAGTACACTACTTTAGACCAGAGCCCTATTCCCTATCTAGTGCACTACTTTAGACCAGAGCCCTATTCCCTATATAGACTTTTTAAAACAGAGCCCTATTCCCTATTCACTACTTTATCTCACAATACCTGTTAATATAGTAAACAATCACTCACAATACCTGGGGAACAGAGGGTTAATATAGTAAACAATCACTCACAATACCTGAGCCCAGAGGGTTATATAGTAAACAATCACTCACAAACAATACCTGGCGATCTATAGTAAACAATCACTCACAATACCTGGCGAACAGAGGGTTAATATAGTAAACAATCACTCACAATACCTTCAGAGGGTTAATATAGTAAACAATCATCAATACCTGTAACAGAGGGTTAATATAGTAAACAATCACTCACAATACCTGGGGAACAGAGGGTTAATATAGTAAACAATCACTCACAATACCTGGGGAACAGAGGGTTAATATAGTAAACAATCACTCACAATACCTAGACCACTCACAATACCTGAACAGAGGGTTAATATAGTAAACCCTCACAATACCTGGGGAACAGAGGGTTCAATCACTATCCTGGGGAACAGTTAATATAGTAAACAATCACTCACAAACAATACCTGGGGAACAGAGGGTTAATATAGTAAACAATCACTCACAATACCTGGCGAACAGAGGGTTAATATAGTAAACAATCACTCACAATACCTGGGGAACAGAGGGTTAATATAGTCTAGAGTAGTGCACTCTATATATATAGGGAATAGGGTTCTATAGGGCTCTGGTCTAAAGTAGTGAACTATATATAGGGAATAGGGTTCTATAGGGTCCTGGTCTGGAGTAGTGCACTATATATATATAGGGAATAGGTTTCTATAGTGATCTGGTCTAGAGTAGTGCACTATATATAGGGAATAGGGTTCTATAGACCAGAGAACTATATATAGGGAATAGGGTTCCTCTGGTCTATTGCACTATATATAGGGAATAGGGTTCTATAGGGCTCTGGTCTAAAGTAGTGTACATACATAGGGAATAGGTTTCTATATGGCTCTGGTCTAGAGTAGTGCACTATATAGGGAATAGGGTTCTATTCTGGTCTAAAGTATCACTATATATAGGGAATAGGTTTCTACTCTGGTCTAGATTAGTGCACTATATATAGGGAATAGGGTACTAGAGAGTAGTGCCTATATATAGGGAATAGGGTTCTATAGGGCTCTGGTCTAAAGTAGTGTACTATATATAGGGAATAGGTTTCTATATGGCTCTGGTCTAGATTAGTGCACTATATATAGGGAATAGGGTACTATAGGGCTCTGGTCTAGAGTAGTGCACTATATATAGGGAATAGGGTTCTATAGGGCTCTGGTCTAGATTAGTGCACTATATATAGGGAATAGGGTACTATAGGGCTCTGGTCTAGAGTAGTGCACTATATATAGGGAATAGGGTTCTATAGGGGCTGTGTCTTGAATAGTGCACTATATATAGGGAATAGGGTTCTATAGGGGCTGTGTCTTGAATAGTACACTATATATAGGGAATAGGGTTCTATAGGGCCCTGGTCAAGAGTAGTGCACTATATATAGGGAATAGGGTTCTATAGGGCCCTGGTCAAGAGTAGTGCACTATATATAGGGAATAGGGTTCTATAGGGCCCTGGTCATATGTAGTGCACTATATATAGGGAATAGGGTTCTATAGGGCCCTGGTCTAAAATAGTGCACTATATATATGGAATAGGGTTCTATAGGGCCCTGGTCAAGAGTATTGCACTATATATAGGGAATAGGGTTCCATAGGGTTGTGGTCTGGAGTAGTGCACTATATATAGGGAATAGGGTTCTATAGGGCTCTGGTCTAAAATAGTGCACTATATATAGGGAATAGGGTTCTATAGGGCCCTGGTCTAAAGTAGTGCACTATATATAGAGAATAGGGTTCTATAGGGCCCTGGTCTAAAGTAGTGCATTATATATAGGGAATATGGTTCTATTGGGCCCTGGTCTAAAGTAGTGCACTATATATAGGGAATAGGGTTTCTATAGGGCCCTGGTCTGGAGTAGTGCACCATATATAGGGAATAGGGTTTCTATAGGGTCCTGGTCTAAAGTAGTGCACTATATATAGGGAATAGGGTTCTATAGGGCCCTGGTCTAAAGTAGTGCACTATATATATATATATATATATATATATAGGGAATAGGGTTCTATAGGGCTCTGGTCTGGAGTAGTGCACTATATATATATAGGGAATAGGGTTCTATAGGGCTCTGGTCTAGAGTAGTGCACTATATATAGGGAATAGGGTTCTATAGGGCTCTGGTCTAAAGTAGTGCACTATATATAGGGAATAGGGTTCTATAGGGCCCTGGTCTAAAGTAGTGCACTATATATAGGGAATAGGTTTCTATAGGGCCCTGGTCTAAAGTAGTGCACTATATATAGGGAATAGGATTCTATAGGGCCCTGGTCTAAAGTAGTGCACTATATATAGGAAATAGGGTTCTATAGGGCTCTGGTCTAGAGTAGTGCACTATATATAGGGAATAAGGTTCTATAGGGCCTTGGTCTAAAGTATTGCACTATATATATATAGGGAATAGGGTTCAATAGGGTTCTGGTCTAAAGTAGTGCACTATATATAGGGAATAGGGTTCTATAGGGCTCTGGTCTAAAGTAGTGCACTATATATAGGGAATAGGGTTCTATAGGGCCCTGGTCTAATAGGGGAATAGGGTTCTATAGGGCCCTGGTCTAAAGTAGTGCACTATATATAGGGAATAGGGTACTATAGGGCTCTGGTCTAGAGTAGTGCACTATATATAGGGAATAGGGTTCTATAGGGCTCTGGTCTAGATTAGTGCACTATATATAGGGAATAGGGTACTATAGGGCTCTGGTCTAGAGTAGTGCACTATATATAGGGAATAGGGTTCTATAGGGCCCTGGTCAAGAGTAGTGCACTATATATAGGGAATAGGGTTCTATAGGGCCCTGGTCAAGTAGTGCACTATATATAGGGAATAGGGTTCTATAGGGCCTGGTCATATGTAGTGCACTATATATAGGGAATAGAGTTCTATAGGGCCCTGGTCTAAAATAGTGCACTATATATATGGAATAGGGTTCTATAGGGCCCTGTTCAAGAGTATTGCACTATATATAGGGAATAGGGTTCCATAGGGTTGTGGTCTGGAGTAGTGCACTATATATAGGGAATAGGGTTCTATAGGGCTCTGGTCTAAAATAGTGCACTATATATAGGGAATATGGTTCTATAGGGCCCTGGTCTAAAGTAGTGCACTATATATAGAGAATAGGGTTCTATAGGGCCCTGGTCTAAAGTAGTGCATTATATATAGGGAATATGGTTCTATAGGGCCCTGGTCTAAAGTAGTGCACTATATATAGGGAATAGGGTTTCTATAGGGTCCTGGTCTAAAGTAGTGCACTATATATAGGGAATAGGGTTCTATAGGGCCCTGGTCTAAAGTAGTGCACTATATATATATATATATAGGGAATAGGGTTCTATAGGGCTCTGGTCTAAAGTAGTGCACTATATATAGGGAATAGGGTTCTATAGGGCTCTGGTCTAAAGTAGTGCACTATATATAGGGAATAGGGTTCTATAGGGCCCTGGTCTAAATTAGTGCACTATATATAGGGAATAGGGTTCTATAGGGCCCTGGTCTAAAGTAGTGCACTATATATAGGGAATAGGTTTCTATAGGGCCCTGGTCTAAAGTAGTGCACTATATATAGGGAATAGGATTCTATAGGGCCCTGGTCTAAAGTAGTGCACTATATATAGGGAATAGGGTTCTATAGGGCCCTGGTCTAGAGTAGTGCACTATATATAGGGAATAGGGTTCAATAGGT
This sequence comes from Oncorhynchus masou masou, assembly GCF_036934945.1. NCBI lineage: Eukaryota > Metazoa > Chordata > Actinopteri > Salmoniformes > Salmonidae > Oncorhynchus > Oncorhynchus masou. Next base: position 38,837,024 of record NC_088225.1, read on the forward strand.
TCTGGTCTAAAGTAGTGCATATATATAGGGAATAGGGTTCTCTCTGGTCTAAAGTAGTGCACTATATATAGGGAATAGGGTTCTATAGGGCCCTGGTCTAAAGTAGTGCACTATATATAGGGAATAGGGTTCTATAGGGCTCTGGTCTAAAGTAGTGCACTATATATAGGGAATAGGGTTTTATAGGGCCCTGGTCTAAAGTAGTGCACTATATATAGGGAATAGGGTTCTATAGGGCGCTGGTCTAGAGTAGTGCACTATATAGGGAATAGGGTTCTATAGAGCTCTGGTCAAGAGTAGTGCACTATATATAGGGAATAGGGTTCTATAGGGCTCTGGTCTAAAGTAGTGCACTATATAGGGAATAGGGTTCTATAGGGCCCTGGTCTAAAGTAGTGCATTACATTTACATTTAAGTCATTTAGCAGACGTTCTTATCCAGAGCGACTTCAAATTGGTGAATTCACCTTCTGACATCCAGTGGAACAGCCACTTTACAATAGTGCATCTAAGTCATTAAGGGGGGGGTGAGAAGGATTACTTATCCTATCCTAGGTATTCCTTGAAGAGGTGGGGTTTCAGGTGTCTCCGGAAGGTGGTGATTGACTCCGCTGTCCTGGCGTCGTGAGGGAGTTTGTTCCACCATTGGGGGGCCAGAGCAGCGGTTTTGACTGGGCTGAGCGGGAACTGTACTTCCTCAATGGCAGGGAGGCGAGCAGGCCAGAGGAGGATGAACGCAGTGCCCTTGCTTGGGTGTAGGGCCTGATCAGAGCCTGGAGGTACTGCGGTGCCGTTCCCCTCACAGCTCCGTAGGCAAGCACCATGGTCTTGTAGCGGATGCGAGCTTCAACTGGAAGCCAGTGGAGAGAGCGGAGGAGCGGGGTGACGTGACGTATAGTGACGTGACGTGACGTATAGTGCACTATATATAGGGAATAGGGTTCTATGGGGCTCTGGTCTAAAGTAGTGCACTATATAGGGAATAGGGTTCTATAGGGCCCTTGTCTAAAGTAGTGCACTATATAGGGAATAGGGTTCTATGGGGCTCTGGTCTAAAGTAGTGCACTATATAGGGAATAGGGTTCTATAGGGCCCTGGTCTAAAGTAGTGCACTATATATAGGGAATAGGGTTCTATGGGGCTCTGGTCTAAAGTAGTGCACTATATAGGGAATAGGGTTCTATAGGGCCCTTGTCTAAAGTAGTGCACTATATAGGGAATAGGGTTCTAGTCATTGATGAGACAGGGGGATTTACTTCCTGCATGACTGTTAGCAGCTTCCTTCAGTTGGGGAAGACCATCCATTCATCCATCCATTAATTCATCCATCCATTCACCCATCCATTAATTCATCCATCCATTCATCCATCCATTCATCCATCCATTCTTTCATCCAGTCATCCATCCATTCATTCATCCCTCCATTCATCCATCCATTCATCCAGCCATTAATTCATCCATCCATTCATCCAGCCATTAATTCATCCATCCATTCATCCATCCATTAATTCATCCATCCATCCATTCATCCATCCATTCATCCATCCATCCATTCATCTATCCATTCATCCATTAATTCATCCATTCATCCATCCATCCATCCATTCATCCATCCATTCATCCATTCATCCATTCATTCATCCATCCATTCATCCATCCATTAATTAATCCATCCATTCATTCATCCATCCATTCATTCATCCCTCCATTCATCCATCCATTCATCCATCCATTAATTCATCCATCCATTCATCCATCCATTAATTCATCCATCCATTCATCCATCCATGAATTCATCCATCCATTCATTCATCCATCCATTCATCCATCCATCCATCCATTCATCCCTCCATTCATCCATCCATTAATTCATCCATCCATTCAGTCATCCCTCCATTCATTCATCCCTCCATTCATCCATCCATTCATCCATCCATTCATCCATCCATTAATTCATCCATCCATCCATTCATCCATCCATCCATTCATCCATCCATTCATTCATCCATTAATTCATCCATTCATTCATCCATTCATCCATTCATCCATTCATTCATCCATCCATTCATCCAGTCATTCATCCATCCATTCATCCATTCATCCATCCATTCATCCATCCATCCATTCATTCATTCATTCATTCATCCATTCATCCATTCATTCATCCATTCATTCATCCATCCATTAATTCATCCATCCATTCATCCATCCATTAATTCATCCATCCATTCATTCATCCCTCCATTCATCCATCCATTCATCCAGCCATTAATTCATCCATCCATTCATCCATCCATTAATTCATCCATCCATCCATTCATTCATCCATCCATCCATTAATTAATCCATCCATTCATCCATCCATTAATTCATCCATCCATCCATTCATCCATCCATGAATTCATCCATCCATTCATTCATCCATCCATTCATCCATCCATCCATCCATTCATCCATCCATTCATCCATCCATTCATCCATCCATTAATTCATCCATCCATTCATTCATCCATCCATTCATCCATTCATTCATTCATCCATCCATTCATCCATTCATCCATCCATTCATCCATCCATCCATCCATTCATCCATTCATTCATCCATTCATTCATCCATTCATTCATCCATTCATTCATCCATCCATTCATCCAGTCATTCATCCATCCATTCATCCATCCATCCATCCAGTCATCACTGACCTCACTGATACTGAGTTAATAAGTCAATCAACATGAGTCAGTTTGAATACTGGGTGTCGTTGTTACTCATGTTGTGTGTGTGTGTGTGTGTGTGTGTGTGTGTGTGTGTGTGTGTGTGTGTGTGTGTGTGTGTGTAGTTGACGGCGCGGTAGCTCCAGATTCGATGTGTTCGTATCCTCCTGGGTCTCTGTCTGACTGTGCCAGCCAAGCCCTGTCTCCCCCCTCTGCCTCCCCCCTCTCCCCCAGGACAGGTGAGTTAGAGTCTGTCCTCTCCCTGTCTCTCTGTCCTCTCCCTGTCCCTCTGTCCTCCCTCTGTCCTCTCCCTGTCCCTCTGTCCTCTACCTGTCCCTCTGTCCTCTCCCTGTCCCTCTGTCCTCTCCCTGTCCCTCTGTCCTCTCCCTGTCCCTCTGTCCTCTCCCTGTCCCTCTGTCCTCTCCCTGTCTCTCTGTCCTCTCCCTGTCCATCTGTCCTCTCCCTGTCCCTCTGTCCTCTCCCTGTCCCTCTGTCTTCTCCCTGTCTCTCTGTCCTCTCCCTGTCTCTCTGTCCTCTCCCTGTCTCTCTGTCCTCTCCCTGTCTCTCTGTCCTCTCTGTCTCTCTGTCCTCTCCCTGTCTCTCTGTCCTCTCCCTGTCTCTCTGTCCTCTCCGTCTCTCTGTCCTCTCCCTGTCTCTCTGTCCTCTCCCTGTCTCTCTGTCCTCTCCCTGTCTCTCTGTCCTCTCCCTGTCTCTCTGTCCTCTCCCTGTCTCTCTGTCCTCTCCCTGTCTCTCTGTCCTCTCCCTGTCTCTCTGTCCTCTCCCTGTCTCTCTGTCCTCTCCCTGTCTCTCTGTCCTCTCCCTGTCTCTCTGTCCTCTCTTCCTCCTGACCCTGTACTCTATATATGCAAAAAACCTCTTAAACAAAGCCAATCACATGAGAATGTTACTGTGTGTGTGTGTGTGTGTGTGTGTGTGTGTGTGTGTGTGTGTGTGTGTGTGTGTGTGTGTGTGTGTGTGTGTGTGTGTGTGTGTGTGTGTGTGTGTGTGTGTGTGTGTGTGTGTGTGTGTGTGTGTGTGTGTGTGTGTGTGTGTGTGTGTGTGTGTGCGTGCGTGCGTGCGTGCGTGCGTGCGTGTGTGTGTGTGTTACAGAGGAGTACATTCACCAAGCCAAGGCTCACCTGAGGGGAATGTGCCAGGTAAGACCAAGGGGTACAGATAGAGGGACCGTTGAGTTGGGTACTTTTTTCAAAAGACAACTCTACCTGTCTCTCCAACCAATGACGCTGTCTCAACAGGAGATGGAGGCGGGCCTTAGCCTGGCGACCCACTATGTTGACGTGCGATTGGTCCAGAGGCAGATCCTGATTGGCTCAGGGAAGAACAGCAGCAAGTGCCTGGAGAAAGATTTGGTCGTTATCGGAGACGCGGAGAGGAGGCGGGGCTCGTTGGCCAGGAGTCAGGTCAGACCCTGTGACATCATTGTTACGTTGTCACCTACAGAGACACTATTAGTATTTAGTCTGAAGGCTGTCGTTACTTCGTCACTACATGTCTTTCTTCCTCGATTTATGATTCTGTCTGTCAGGAAAAGTGTAATTAAATAATGAATAATAATTGTAATTAATAATGAATGTATTTATTGTCTGTGTTTGTCGTCAGGTGTTTGAGAGCTCCACCGGGGCGAAACCCAAACGTTCCATCGTGTTGCTAGGCAACGCCGGCATGGGTAAAAGCACGCTCATCAAGAAGCTCTGCGTTGATTGGTCCGACGGCCTCCTGCCACAGTTTGACTTTGTGTTCTTACTGGACGGTAAGGCTCTGACCCTCCCCCCTGAGCCAACCTATAGCCTTCGGTCCCTCCTCCTACACCTCTCCTGTCCCCACCCACGGGATGTCTTCAATCAGGTCCTCTCTGCCCCGGAGCGTGTGCTGGTGATATTCGATGGCTTCGAGGTGGTGCGTGACTTGGAGGGGCTGCTTCAGTTTCCAGCGGATGACAGTAAAGGGGAGAACTACAGCGTTAGACAGCTGTTCTCAGGTTTGCTCCAGGGGAAGCTCCTACCAGGCTGCTCACTGCTCCTCTCTGCCCGACCACAAGGCACCGTCAGTGGGCTGCTGAGACGGGCTGACAGCCTCCTGGAACTCTCTGGCTTCTCCCCTCCGGACATAGAGAGATACCTGGGACAATACTTCTCTGGACAGTCGCTAGAGGCCCCAACCTCCGTCCCAGACTCAATCCCAGTCCCAACCTCAGTCCTAGCACCAGTCCCAGTCCCAGTCCCAGTCCCAACCTCAGTCCCAGTCCCAACCTCAGTCCCAGTCCCAGTCCCACTCCCAGTCCCAACCTCAGTCCCAGTCCCAGTCTCACTCCCAGTCCCAACCTCAGTCCCAGTCCCAGTCCCAGTCCCAATCTCAGTCCCAGTCCCAGTCCCAACCTCAGTCCCAGTCCCAACCTCAGTCCCAGTCCTAGCCCTCACCAGGCTCCACAGTCAGCCGTACCTTCTGTCTGTGTGTTGGAACCCAGCTCTGTGTCACATGGTCTGTCTGCTTCTAGAACACTGGGATGTTTCGGAGCCACTCCCCTCCACGCTGACGGGACTGTGTTACAGGGTGTTGCTCCTAAAGATGGGACGACACATCCTTAAACGCACACACTGTCAATCCCTACCCCAAACTCAAACCCAGGCACACACTCACACCCTTAAACACAGTCAAAAACACGTCCTTAAACGTACACACTGTCAATCCCTACCCCAAACTCAAACCCAGGCACACACTCACACCCTTAAACACAGTCAAAAAGACGTCCTTAAACACACAAGCAACTGGACACGAACACACATCCGCACTCGCTCTCACACTCAATCCCAAAATCAATTAGAAGACCAGAAGAGGACGATAGAGAAGAGGGAGGAGGAAGAGAGAGAGAGGGAGGGAGAGAAAGAGAGAGAGGAGAAGAGGGAGGAGGGAGAGGAAGAGAGAGAGGAGAAGAGGGAGGAGGAAGAGAGAGAGAGGGAGGAGGGAGAGGAAGAGAGAGAGGAGAAGAGGGAGGAGGAAGTGAGAGAGAGGGAGAGGGGGAGAGAAAGAGAGAGAGAGGGAGGAGGGAGAGGAAGGGAGAGAGACGGAGGAGGGAGAGAAAGAGAGAGAGGAAGAGAACAGGTGTGTTCTGTCAGAGTTGAGCAGTCTGGCTTGGCAGGGGGTTAAAGGTCATTCATCTCTCCTGACTCTGGACAATACCGTCTGTGTCAGGCTGCGGATGTTTGGCCTGAGGACTGGACTGGTCCATTCTCACTGGCTGAGGGGGGAGCAGGGCAGAGATTGTGACGGTGGCGGTGGCGGCGTGAGTTCCGACAACATCCTGTCCTGGGCCCACCCTTTCCTGCAAAGCTTCCTGGGCGGGGCCCACCTGTCCGTCTCCAGCTGTGTGTCTGACCGGGCTCTGCTGACCCAGATACTACCACAGGTAGAATGACTGTTTTCTATTGAAACTCTGTCCATATGTCCCTCTGTAGACTATGACCTGAACCAGCACCAGTTTTCTATTGAAACTCTGTCCATATGTCCCTCTGTAGACTATGACCTGAACCAGCACCAGTTTTCTATTGAAACTCTGTCCATATGTCCCTCTATAGACTATGACCTGAACCAGCACCAGTTTTCTATTGAAACTCTGTCCATATGTCCCTCTGTAGACTATGACCTGAACCAGCACCAGTTTTCTATTGAAACTCTGTCCATATGTCCCTCTGTAGACTATGACCTGAACCAGCACCAGTTTTCTATTGAAACTCTGTCCATATGTCCCTCTGTAGACTATGACCGTAACCAGCACCAGTTTTCTATTGAAACTCTGTCCATATGTCCCTCTGTAGACTATGACCTGAACCAGCACCAGTTTTCTATTGAAACTCTGTCCATATGTCCCTCTGTAGACTATGACCGGAACCAGCACCAGTTTTCTATTGAAACTCTGTCCATATGTCCCTCTGTAGACTATGACCTGAACCAGCACCTCCTTCCAGCTCGGACTCTGCTGTTTATTGAGGGAAATGCTTCCTTTCTATGTCTGTGATGTGTGGTTGTCCCACACAGCTTCCTGAAGACGAATGAACTGACAGGAAGTGGCTCTGGATAAGAGTGTCTGCCAAATGACTAACGTGTAAATGTACTCCTGTTCTACTCTACTCTGTTCTACTCTACTCTATTCTACTCTACTCTGTTCTGTTCTACTCTACTCTACTCTGTTCTGCTCTGTTCTACTCTACTCTGTTCTACTCTACTCTATTCTACTCTACTCTATTCTACTCTACTCTGTTCTGCTCTATTCTACTCTACTCTGTTCTACTCTACTCTACTCTATTCTGTTCTACTCTACTCTACTCTATTCTGTTCTACTCTACTCTACTCTATTCTATTCTGCTCTACTCTGCTCTGCAGCCCAGGGGGAGGCGACGGCCTCAGGGAGAGTGTCTGGACCTTGCTCAGCGATTCGCCGTCGGGCTGCTTTTCCGGAACAATGCAGAACTTCGGCACCTGGCCACCCTGGATACCGACGCCATGAAAGTGGTGGCGGCCAAGCGAGCCGCTGTGACATCACACCTGGAGAACCTTCGCCATGGCGACCTGAGCCCCGCTCGGCTCCTGGAGGCGTGTCACTGTGTTTACGAGACGGGCGACGTCCTCCTGGTCAGGCACCTGGTACGGAACCTTCCCGAGGTCCTGTCGTTCCAAGGGGTCCCGCTGTGCCCCGCCGACGCCTTCGTAGTGTGGAACCTTTTGGACCAGTGTAGAACGCTGAGGAGGAGGTTCTGTCTGGGGCTGGAGGACACAGGACTGAGGATGACAGGATTAAAACTACTGACGGGTCTCAACAACATACACTCATACAGGTACTGGTACTGTTACACTGATAGACCTGCTACAGATCTGTTACAGTGTATATCTAGACCTGCTACAACATACACTCATACAGGTACTGGTACTGTTACAGTGATAGACCTGCTACAGATCTGTTACAGTGTATATCTAGACCTGCTACAACATACACTCATACAGGTACTGGTACTGTTACACTGATAGACCTGCTACAGATCTGTTACAGTGTATATCTAGACCTGCTACAACATACACTCATACAGGTACTGCTACTGTTACACTGATAGACCTGCTACAGATCTGTTACAGTGTATATCTAGACCTGCTACAACATACACTCATACAGGTACTGGTACTGTTACACTGATAGACCTGCTACAGATCTGTTACAGTGTATATCTAGACCTGCTACAACATACACTCATACAGGTACTGGTACTGTTACACTGATAGACCTGCTACAGATCTGTTACAAGGTATATCTACAACAGTATAGATCTGTTACATGATACATCTAGAACAGTACAGATCTGTTACATTATATATCTAGAACAGTATAGATCTGTTACAGTATTGATCTAGAACAGTATAGATCTGTTACAGTATAGATTTTAAACAGTATAGTTCTTAAACAATATAGATCTAGAACAGTATATATCTAGAATAGTATAGATCTGTTACAGTATAGCTCTAGAACAGTATATATCTAGAATGTTATAGATCTCTTACAGTATAGATCTGTTACAGAATATATCTAGAACAGTATAGATCTAGAACAGTACAGATCTGTTACAGTATAGATCTAGAACAGTATAGATCTGTTACAGTATAGATCTAGAACAGTATAGATCTGATACAGTATAGATATAGAACAGTATAGATCTGTTACTGTGTAGCTCTAGAACAGTATAGATCTGTTACAGTATAGATCTGATACAGTATAGATCTGTTACAGTATAGATCTAGAACAGTATAGATCTGTTACAGTATAGATCTAGAACAGTATAGATCTAGAACAGTATAGATCTGTTACAGTATAGATCTAGAACAGTATAGATCTGTTACAGTACAGATCTAGAACAGTATAGATCTAGAACAGTACAGATCTGTTACAGTATAGATCTAGAAGAGTATAGATCTAGAACAGTATAGATCTGTTACAGCATATATCTAGAACAGTATATATCTGTTACAGTATAGATATAGAACAGTATATATCTGTTACAGTATAGATCTAGAACAGTATAGATCTGTTACAGTATAGATCTAGAACAGTATAGATCTAGAACAGTATAGATCGAGAACAGTATAGATCTAGAACAGTATAGATCTAGAACAGTATAGATCTGTTACAGTATAGATCTAGAACAGTATAGATCTAGAACAGTATAGATCTGATGTTCTCACTCTACTGTGTGTAGAACTTGTACATTTAGTTTTCTGATATGTGTGTTTCGAACACGACTCTCGTGTGTGTGTGTGTGTGTGTGTGTGTGTGTGTGTGTGTCCGTCCCAGGGCGAGTATCGCTGACACCATCACTCTGTGGGAGGAGCTAGAGCAGAGTGGGGAGGAGGAGCTTCTGAAAGCGGCGGTGTCCAAGTTGACCCTTAACCCTTTCAGAGCCACACAGGTGTCCCACGTCCAACACCTGTCCACACTGGTCAACATACACACAAGCAGGAGACTGTCTGAGAGGTACGCCAATACAGCACACACACACACACACGCACGCACGCACACACACACACACTCACCATCTACAATACAATACAGTAGACAGTAACCTGCCCAGCTCTTGTTACAGCCATCTACAATACATACACACATCTACATACATACATACATACACAATACATACATATATATATATACACACACACACACATATACATACATACACACACACACACATATATATATATACTGGCATGTTCAAAGCCCTTGTGATGTGTCCGTCATCATTTCAGCCAATCAGATGGTGTCCTGGGGGAGGGTCTTCCTGCAGTCAGAGATCTTCACAAGCTGGAGTTTGAGTGAGTGTCATTATTCAACCACTATCACTAGGTAATAAGTCAATACACTTTGATTTGACTAGGTAATAAGCCATTAAACTTTGATTTTACTAGATAATGAGTCAATACACTTGGATTTGACTAGGTAATGAGTCAATGCACTTGGATTTGACTAGGTAATGAGTCAATACACTTGGATTTGACTAGGTAATAAGTCAATACACTTTGATTTTACTAGGTAATAAGCCAATAAACTTGGATTTGACTAGGTAATAAGTCAAGAGTTTCCACTCTGACTAGGTGATAAATCAAGAGTTACCACTCTGACTAGGTGATAAGTCAATAGTTACCACTCTGACTTGGTAATAAGTCAATAGTTACCACTCTGACTTGGTAATAAGTCAAGAGTTACCACACTGACTTGGTAATAAGTCAAGAGTTACCACTCTGACTAGGTAATAAGTCAAGAGTTACCACTCTGACTAGGTAATAAGTCAAGAGTTACCACTCTGACTAGGTAATAAGTCAAGAGTTACCACTCTGACTAGGTAATAAGTCAAGAGTTACCACTCTGACTAGGTAATAAGTCAAGAGTTACCACTCTGACTAGGTAATAAGTCAAGAGTTATCACTCTGACTAGGTAATAAGTCAAGAGTTACCACTCTGACTAGGTAATAAGTCAAGAGTTACCACTCTGACTAGGTAATAAGTCAAGAGTTACCTCTCTGACTAGGTAATAAGTCAAGAGTTACCTCTCTGACTAGGTAATAAGTCAAGAGTTACCACTCTGACTAGGTAATAAGTCAAGAGTTACCTCTCTGACTAGGTAATAAGTCAAGAGTTACCTCTCTGACTAGGTAATAAGTCAAGAGTTACCTCTCTGACTAGGTAATAAGTCAAGAGTTACCACTCTGACTAGGTAATAAGTCAAGAGTTACCTCTCTGACTAGGTAATAAGTCAAGAGTTACCTCTCTGACTAGGTAATATGTCAAGAGTTATCACTCTGACTAGGTGATAAGTCAAGAGTTATCACTGGTTTGACTAGGTAATAAGTCAAGAGTTACCACTCTGACTAGGTAATATGTCAAGAGTTATCACTCTGACTAGGTAATAAGTCAAGAGTTATCACTGGTTTGACTAGGTAATAAGTCAAGAGTTACCACTCTGACTAGGTAATAAGTCAAGAGTTACCACTCTGACTAGGTAATATGTCAAGAGTTACCACTCTGACTAGGTAATAAGTCAAGAGTTACCACTCTGACTAGGTAATAAGTCAAGAGTTACCACTCTGACTAGGTAATAAGTCAAGAGTTACCACTCTGACTAGGTAATAAGTCAAGAGTTACCACTCTGACTTGCTAATAAGTCAAGAGTTACCACTCTGACTAGGTAATAAGTCAAGAGTTACCTCTCTGACTAGGTAATATGTCAAGAGTTACCACTCTGACTAGGTAATAAGTCAAGAGTTACCACTCTGACTAGGTAATAAGTCAAGAGTTATCACTCTGACTAGGTAATAAGTCAAGAGTTACCACTCTGACTAGGTAATAAGTCAAGAGTTATCACTGAGAAAGTGTGTTTGTGTGTGTGTACAGGTTGGGGCCAGTGAATGGTCCTCTGGCGCTCCCTAAACTCCTGGAGCTGCTGCCAGCCCTGCACAGTCTACATCACCTGGAGTAAGTATCGCTCTACTGATGGACCACGGGACAACGGCTTTCACTTTATTACGCTGTCGGTCTAATCTCTCTGTCTCCCTAATCTCTCTGTCTCCCTCACCCAGTCTGGAGAACAGTAAACTGGGGGACAGTGGGGCTGAGGGTCTGGCTGGAGCTGTGCTGTCTCTCTCCTCTCTGCAGATTATCAAGTAAGAAACCTCACACTGAGCTCTCTAGTCTCTCGATCAACCTGTTCATCACTGAGCTCTCTACTCTCTAGATCAGCCTGTCCATCACTGAGCTGTCTACTCTCTAGATCAACCTGTCCATCACTGAGCTCTCTAATCTCTAGATCAACCTGTCCATCACTGAGCTCTCTAGATAATATCTATCTGTAGATCTCTGGGGTCATTATGACCCAGAAAAGGTTGGTGACCTCTGCCCTAGATAATATCTATCTGCACTATACTGTGCTTTTGTTAACAATGTTTATGGTCTCTCCACCTCTCTCCTCCTCTCTCCTCCTCTCTTCTTTTCTCCTCCTCTCCGCCCCTCCTCCTTTCTCCCCACTCTCCTCCTCTCCGCCCCTCCTCCTTTCTCCCCACTCTCCTCCTCTCCGCCCCTCCTCCTTTCTCCCCACGCTCCTCTTCTCCGCCCCTCCTCCTTTCTCCCCACGCTCCTAATCCCTCTCCGCCCCTCCTCCTTTCTCCCCACTCTCCTCCTCTCCGCCCCCCTCCTTTCTCCCCACTCTCCTCCTCTCCGCCCCTCCTCCTTTCTCCCCACTCTCCTCCTCTCCGCCCCTCCTCCTTTCTCCCCACGCTCCTCTTCTCCGCCCCTCCTCCTTTCTCCCCACTCTCCTCATCTCTGCCCCTCCTCCTTTCTCCTCCTCTCCACCCCTCCTCCTTTCTTTCCCCCTCTCCTTTCTCCTCCCCTCCTCTCTTCTTCTCTTCCCTCCTCTCCTTTCTCCCCTCCTCCTCTCCTTTCTCCTCTCCTCCTCTCCTTTCTCCCCTCCTCCTCTCCTTTTTCCTCCCCTTCTCTCCTTTCTCCTCCCCTTCTCTCCTTTCTCCTCCCCTTTTCTCCTTTCTCCTCCCCTTCTTTCCTTTCTCCTCCCCTCTTCTTCTCTCCCCTCTCCTCCTCTCCTTTCTCCTCCTCTCCTCCCCTTTCTCCACCCCTCCTCTCCTCCCCTTTCACCTCCCCTCCTCTCCTCCTCTTTCGCCTCCTCTCCTCTTTCTCCTCCTTTCCTCTCCTCCCCTCCTCTCTTCTCTTCTCTTCTCTTCTCTCAGTCTCTCCCAGAACTGTATAGGGGACCAGGGAATAGGGAGTCTGGCTCCTGCTCTGTCTACCCTCCCCTCGCTGCACTGTCTCAGGTATACACACACACACACACACACACACACACACACACACACACACACACACACACACACACACACCCTGTCTATTGTCCAGTCTGTAATCTGATGGTCTAATCCCGTCTATTGTCCAGTCTGTAATCTGATGGTCTAATCCCGGCTATTGGCCAGTCTGTAATCTGATGGTCTAATCCCATCTATTGTCCAGTCTGTAATCTGATGGTCTAATCCCGTCTATTGTCCAGTCTGTAATCTGATGGTCTAATCCCGGCTATTGGCCAGTCTGTAATCTGATGGTCTAATCCCGTCTATTGTCCAGTCTGTAATCTGATGGTCTAATCCCGTCTATTGTCCAGTGTGTAATCTGATGTTCTAATCCCGTCTATTGTCCAGTCTGTAATCTGATGGTCTAATCCCGTCTATTCTCCAGTCTGTAATCTGATGGTCTAATCCCGTCTATTGTCCAGTCTGTAATTTGATGGTCTAATCCCGTCTATTGTCCAGTCTGTAATCTGATGGTCTAATCCCGTCTATTGTCCAGTCTGTAATCTGATGGTCCAATCCCGTCTATTGTCCAGTCTGTAATCTGATGGTCTAATCCCGTCTATTGTCCAGTCTGTAATCTGATGGTCTAATCCCGTCTATTGTCCAGTCTGTAATCTGATGGTCTAATCCCGTCTATTGTCCAGTCTGTAATCTGATGGTCTAATCCCGTTATAAAACTAGCAGTATTGTCCAGTCTGTAATCTGATGGTCTAATCCCGTCTATTGTCCAGTCTGTAATCTGATGGTCTAATCCCGTCTATTGGCCAGTCTGTAATCTGATGGTCTAATCCCGTCTATTGTCCAGTCTGTAATCTGATGGTCTAATCCAGTCTATTCTCCAGTCTGTAATCTGATGGTCTAATCCCGTCTATTGTCCAGTCTGTAATCTGATGGTCTAATCCCGTCTATTCTCTAGTCTGTAATCTGATGGTCTAATCCCGTCTATTGTCCAGTCTGTAATCTGATGGTCTAATCCAGTCTATTCTCCAGTCTGTACAGTAATGTGATATCTGACGGGGGTGCTGAGAGTCTGGCTGCTGTTTTACCTCAGATGACATCACTCAGTGACCTGGAGTAAGTCTGAATTATAAAACATTACAGCAGTAAGTCTGAATTATAAAACTATACAGCAGTAAGTCTGAATTATAAAACTATACTGCAGTAAAACAGCAGTAAATCTGAATTATAAAACATTACAGCAGTAAAACAGCATTAAGTCTGAATTATAAAACTATACTGCAGTAAAACAGCAGTAAGTCTGAATTATAAAACATTACAGCAGTAAAACAGCAGTAAGTCTGAATCATAAAACATTACAGCAGTAAAACAGCAGTAAGTCTGAATTATAAAACTATACTGCAGTAAAACAGCAGTAAGTCTGAATTATAAAACTATACTGCAGTAAAACAGCAGTAAGTCTGAATTATAAAACATTACTGCAGTAGCACAGCAGTAACTCTGAATTATAAAACATTACAGCAGTAAGTCTGAATCATAAAACAATACGGCAGTAAAACAGCAGTAAGTCTGAATTATAAAACATTACAGCAGTAAAACAGCAGTAAGTCTGAATCATAAAACATGACTGCAGTAGCACAGCAGTATTGACACGGTAGTGTGTATGTAGTACCCCCTGTTGCTATGGGATCAGTAGCTGTCGCCACACTACTGTTCACAACTACTCCAGTCCGACTCATTGTTTCGTCTACAGTGTCAAGTACAACAGCTTCACGGCCCTGGGAGCTCAGAGTCTGGCTTCCAGTCTGAGGGACTGTCCATGGATCAAGAGTCTGGGGTAGGACGCTCATAGAACACAATCACATCGCCATAACATATAGGAGGAAGTCCCATTGATCTAATAGTCGATTACAATCACGATAACGTCTAGGAGGAAGTCACTGTCGAACAGAATAAAACATGGAAACAGAGATGGTTTCGCTCAAAATACAATATTTAGTTGGATTTCCTCTCCCTCTCTCTCTCTCTGTCTCTCTACCTCTCTCTCTGTCTCTCTACCTCTCTCTCTCTCTCTCTACCTCTCTCTCTCTCTCTGTCTCTCTACCTCTCTCTCTCTCTCTCTCTCTCTACCTCTCTCTCTCTCTCTCTCTCTCTCTGCCTCTCTCAATCTCTGTCTCTCTACCTCTCTCTCTCTCTGCCTCTCTCTCTCTCTGCCTCTCTCTCTCCTCTCTCTCTCCTCCCTCTCTCTCTCTCTCTCCTCTCTCTCCTCCCTCTCTCCTCCCTCTCTCTCTGTCTCTCTCTCCTCTCTCTCTCTCTCTCCTCGCTCTCTCTCCTCTCTCTCCTCTCTCTCTCTCCTCCCTCTCTCTCTCTCTCTCTCTCTCTCTCTCTCTCTCCTCTCTCCTCCCTCTCTCTCTGTCTCTCTCTCTCTCTCTCTCTCTCTCTCTCTCTCTCTCTCTCTCTCTCTCTCCTCTCTCTCCTCCCTCTCTCTCTCTCCTCTCTCTCTCTCTCTCTCTCTCCCTCTCTCTCTCTCTCTCTCTCTCTCTCTCTCTCTCTCTCTCTCTCTCTCTCTCTCCTCTCTCTCTCTCTCTCCCTCTCTCTCTCTCTCTCTCTCTCTCTCTCTCTCCTCTCTCTCCCTCCCTCTCTCCTCCCCCTCTCTCTCCTCCCTCTCTCTCTCTCTCCTCTCTCTCCTCTCTCTCTCCTCCCCCCCTCTCTCTCTCTCCTCCCTCTCTCTCTCTCCTCTCTGTCCTCTCTCTCTCCTCTCTCTCCTTCCTCTCTCCTCCCTCTCTCTCTCTGTCTCTCTCCTCTCTCTCTCTCCTTCCTCTCTCCTCCCTCTCTCTCTCTGTCTCTCTCTCTCTCTCTCCCTCTCTCTCTCCTCCCTCTCTCTCTCTTCCTCTCTCTCTCTCTCTCTCTCTCTCTCTCTCTCCTCTCTCTCTCACTCTCTCTCTCTCTCTCTGTCTCTCTCTCTCTCTCTCCTCTCTCTCTCTCCAGGATGTGGAATGTGTGTATTCCCTACGGAGTGTTAGAGAGACTGCAACAACAGGACCCACGGATACAGCTGCTCTAGAACATTGTTCTAATGTTGTTCTAACAGAACCCCAGAGGATACAGCTGCTCTAGAACATTGTTCTGTTGTTCTAACAGAACCCCAGAGGATACAGCTCTGACAGGATATATAATATCAGGATACACCACTGCTCTGTGTTCCTGGACACCACTGCTCTGTGTTCCTGGACACCACTGTTCTGTGTTCCTGGACACCACTGCTCTGTGTTCCTGGACACCACTGTACTGTGTTCCTGGACACCACTGTACTGTGTTCCTGGACACCACTGTTCTGTGTTCCTGGACACCACTGTACTGTGTTCCTGGACACCACTGTTCTGTGTTCCTGGACACCACTGTACTGTGTTCCTGGACACCACTGTTCTGTGTTCCTGGACACCACTGTACTGTGTTCCTGGACACCACTGTACTGTGTTCCTGGACACCACTGTACTGTGTTCCTGGACACCACTGTTCTGTGTTCCTGGACACCGCTGTACTGTGTTCCTGGACACCACTGTTCTGTGATCCTGGACACCACTGTTCTGTGTTCCTGGACACCACTGTACTGTGTTCCTGGACACCACTGTACTGTGTTCCTGGACACCACTGTTCTGTGTTCCTGGACACCTCTGTTCTGTGTTCCTGGACACCACTGTTCTGTGTTCCTGGACACCTCTGTTCTGTGTTCAGAGGGAGATGGTTAATATAGAACTGGACACCACTGTTCTGTGTTCCTGGACACCTCTGTTCTGTGTTCCTGGACACCTCTGTTCTGTGTTCCTGGACACCACTGTTCTGTGTTCCTGGACACCTCTGTTCTGTGATCCTGGACACCACTGTTCTGTGTTCCTGGACACCACTGTACTATGTTCCTGGACACCACTGTACTGTGTTCCTGGACACCACTGTTCTGTGTTCCTGGACACCTCTGTTCTGTGTTCCTGGACACCACTGTTCTGTGTTCCTGGACACCTCTGTTCTTTGCACTGACATTTGAATGTATTTGTTATGTTTAATACTGTTCTGTGGATCATTTCTGTACTGATCACTATATTAAATATGTACTGAAAAATAAAACTTGAGGTGGTTAATATAGAACTGGACCTGACTACTCTACAGAACCAGAACCAGAGATAGACAGATGAGATGGTTAATATAGAACTGGACCTGACTACTCTACAGAACCAGAATCAGGGGAGATGGTTAATATAGAACTGGACCTGACTACTCTACAGAACCAGAACCAGAGATAGACAGAGGAGATGGTTAATATAGAACTGGACCAGACTACTCTACAGAACCAGAACCAGAGATAGACAGAGAATATGGTTAATATAGAACTGGACCTGACTACTCTACAGAACCAGAACCAGAGGAGATGGTTAATATAGAACTGGACCTGACTACTCTACAGAACCAGAACCAGAGATAGACAGAGAATATGGTTAATATAGAACTGGACCTGACTACTCTACAGAACCAGAACCAGAGATAGACAGAGGAGATGGTTAATATAGAACTGGACCTGACTACTCTACAGAACCAGAACCAGAGTAGATGGTTAATATAGAACTGGACTAGATTACTCTACAGAACCAGAACCAGAGATAGACAGAGGAGATGGTTAATATAGAACTGGACCTGACTAATCTACAGAACCAGAACCAGAGATAGACAGAGGAGATGGTTAATATAGAACTGGACCTGACTACAGAACCAGAACCAGAGATAGACAGAGGAGATGGTTAATATAGAACTGGACCTGACTACTCTACAGAACCAGAACCAGAGATAGACAGAGGAGATGGTTAATATAGAACTGGAACTGACTACTCTACAGAACCAGAACCAGAGATAGACAGAGGAGATGGTTATTATAGAACTGGACCTGACTACTCTACAGAACCAGAACCAGAGATAGACAGAGGAGATGGTTAATATCGAACTGGACCAGACTACTCTACAGAACCAGAACCAGAGATAGACAGAGGACAAGGTTAATATAGAACTGGACCTGACTACTCTACAGAACCAGAACCAGAGATAGACAGAGGAGATGGTTAATATAGAACTGGACCTGACTTCTCTACAGAACCAGAACCAGAGATAGACAGAGGAGATGGTTAATATAGAACTGGACCAGACTACTCTACAGAACCAAAACCAGAGATAGATAGAGGAGATGGTTAATATAGAACTGGACCTGACTACTCTACAGAACCAGAACCAGAGATAGACAGAGGAGATGGTTATTATAGAACTGGACCTGACTACTCTACAGAACCAGAGATAGACAGAGGAGATGGTTATTATAGAACTGGACCTGACTACTCTACAGAACCAGAACCAGAGATAGACAGAGGAGATGGTTAATATAGAACTGGACCTGACTACTCTACAGAACCAGAACCAGAGATATACAGAGGAGATGGTTATTATAGAACTGGACCTGACTACTCTACAGAACCAGAACCAGAGATAGACAGAGGAGATGGTTATTATAGAACTGGACCTGACTACTCTACAGAACCAGAACCAGAGATAGACAGAGGAGATGGTTAATATAGAACTGGACCAGACTACTCTCCAGAACCAGAGATAGACAGAGGACGAGGTTAATATAGAACTGGACCTGACTACTCTACAGAACCAGAACCAGAGATAGATAGAGAGATGGTTAATATAGAACTGGAACTGACTACTCTACAGAACCAGAACCAGAGATAGACAGAGGATGAGGTTAATATAGAACTGGACCTGACTACTCTACATAACCAGAACCAGAGATAGACAGAGGAGATGGTTAATATAGAACTGGACTAGACGACTCTACAGAACCAGAACCAGAGATAGACAGAGGAGATGGTTAATATAGAACTGGACTAGACTACTCTACAGAACCAGAACCAGAGATAGACAGAGGAGATGGTTAATATAGAACTGGACCTGACTACTCTACAGAACCAGAACCAGAACCAGAGGAGATGGTTAATATAGAACTGGACCTGACTACTCTACAGAACCAGAACCAGAGATAGACAGAGGAGATGGTTAATATAGAACTGGACTAGACGACTCTACAGAACTAGAACCAGAGATAGACAGAGGAGATGGTTAATATAGAACTGGACTAGACGACTCTACAGAACCAGAACCAGAGATAGACAGAGGATGAGGTTAATATAGAACTGGACTAGACGACTCTACAGAACCAGAACCAGAGGAGATGGTTAATATAGAACTGGACTAGACGACTCTACAGAACCAGAGATAGACAGAGGATGAGGTTAATATAGAACTGGACTAGACGACTCTACAGAACCAGAGATAGACAGAGGAGATGGTTAATATAGAACTGGACTAGACGACTCTACAGAACCAGAACCAGAGGAGATGGTTAATATAGAACTGGACCTGACTACTCTACAGAACCAGAACCAGAGATAGACAGAGGAGATGGTTAATATAGAACTGGACCTGACTACTCTACAGAACCAGAACCAGAGATAGACAGAGGAGATGGTTAATATAGAACTGGACCTGACTACTCTACAGAACCAGAACCAGAGATAGACAGAGGAGATGGTTAATATAGAACTGGACTAGACGACTCTACAGAACCAGTGTAATGGGTATGTTTGTCCGATACAGGTTCAATCAGGGTTATTTCTGGCCTTACTGTTGAAGCGTGTACTTCCTTATAGCAGGTTTCTGTTCCGTGTTTTCTGGATAAAAACAGAATTATCTGAATGTCTTCCGGTTAGAAACGACCAGATGACATTCCTCTCCGGCCTATCAGAGATCAACCTGCCAAGACAATGTTTGTTTTTTTCATGGGAGGAGTTTGTTTTGCATCAACGGTGTGGGTGGAGAGTTCACTTCCGGACCAACGGGAAGGTTTAAAATGTGGAAAAACCTCCGCCCTCCTGGGTGATCATTTACAAACACAGTTATAATATCAGGTAGAGTAGTATAATATCAGGTACAGTAGTATAATATCAGGTACAGTAGTATAATATCAGGTACAGTAGTATAATATCAGGTACAGTAGTATAATATCAGTATCTACTGTTATAATATCAGGTACAGTAGTATAATATCAGGTACAGTAGTATAATATCAGGTACAGTAGTATAATATCAGGTACAGTAGTATAATATCAGGTACAGTAGTATAATATCAGTATCTACTGTTATACTATCAGGTACAGTAGTATAATATCAGGTACAGTAGTATAATATCAGGTACAGTAGTATAATATCAGTATCTACTGTTATAATATCAGGTACAGTAGTATAATATCAGTATCTACTGTTATAATATCAGGTACAGTAGTATAATATCAGTAGTATATAATATCAGGTACAGTAGTATAATATCAGGTACTAGTTATATCAGGTATCAGTTATAATATCAGTACAGTAGTATAATATCAGGTACAGTAGTATAATATCAGGTACAGTAGTATAATATCAGTATAATATATCAGGTACAGTAGTATAATATCAGTATCTACTGTTATAATATCAGGTACAGTAGTATAATATCAGGTACAGTAGTATAATATCAGGTACAGTAGTATAATATCAGTATCTACTATCAGTACAGTATAATATCAGGTACAGTAGTATAATATCAGTATCTACTGTTATACTATCATCAGTAGTATAATATCAGTAGTATAATATCAGGTACAGTAGTATATATATCAGGTACAGTAGTATATCAGGTATCAGGTACAGTAGTATAATATCAGGTACAGTAGTATAATATCAGTATCTACTGTTATAATATCAGGTACAGTAGTATAATATCAGTATCTAGTTATAATATCAGGTACAGTAGTATAATATCAGTATAGTATATATATCAGGTACAGTAGTATATATCTACAGTTATAATATCAGGTACAGTAGTATAATATCAGTAGTATAATATCAGGTACAGTAGTATAATATCAGTATCTACTGTTATAATATCAGGTACAGTAGTATAATATCAGTATCTACTGTTATAATATCAGGTACAGTAGTATAATATCAGTATCTACTGTTATACTATCAGGTACAGTAGTATAATATCAGGTACAGTAGTATAATATCAGTATCTACTGTTATAATATCAGGTACAGTAGTATAATATCAGTATCTACTGTTATAATATCAGGTACAGTAGTATAATATCAGTATCTACTGTTATAATATCAGGTACAGTAGTATAATATCAGTATCTACTGTTATAATATCAGGTATAGTATAATATCAGGTACAGTAGTATAATATCAGGTACAGTAGTATAATATCAGGTACAGTAGTATAATATCAGGTACAGTAGTATAATATCAGGTACTGTTATAATATCAGGTACAGTAGTATAATATCAGTATCTACTGTTATAATATCAGGTACAGTAGTATAATATCAGGTACAGTAGTATAATATCAGGTACAGTAGTATAATATCAGGTACAGTAGTATAATATCAGGTACAGTAGTATAATATCAGGTACAGTAGTATAATATCAGGTACAGTAGTATAATATCAGTATCTACTGTTATACTATCAGGTACAGTAGTATAATATCAGTATCTACTGTTATAATATCAGATACAGTAGTATAATATCAGGTACAGTAGTATAATATCAGGTACAGTAGTATAATATCAGATACAGTAGTATAATATCAGGTACAGTAGTATAATATCAGGTACAGTAGTATAATATCAGTATCTACTGTTATAATATCAGGTATAATATCAGTAGTATATAATATCAGTATCAGTTATAATATCAGTAGTATAATATCAGGTACAGTAGTATAATATCAGGTACAGTAGTATAATATCAGGTACAGTAGTATAATATCAGTATCTACTGTTATACTATCAGGTACAGTAGTATAATATCAGTATCTACTGTTATAATATCAGGTACAGTAGTATAATATCAGGTACAGTAGTATAATATCAGGTACAGTAGTATAATATCAGGTACAGTAGTATAATATCAGGTACAGTAGTATAATATCAGTATCAGTAGTATAATATCAGTATGTACAGTAGTATAATGTCAGTATCTTCTGTTATAATATCAGGTACAGTAGTATAATATCAGTATGTACAGTAGTATAATATCAGTATCTACTGTTATACTATCAGGTACAGTAGTATAATATCAGTATCTACTGTTATAATATCAGGTACAGTAGTATAATATCAGGTAGTAGTATAATATCAGGTACAGTATATAATATCAGTATCTACTGTTATAATATCAGGTACAGTAGTATAATATCAGTATCAGGTACAGTAGTATAATATCAGTATCTACTGTTATAATATCAGGTACAGTAGTATAATATCAGTATCTACTGTTATAATATCAGGTACAGTAGTATAATATCAGTAGTAGTATAATATCAGGTACAGTAGTATAATATCAGGTACAGTAGTATAATATCAGTATCTACTGTTATAATATCAGGTACAGTAGTATAATATCAGGTACAGTAGTATAATATCAGTACAGTAGTATAATATCAGGTACAGTAGTATAATATCAGGTACAGTAGTATAATATAAGTATCTACTGTTATAATATCAGGTACAGTAGTATAATATCAGGTACAGTAGTATAATATCAGGTACAGTAGTATAATATCAGGTACAGTAGTATAATATCAGGTACAGTAGTATAATATCAGGTACAGTAGTATAATATCAGGTACAGTAGTATAATATCAGGTACAGTAGTATAATATCAGTATCTACTGTTATAATATCAGGTACAGTAGTATAATATCAGGTACAGTAGTATAATATCAGGTACAGTAGTATAATATCAGGTACAGTAGTATAATATCAGTATCTACTGTTATACTATCAGGTACAGTAGTATAATATCAGGTACAGTAGTATAATATCAGGTACAGTAGTATAATATCAGGTACAGTAGTATAATATCAGGTACAGTAGTATAATATCAGTATCTACTGTTATAATATCAGGTACAGTAGTATAATATCAGGTACAGTAGTATAATATCAGGTACAGTAGTATAATATCAGTATCTACTGTTATAATATCAGGTACAGTAGTATAATATCAGGTACAGTAGTATAATATCAGTATCTACTGTTATACTATCAGGTACAGTAGTATAATATCAGTATCTACTGTATAATATCAGGTACAGTAGTATAATATCAGGTACAGTAGTATATCTATCTACTGTTATAATATCAGGTACAGTAGTATAATATCAGTATCTATCAGGTACAGTAGTATAATATCAGGTATCTAGTAGTATAATATCAGGTACAGTAGTATAATATCAGTATCTACTGTTATAATATCAGGTACAGTAGTATAATATCAGTATCTACTGTTATAATATCAGGTACAGTAGTATAATATCAGGTACAGTAGTATAATATCAGGTACAGTAGTATAATATCAGTATCTACTGTTATAATATCAGGTACAGTAGTATAATATCAGTATCTACTGTTATACTATCAGGTACAGTAGTATAATATCAGGTACAGTAGTATAATATCAGGTACAGTAGTATAATATCAGGTACAGTAGTATAATATCAGGTACAGTAGTATAATATCAGTATCTACTGTTATACTATCAGGTATAATATCAGTATCTACTGTATAATATCAGTATAGTATAATATCAGTATCTACTGTTATATCAGGTACAGTAGTATAATATCAGGTACAGTAGTATAATATCAGTATCTACTGTTATAATATCAGGTACAGTAGTATAATATCAGGTATCTACTAGTATAATATCAGTACAGTATATAATATCAGGTACAGTAGTATAATATCAGTATCTACTGTTATAATATCAGGTACAGTAGTATAATATCAGTATCTACTAGTATAATATCAGTACAGTAGTTATAATATCAGGTACAGTAGTATAATATCAGTATCTACTGTTATAATATCAGTACAGTAGTATAATATCAGGTACAGTAGTATAATATCAGGTACAGTAGTATAATATCAGTATCTAGTAGTATAATATCAGGTACAGTAGTATAATATCAGTATCTACTGTTATAATATCAGGTACAGTAGTATAATATCAGTATCTACTGTTATAATATCAGGTACAGTAGTATAATATCAGGTACAGTAGTATAATATC
Source organism: Oncorhynchus masou masou (assembly GCF_036934945.1). Lineage (NCBI taxonomy): Eukaryota > Metazoa > Chordata > Actinopteri > Salmoniformes > Salmonidae > Oncorhynchus > Oncorhynchus masou. Next base: position 38,860,812 of record NC_088225.1, read on the forward strand.
AGGTACAGTAGTATAATATCAGGTACAGTAGTATAATATCAGGTACAGTAGTATAATATCAGGTACAGTAGTATAATATCAGGTACAGTAGTATAATATCAGTATCTACTGTTATAATATCAGGTACAGTAGTATAATATCAGTATCTACTGTTATAATATCAGGTACAGTAGTATAATATCAGGTACAGTAGTATAATATCAGTATCTACTGTTATAATATCAGGTACAGTAGTATAATATCAGGTACAGTAGTATAATATCAGGTACAGTAGTATAATATCAGGTACAGTAGTATAATATCAGTATCTACTGTTATACTATCAGGTACAGTAGTATAATATCAGTATCTACTGTTATACTATCAGGTACAGTAGTATAATATCAGGTACAGTAGTATAATATCAGGTACAGTAGTATAATATCAGTATCTACTGTTATACTATCAGGTACAGTAGTATAATATCAGGTACAGTAGTATAATATCAGTATCTACTGTTATAATATCAGGTACAGTAGTATAATATCAGTATCTACTGTTATAATATCAGGTACAGTAGTATAATATCAGTATCTACTGTTATAATATCAGGTACAGTAGTATAATATCAGGTACAGTAGTATAATATCAGTATATACTGTTATAATATCAGGTACAGTAGTATAATATCAGGTACAGTAGTATAATATCAGTATCTACTGTTATAATATCAGGTACAGTAGTATAATATCAGTATCTACTGTTATAATATCAGGTACAGTAGTATAATATCAGGTACAGTAGTATAATATCAGGTACAGTAGTATAATATCAGATACAGTAGTATAATATCAGGTACAGTAGTATAATATCAGGTACAGTAGTATAATATCAGGTACAGTAGTATAATATCAGTATCTACTGTATAATATCAGGTACAGTAGTATAATATCAGGTACAGTAGTATAATATCAGTATCTACAGTTATACTATCAGGTACAGTAGTATAATATCAGTATCTACTGTTATAATATCAGGTACAGTAGTATAATATCAGGTACAGTAGTATAATATCAGGTACAGTATAATATCAGTATCTACTGTTATAATATCAGGTACAGTAGTATAATATCAGGTACAGTACAGTAGTATAATATCAGTACTAGTATAATATAGGTCAGTAGTATAATATCAGTATCTACTGTTATAATATCAGGTACAGTAGTATAATAGGTACAGTAGTATAATATCAGGTACAGTAGTATAATATCAGTATCTACTGTTATAATATCAGGTACAGTAGTATAATATCAGTATACAGTAGTATAATATCAGGTACTAGTTATATCTATCAGGTACAGTAGTATAATATCAGGTACAGTAGTATAATATCAGGTACAGTACTACTGTATAATATCAGGTACAGTAGTATACTATCAGGTACAGTAGTATAATATCAGGTACAGTAGTATAATATCAGTATCTACTGTTATACTATCAGGTACAGTAGTATAATATCAGTATCTACTGTTATAATATCAGGTACAGTAGTATAATATCAGGTACAGTAGTATAATATCAGGTACAGTAGTATAATATCAGGTACAGTAGTATAATATCAGATACAGTAGTATAATATCAGGTATCTAGTAGTATAATATCAGGTACAGGTAGTAGTATAATATCAGGTACAGTAGTATAATATCAGTATCTACTGTAGTATAATATCAGGTACAGTAGTATAATATCAGGTACAGTAGTATAATATCAGGTACAGTAGTATAATATCAGGTACTAGTAGTATAATATCAGGTACAGTAGTATAATATCAGGTACAGTAGTATAATATCAGTATCTACTGTTATAATATCAGGTACAGTAGTATAATATCAGGTACAGTAGTATAATATCAGGTACAGTAGTATAATATCAGTATCTACTGTTATAATATCAGTAGTATAATATCAGTACAGTAGTATAATATCAGTATCTACTGTTATAATATCAGGTACAGTAGTATAATATCAGGTACAGTAGTATAATATCAGGTACAGTAGTATAATATCAGGTACAGTAGTATAATATCAGGTATCAGTTATAATATCAGGTACAGTAGTATAATATCAGGTACAGTAGTATAATATCAGGTACAGTAGTATAATATCAGTATCTACTAGTTATAATATCAGGTACAGTAGTATAATATCAGTATCTACTGTTATAATATCAGGTACAGTAGTATAATATCAGTATAATAGTAGTATAATATCAGGTACAGTAGTATAATATCAGTTATATATCTACAGTAGTATAATATCAGGTACAGTAGTATAATATCAGGTACAGTAGTATAATATCAGTACAGTAGTATAATATCAGGTACAGTAGTATAATATCAGGTACAGTAGTATAATATCAGGTACAGTAGTATAATATCAGTATCTACTGTTATAATATCAGGTACAGTAGTATAATATCAGGTACAGTAGTATAATATCAGTATAATATCAGGTACAGTAGTATAATATCAGTATCTACTGTTATATAATATCAGGTACAGTAGTATAATATCAGTATCTACTGTTATAATATCAGGTAGTATAATATCAGTAGTATAATATCAGGTACAGTAGTATAATATCAGGTACTACTGTTATAATATCAGGTACAGTAGTATAATATCAGTATCTACTGTTATAATATCAGGTACAGTAGTATAATATCAGTATCTACTGTAGTATAATATCAGGTACAGTAGTATAATATCTAGGTATAATATCAGGTACAGTATATAATATCAGTATCTACTGTTATAATATCAGGTACAGTAGTATAATATCAGGTATCAGTAGTATAATATCAGGTACAGTAGTATAATATCAGTATCTACTGTTATAATATCAGGTACAGTAGTATAATATCAGGTACAGTAGTATAATATCAGGTACAGTAGTATAATATCAGGTACAGTAGTATAATATCAGGTACAGTAGTATAATATCAGTAACAGTAGTATAAAATCAGGTACAGTAGTATAATATCAGTATCTACTGTTATAATATCAGGTACAGTAGTATAATATCAGGTACAGTAGTATAATATCAGGTACAGTAGTATAATATCAGTATCTATCAGGTACAGTTATAATATCAGGTACAGTAGTATAATATCAGTATCTACTACTGTTATAATATCAGGTACAGTAGTATAATATCAGGTATCAGTGTTATAATATCAGGTACAGTAGTATAATATCAGTATCTACTGTTATAATATCAGGTACAGTAGTATAATATCAGGTACAGTAGTATAATATCAGTATCTACTGTTATAATATCAGGTACAGTAGTATAATATCAGTATCTACTGTTATAATATCAGGTACAGTAGTATAATATCAGTATCAGGTACAGTAGTTATACTATCAGGTACAGTAGTATAATATCAGGTACAGTAGTATAATATCAGTATCAGGTACAGTAGTTATAACTGTTATAATATCATCAGGTACAGTAGTATAATATCAGGTACATCAGGTACAGTAGTATAATATCAGGTACAGTAGTATAATATCAGTATCTACTGTTATAATATCAGGTACAGTAGTATAATATCATATCAGTTATAATATCAGTACAGTAGTATAATATCAGGTATCTACTGTAGTATAATATCAGGTACAGTAGTATAATATCAGGTACAGTAGTATAATATCAGTATCTACTGTTATAATATCAGGTACAGTAGTATAATATCAGTATCAGTATAATATCAGGTACAGTATAATATCAGTATCTACTGTTATAATATCAGGTACAGTAGTATAATATCAGTATCACTGTTATAATATCAGGTATCAGGTACAGTAGTATAATATCAGGTACAGTAGTATAATATCAGGTACAGTAGTATAATATCAGGTACAGTAGTATAATATCAGGTACAGTAGTATAATATCAGGTACAGTAGTATAATATCAGTATCTACTGTTATAATATCAGGTACAGTAGTATAATATCAGGTACATCAGTACAGTAGTATAATATCAGGTACAGTAGTATAATATCAGGTACAGTAGTATAATATCAGTATCTAGTTAATATCAGGTATAATAATATCAGGTACAGTAGTATAATATCAGTATCTACTGTTATAATATCAGGTACAGTAGTATAATATCAGTATCTACTGTTATAATATCAGGTACAGTAGTATAATCAGGTACAGTAGTATAATATCAGTACAGTGTATAATATCAGGTACAGTAGTATAATATCAGGTACAGTAGTATAATATCAGGTACAGTAGTATAATATCAGTAGTATAATATCAGTATCTACTGTTATAATATCAGGTACAGTAGTATAATATCAGGTACAGTAGTATAATATCAGGTACAGTAGTATAATATCAGGTACAGTAGTATAATATCAGGTACAGTAGTATAATATCAGTATCTACTGTTATAATATCAGGTACAGTAGTATAATATCAGGTACAGTAGTATAATATCAGGTACAGTAGTATAATATCAGGTACAGTAGTATAATATCAGGTACAGTAGTATAATATCAGGTACAGTAGTATAATATCAGGTACAGTAGTATAATATCAGTATCTACTGTTATAATATCAGGTACAGTAGTATAATATCAGTACTAGTATAATATACAGGTATAATATCAGTAGTATAATATCAGGTACAGTAGTATAATATCAGTATCTACTGTTATAATATCAGGTACAGTAGTATAATATCAGGTACAGTAGTATACTAGGTACAGTAGTATAATATCAGTATACAGTGTATAATATCAGGTACAGTAGTATAATATCAGGTACAGTAGTATAAATATCAGTATCTACTGTTATAATATCAGGTACAGTAGTATAATATCATAATATCATAATATCAGGTACAGTAGTATAATATCAGGTACAGTAGTATAATATCAGTATCTACTGTTATAATATCAGGTACAGTAGTATAATATCAGTATACTGTTATAATATCAGGTACAGTATATAATATCAGTATCTACTGTTATAATATCAGGTACAGTAGTATAATATCAGGTACAGTAGTATAATATCAGGTATAATATCAGGTACAGTAGTATAATATCAGTATCTACTGTTATAATATCAGGTACAGTAGTATACTATCAGGTACAGTAGTATAATATCAGTTATCAGGTACAGTAGTATAATATCAGTACAGTAGTATAATATCAGGTACAGTAGTATAATATCAGTATATAATATCAGGTACAGTAGTATAATATCAGGTACAGTATATATATCAGTATCTACTGTTATAATATCAGGTACAGTAGTATAATATCAGGTACAGTACAGTATCAGGTACAGTAGTATAATATCAGTATCTACTGTTATACTCAGGTACAGTAGTATAATATCAGTATCTACTGTAGTATAATATCAGGTACAGTAGTATAATATCAGGTACAGTAGTATAATATCAGGTACAGTAGTATAATATCAGTATCTACTGTTATAATATCAGGTACAGTAGTATAATATCAGTATCTACTGTTATAATATCAGGTACAGTAGTATAATATCAGGTACAGTAGTATAATATCAGTAGTATAATATCAGGTACAGTAGTATAATATCAGTATCTACTGTTATACTATCAGGTACAGTAGTATAATATCAGTAGTATAATATCAGGTACAGTAGTATAATATCAGTATCTACTGTATAATCATATCAGGTATAATATCAGTACAGTATATATATCAGGTACATAATATCAGGTACAGTAGTATAATATCAGGTACAGTAGTATAATATCAGGTACAGTAGTATAATATCAGGTATAGTATAATATCAGGTACAGTAGTATAATATCAGTATCTACTGTTATAATATCAGGTACAGTACAGTAGTATAATATCAGGTACAGTAGTATAATATCAGTATCTACTGTTATAATATCAGGTACAGTAGTATAATATCAGGTATCTACTGTATAATATCAGTACAGTAGTATAATATCAGTATCTACTGTTATAATATCAGGTACAGTAGTATAATATCAGTATCTACTGTTATAATATCAGGTACAGTAGTATAATATCAGGTACAGTAGTATAATATCAGGTACAGTAGTATAATATCAGGTACAGTAGTATAATATCAGGTACAGTAGTATAATATCAGTATCTACTGTATAATCAGGTACAGTAGTATAATATCAGTAGTATAATATCAGGTATAATATCAGGTACAGTAGTATAATATCAGTATCTACTGTTATAATATCAGGTACAGTAGTATAATATCAGGTACAGTAGTATAATATCAGTATCTACTGTTATAATATCAGGTACAGTAGTATAATATCAGGTACAGTAGTATAATATCAGGTACAGTAGTATAATATCAGGTACAGTAGTATAATATCAGTATCTACTGTTATAATATCAGGTACAGTAGTATAATATCAGGTACAGTAGTATAATATCAGGTACAGTAGTATAATATCAGTATCTACTGTTATAATATCAGGTACAGTAGTATAATATCAGTATAGTATAATATCAGGTACAGTTATAATCATCAGGTAAGTAGTATATAATATCAGGTACAGTAGTATAATATCAGTATCTACTGTTATAATATCAGGTACAGTAGTATAATATCAGGTACAGTAGTATAATATCAGGTACAGTAGTATAATATCAGTATCTACTGTTATAATATCAGGTACAGTAGTATAATATCAGGTACAGTAGTATAATATCAGTATCTACTGTTATAATATCAGGTACAGTAGTATAATATCAGTATCTACTGTTATAATATCAGGTACAGTAGTATAATATCAGGTACAGTAGTATAATATCAGGTACAGTAGTATAATATCAGGTACAGTAGTATAATATCAGTATCTACTGTTATAATATCAGGTACAGTAGTATAATATCAGGTACAGTAGTATAATATCAGGTACAGTAGTATAATATCAGGTACAGTAGTATAATATCAGTATCTACTGTTATACTATCAGGTACAGTAGTATAATATCAGTATCTACTGTTATAATATCAGGTACAGTAGTATAATATCAGTATCTACTGTTATAATATCATAAGTAGTATAATATCAGGTACAGTAGTATAATATCAGGTATAATATCAGGTACAGTAGTATAATATCAGTATCTACTGTTATAATATCAGGTACAGTAGTATAATATCAGTATCTACTGTTATAATATCAGGTACAGTAGTATAATATCAGGTATCAGTATCTACTGTTATAATATCAGGTACAGTAGTATAATATCAGGTACAGTAGTATAATATCAGTATCTACTGTAGTATAATATCAGGTACAGTAGTATAATATCAGTATCTACTGTTATAATATCAGGTACAGTAGTATAATATCAGGTATAGTATAATATCAGGTACAGTAGTATAATATCAGGTACAGTAGTATAATATCAGGTACAGTAGTATAATATCAGTATCTACTGTTATAATATCAGGTACAGTAGTATAATATCAGTAGTATATAATATCAGGTACAGTAGTATAATATCAGGTACAGTAGTATAATATCAGTATCTACTGTTATAATATCAGGTACAGTAGTATAATATCAGTATCTACTGTTATAATATCAGGTACAGTAGTATAATATCAGGTACAGTAGTATAATATCAGTATACTGTTATAATATCAGGTACAGTAGTATAATATCAGTATCAGTTATAATATCAGGTACAGTAGTATAATATCAGTATCTACTGTTATAATATCAGGTACAGTAGTATAATATCAGGTACAGTAGTATAATATCAGGTATCTACTAGTATAATATCAGGTACAGTAGTATAATATCAGGTACAGTAGTATAATATCAGTATCTACTGTTATAATATCAGGTACAGTAGTATAATATCAGGTAGTAGTATAATATCAGGTACAGTAGTATAATATCAGGTACAGTAGTATAATATCAGGTACAGTAGTATAATATCAGTATCTACTGTTAATATCAGGTACAGTAGTATAATATCAGGTACAGTAGTATAATATCAGGTACAGTAGTATAATATCAGGTATCAGTAGTATAATATCAGGTACAGTAGTATAATATCAGGTACAGTAGTATAATATCAGGTACACAGTAGTATAATATCAGGTATCAGTAGTATAATATCAGGTACAGTAGTATAATATCAGGTACAGTAGTATAATATCAGGTACAGTAGTATAATATCAGTATCTACTGTTATAATATCAGGTACAGTAGTATAATATCAGGTACAGTAGTATAATATCAGTATCTACTGTTATAATATACAGTAGTATAATATCAGGTACAGTAGTATAATATCAGTATCTACTGTTATAATATCAGGTACAGTAGTATAATATCAGTACACTAGTATAATATCAGGTACAGTAGTATAATATCAGGTACAGTAGTATAATATCAGTATACACTGTTATAATATCAGGTACAGTAGTATAATATCAGTATCTACTGTTATAATATCAGGTACAGTAGTATAATATCAGGTACAGTAGTATAATATCAGGGTACAGTAGTATAATATCAGTAGTATAATATCAGGTACAGTAGTATAATATCAGGTACAGTTATAATATCAGGTAGTATAATATCAGGTACAGTAGTATAATATCAGGTACAGTAGTATAATATCAGGTACAGTAGTATAATATCAGTATCTACTGTTATAATATCAGGTACAGTAGTATAATATCAGGTATCAGTAGTTATAATATCAGGTACAGTAGTATAATATCAGGTACAGTAGTATAATATCAGGTACAGGTAGTAGTATAATATCAGTATCTACTGGTACAGTAGTATAATATCAGGTACAGTAGTATAATATCAGGTACAGTAGTATAATATCAGTATCTAGTTATACTATCAGGTACAGTAGTATAATATCAGGTACTAGTAGTATAATATCAGGTACAGTAGTATAATATCAGGTACAGTAGTATAATATCAGTATCTACTGTTATAATATCAGGTACAGTAGTATAATATCAGGTACAGTAGTATAATATCAGGTACAGTAGTATAATATCAGGTACAGTAGTATAATATCAGGTTATAATATCAGGTAGTAGTATAATATCAGGTACAGTAGTATAATATCAGGTACAGTAGTATACTATCAGGTACAGTAGTAGGTATCTGTATATATATCAGGTACAGTAGTATAATATCAGTATCTACTGTTATACTATCAGGTACAGTAGTATAATATCAGTATCTACTGTTATAATATCAGGTACAGTAGTATAATATCAGTATGTACTGTTATAATATCAGGTACAGTAGTATAATATCAGGTACAGTAGTATACTATCAGGTACAGTAGTATAATATCAGGTACAGTAGTATAATATCAGGTACAGTAGTATAATATCAGGTACAGTAGTATAATATCAGGTACAGTAGTATAATATCAGGTACAGTAGTATAATATCAGTAGTATAATATCAGTATCTACTGTTATAATATCAGGTACAGTAGTATAATATCAGATAGTAGTATAATATCAGGTACAGTAGTATAATATCAGGTACAGTAGTATAATATCAGGTACAGTAGTATAATATCAGGTACAGTAGTATAATATCAGGTACAGTAGTATAATATCAGGTACAGTAGTATAATATCAGGTACAGTAGTATAATATCAGTATCTACTGTTATAATATCAGGTACAGTAGTACAATATCAGGTACAGTAGTATAATATCAGGTACAGTCTATCTGTATACTATCAGGTACAGTAGTATAATATCAGGTACAGTAGTATAATATCAGGTACAGTAGTATAATATCAGGTACAGTAGTATAATATCAGTATCTACTGTTATAATATCAGGTACAGTAGTATAATATCAGGTACAGTAGTATAATATCAGGTACAGTAGTATAATATCAGTATCTACTGTTATAATATCAGGTACAGTAGTATAATATCAGGTACAGTAGTATAATATCAGGTACAGTAGTATAATATCAGATACAGTAGTATAATATCAGTATCTACTGTTATAATATCAGGTACAGTAGTATAATATCAGGTACAGTAGTATAATATCAGGTACAGTAGTATAATATCAGTATCTACTGTTATACTATCAGGTACAGTAGTATAATATTCAAGCGAGGGTTGCCTTCCAGAGAGTCATCAGAGATTGTAACATTCTCGTTTTAACGGAAACATGTCTCTCTCGGGAGATGTTGTCTGAATTGGTTCAGCCACCGAGCTTCTCCCTGCATCGCGCCGACAGAGATAATCACCTCTCTGGGAAGAGGAAGGGCGGAGGTGTATGCTTCATGATTAATGACTCATGGTGTAATCATAACAACGTACAGGAACTCAAGTCCTTCTGTTCGACCCGACCTTGAATTCCTTACAATCAAATGTCGGCCATTCTACCGACCAACGAGAATTCTCGTCAGTTCGAGTCACAGCTCAAGCGAACACCAATTTTATTTGATTTTACCTTTATTTTACTAGGCAAGTCAGTTAAAGAACAAATTCTTATTTTCAATGACGGCCTAGGAACAGTGGGTTAACTGCCTGTTCAGGGGCAGAACGACAGATTTGTACCTTGTCAGCTCGGGGATTCGAACTTGCAACCTTTCGGTTACTAGTCCAACGCTCTAACCACTAGGCTACCCTGCTGCCACCAAGACGGCCCTCAAGGAACGTCCCTGGACTCTATGTAACCTGGAAACTAAATATCTGGAGGCTGCATTTATTGGAGCTGGGGATTTTAAAATGACATACCCAGATCTAACTGCCTGTGACTCAGGCCCTGAAGCAAGGATATACATATTCTTGGTACCATTTGAAAGGAAACAATTAGAATTTTGTGTAAATGTGAAAATAATGTAGTAGAATATAACACAATAGATCTGGTAGAAGATAATACAAAGAAAAAAAACATCCGTTCTTTTGTACCATCATCTTTAAAATGCAAGAGAAAGGCCATAATGTATTATTCCAGCCCAGCTGCAATTTAGATTTGTACCACTAGATGGCAGCAGTGTACGTGCACAATGTTAGACTGATCCAATGAAACATTGTATTTGTGTTCAAGATTTTTTTATCAAGACTGCCCAAATGTGCCCAATTGGTTTATTAATAACTTTCCACGTTAAAAACTGTGCACTCTCCTCAAACATGGCGAGTACATACAGTGTTAGACTGATCCAATGAACCATTGCATTTGTGTTCGAGATTTTGTATCAAGACTGCCCAAATGTGCCTAAATGGTTTATTAATAACTTTCCACGTTAAAAACTGTGCACTCTCCTCAAACATGGCAGGTACATACAGTGTCTTTGTACCACTAGATGGCAGCAGTGTATGTGCAAAGTGTTAGACTGATCCAATGAACCATTGTATTTGTGTTCTAGATTTTGTATCAAGACTGTGCACTCTCCTCAAACATGGCGAGCACATACAGTGTCTTTGGGAAAGTATTCAGACCCCTTGACTTGTTCCACATTTTGTTACAGCCTTACTCTAAAACAGATTAAAAAATACACTCAGTCTACGCACAATACCCCATAAACACAAAGCAAAAAACAGGTTTATAGAAATGCTTGCCAATTTTTAAACGAATAGAAAAACCCCAAAATATCACATTTACATAAGTGTTTGTGACCCTTTACTCAGTACTTTGTTGAAGCACCTTTTGGCAGCGATTACAGCCTCTAGACTTCTTGGGTTTGACGCTACAAGCTTGGCACACCTGTATTTGGGGAGTTTCTCCCATTCTTCTCTGCAGATCCTCTCAAGGTCTGTCAGGTTGGATGGGGAGAGTTGCTGCACAGCTGTTGTCAGGTCTCTCCAGAGATGTTCGATCGGGTTCAAAGTCTGGGCTCTGGCTGGGCCACTCAAGGACATTCAGAGACTTGTCCAGAAGCCATTCCTGCATTGTCTTGGGTGTGTGCTTAGGGTCATTGTTTTGTTTGAAGGTGAACCTTCGCCCCATGACAATTTGTATTTCATCAAGAATCTCTCTGTACTTTGCTCCGTTCATCTTTCCCTCGATCCTGACTAGTCTCCCAGTCCCTGCCGCTGAAAAACATCCCCACAGCATGATGCTGCCACCACCATGCTTCACTGTACGGATGGTGCCAGGTTTCCTCCAGACGCTTGGCATTCAGGCCAAAGAGTTCAATCTTGGTTTCATCAAACCAGAGAATCTTGTTTCTCATGGTCTGAGAGTTCTTTAGGTACCTTTTGGCAAACTCCAAGCGGGTTGTCATGTGCCTTTTACTGAGGAGTGGCTTTTGTCTGGCCACTCTACCATAAAGGCCTGATTGGTGGAGTGCTGCGGCCAGCTCTAGGAAGAGTCTTGGTGGTTCCAAACTTCTTCCATTTGAGACTGATGGAGGCCACTGTGTTCTTGGGGACCTTCAATGCTGCAGAAATGTTTTGGTACCCTTCCCCAGATCTGTGCCTCGACACAATCCTGTGTCAGATCTGTACGGACAATTCCTTCAACCTCATGGCTTGGTTTTTGCTCTGACATGCACTGTCAACTGTGGAACCTTATAAAGACAGATGTGTACCTTTCCAAATCGTATCCAATCAATTGAATTTACCACAGGTGGACTCCAATCAAACATCTCAAGGATGATCAATGGAAATAGGAAGCACCTGAGCTCAATGTCGAGTCTCTTTATTATTTTTAATACATTCGCAAACATTTCTAAAAACCTGTTTTCGCTTTGTTATAATTGGGTATTGTGTGTAGATCGATGACAATTTGTATTTATTTATTAATCCATTTTCCACAACATGTGGAAATAGTCAAGGGCTATTATGAATACTTTCTGAATGCTCTGGACTCTATAGAGGGAGTATTGAGGATGTTCTGAATGCTCTGTACTCTATAGAGGGAGTATTGAGGAAGTTCTGGATGCTCAGTGCTCTATAGAGGGAGTATTGAGGAAGTTCTGAATGCTCTGTACTCTATAGAGGGAGTATTGAGGAAGTTCTGAATGCTCTGTACTCTATAGAGGGAGTATTGAGGAAGTTCTGAATGCTCTGGACTCTATAGAGGGAGTATTGAGGAAGTTCTGAATGCTCTGTGCTCTATAGAGGGAGTATTGAGGAAGTTCTGAATGCTCTGGACTCTATAGAGGGAGTATTGAGGAAGTTCTGAATGCTCTGTGCTCTATAGAGGGAGTATTGAGGAAGTTCTGAATGCTCTGTACTCTATAGAGGGAGTATTGAGGAAGTTCTGAATACTCTGTGCTCTATAGAGGGAGTATTGAGGAAGTTCTGAATGCTCTGGACTCTATAGAGGGAGTATTGAGGAAGTTCTGAATGTTCTGTACTCTATAGAGGGAGTATTGAGGAAGTTCTGAATGCTCTGGACTCTATAGAGGGAGTATTGAGGAAGTTCTGAATGCTCTGGACTCTATAGAGGGAGTATTGAGGAAGTTCTGAATGCTCTGTGCTCTATAGAGGGAGTATTGAGGAAGGTCTGAATGCTCTGTGCTCTATAGAGGGAGTATTGAGGAAGTTCTGAATGCTCTGGACTCTATAGAGGGAGTATTGAGGAAGTTATGAATGCTCTGGACTCTATAGAGGGAATATTGAGGAAGTTCTGAATGCTCTCTAATCTATAGAGGGAGTATTGAGGAAGTTCAGCATTACATCCTGATTGACATTTAAAGGCAATGTTTCCGCGTAGGCCAGAGACTGCATTCACGATAAACGCTGCTCAACGGGGAATTCCCCTTTTAAAATTCCCATCTCGCAATCTGTGAGGCTTCAGCGGATTGAATAGAGCTCTTTATTTTCATACAGTTTAATCTTTGTCAGTCAGCACCTGTGTATCAGCTCTCGCTTTTGACTTCTTTAGTCAAAGCTAGGTCACGTCTGATGTTTACATGTTCTGATATGACTCTTTTAGCCAACGCTAGGTCACCTCTGATGTTGACATGTCCTGATATGACTCTTTTAGCCAACGCTAGGTCACCTCTGATGTTCACATGTCCTGATATGACTCTTTTAGCCAACGCTAGGTCACCTCTGATGTTCACATGTCCTGATATGACTCTTTTAGCCAACGCTAGGTCACCTCTGATGTTCACATGTCCTGATATGACTCTTTTAGCCAACGCTAGGTCACCTCTGATGTTCACATGTCCTGATATGACTCTTTTAGCCAACGCTAGGTCACCTCTGATGTTCACATGTCCTGATATGACTCTTTTAGCCAACGCTAGGTCACCTCTGATGTTCACATGTCCTGATATGACTCTTTTAGCCAACGCTAGGTCACCTCTGATGTTCACATGTCCTGATATGACTCTTTCAGCCAACGCTAGGTCACCTCTGATGTTCACATGTCCTGATATGACTCTTTTAGCCAATGCTAGGTCACCTCTGATTTCACATGTCCTGATATGTCACCTCTGCTGTTCACATGTCCTGATATGACTCTTTTAGCTAACAACGCTAGGTCACCTCTGATTTCACATGTCCTGATATGACTCTTTTAGCCAACGCTAGGTCACCTCTGCTGTTCACATGTCCTGATATGACTCTTTTAGCCAACAACGCTAGGTCACCTCTGATGTTCACATGTCCTGATATGACTCTTTTAGCCAACAACGCTAGGTCACCTCTGATGTTCACATGTCCTGATATGACTCTTTTAGCCAACGCTAGGTCACCTCTGATGTTCACATGTCCTGATATGACTCTTTTAGCCAACGCTAGGTCACCTCTGATGTTCACATGTCCTGATATGACTCTTTTAGCCAACAACGCTAGGTCACCTCTGATGTTCACATGTCCTGATATGACTCTTTTAGCCAACGCTAGGTCACCTCTGATGTTCACATGTCCTGATATGACTCTTTTAGCCAACGCTAGGTCACCTCTGATGTTCACATGTCCTGATATGACTCTTTTAGCCAACGCTAGGTCACCTCTGATGTTCACATGTCCTGACATGACTCTTTTAGCCAACGCTATAGGTCACCTCTGATGTTCACATGTCCTGATATGACTCTTTTAGCCAACGCTAGGTCACCTCTGATGTTCACATGTCCTGATATGACTCTTTTAGCCAACGCTAGGTCACCTCTGATGTTCACATGTCCTGATATGACTCTTTTAGCCAACAACGCTAGGTCACCTCTGATGTTCACATGTCCTGATATGACTCTTTAGCCAACGCTAGGTCACCTCTGATGTTCACATGTCCTGATATGACTCTTTTAGCCAACGCTAGGTCACCTCTGATGTTCACATGTCCTGATATGACTCTTTTAGCCAACGCTAGGTCACCTCTGATGTTCACATGTCCTGATATGACTCTTTCAGCCAACGCTAGGTCACCTCTGCTGTTCACATGTCCTGATATGACTCTTTTAGCTAACAACGCTAGGTCACCTCTGATGTTCACATGTCCTGATATGACTCTTTTAGCCAACAACGCTAGGTCACCTCTGATGTTCACATGTCCTGATATGACTCTTTTAGCCAACGCTAGGTCACCTCTGATGTTCACATGTCCTGATATGACTCTTTTAGCCAACGCTAGGTCACCTCTGATGTTCACATGTCCTGATATGACCTCTTTTAGCCAACGCTAGGTCACCTCTGATGTTCACATGTCCTGATATGACTCTTTTAGCTAACAACGCTAGGTCACCTCTGATGTTCACATGTCCTGATATGACTCTTTTAGCCACCTCTAGGTCACCTCTGATGAGTCACCTGTCCTCATACAGTCGTACTCCTATCGCCTACAGGACTACAGTCCGTCCATAGACAGAGTTACATCTCCCCCTAGTGGATCAAAGCAGACAGTGCATCACATTCAGACTATTACGCAATAATAACTTGGGCTTGTCTTAAAAAAACAAAATGACATTGTATTGTTCCAGTACGACATATATTTATCAGACGTGATCTCAGATGTAGTGAGATGCTTGTGTTTCTAGTTCCAACAGTGCAGTAAAACACACAAATCCCCCACCCCCCAAAAATGTTTAAAAAATATCAGAACGAAGTCCGGAATATAAATATATTTACACTGTATGTATACAATGGTGTTTATATACAGTATATGAATAGAAAAGGTGTGAACAGCAGTAGTTTATATAGGATGAACCAGAATACAGTATATACATATGAAGTGGACAGCAGTAGTTATATAGGATGAACCAGGACTAGAATACAGTATATACATATGAAGTGGACAACAGTAGTTATATAGGATGAACCAGGACTAGAATACAGTATATACATATGAAGTGGACAGCAGGATGAACCATGACTAGAATACAGTATAGGGTGCTGGGGGGAGGCTAGTAACAGTGATTATAGTTCAGGGTACTGGGGGGAGACTAGTAACAGTGACTATAGTTCAGGGTACTGGGGGGAGGCTAGTAACAGTGACTATAGTTCAGGGTACTGGGGGAGACTAGTAACAGTGACTATAGTTCAGGGTACTGGGGAGGCTAGTAACAGTGACTATAGTTCAGGGCAGGGTACTGGGGGGAGGCTAGTAACAGTGACTATAGTTCAGGGTACTGGGGGAGGCTAGTAACAGTGACTATAGTTCAGGGCAGGGTACTGGGGGAGGCTAGTAACAGTGACTATAGTTCAGGGTACTGGGGGAGACTAGTAACAGTGACTATAGTTCAGGGTACTGGGGGAGGCTAGTAACAGTGACTATAGTTCAGGGTACTGGGGGGGAGGCTAGTAACAGTGACTATAGTTCAGGGTACTGGGGGAGGCTAGTAACAGTGACTATAGTTCAGGGTACTGGGTGGAGGCTAGTAACAGTGACTATAGTTCAGGGTACTGGGGGGAGACTAGTAACAGTGACTATAGTTCAGGGTACTGGGGGGAGGCTAGTAACAGTGACTGTAGTTCAGGGTACTGGGTGGAGGCTAGTAACAGTGACTATAGTTCAGGGTACTGGGGGAGGCTAGTAACAGTGACTATAGTTCAGGGTACTGGGGGGAGACTAGTAACAGTGACTATAGTTCAGGGTACTGGGGGAGGCTAGTAACAGTGACTATAGTTCAGGGCAGGGTACTGGGGGGAGGCTAGTAACAGTGACTATAGTTCAGGGTACTGGGGGGAGACTAGTAACAGTGACTATAGTTCAGGGTACTTGGGGGAGACTAGTAACAGTTACTATAGTTCAGGGTACTGGGGGGAGGCTAGTAACAGTGACTATAGTTCAGGGTACTGGGGGAGGCTAGTAACAGTGACTATAGTTCAGGGTCATGGGGGGATAGTAACAGTGACTATAGTTCAGGGTACTGGGGGGAGGCTAGTAACAGTGACTATAGTTCAGGGTACTGGGGGGAGGCTAGTAACAGTGACTATAGTTCAGGGTACTGGGGGAGGCTAGTAACAGTGACTATAGTTCAGGGCAGGGTACTGGGGGAGGATAGTAACAGTGACTATAGTTCAGGGTACTGGGGGGAGACTAGTAACAGTGACTATAGTTCAGGGTACTGGGGGAGACTAGTAACAGTGATTATAGTTCAGGGTACTGGGGGGAGGCTAGTAACAGTGACTATAGTTCAGGGTCCTGGGGGGAGGCTAGTAACAGTGACTATAGTTCAGGGTCCTGGGGGGAGACTAGTAACAGTGACTATAGTTCAGGGTACTGGGGGAGGCTAGTAACAGTGACTATAGTTCAGGGTACTGGGGGAGACTAGTAACAGTGACTATAGTTCAGGGTACTGGGGGGAGACTAGTAACAGTGACTATAGTTCAGGGCAGGGTACTGGGGGAGGCTAGTAACAGTGACTATAGTTCAGGGTACTGGGGGGAGGCTAGTAACAGTGACTATAGTTCAGGGTACTGGGGGAGACTAGTAACAGTGACTATAGTTCAGGGTACTGGGGGAGGCTAGTAACAGTACTGTTCAGGGGGGGAGGCTAGTAACAGTGACTATAGTTCAGGGTACTGGGGGAGGCTAGTAACAGTGACTATAGTTCAGGGCAGGGTACTGGGGGGGAGAGGCTAGTAACAGTGACTATAGTTCAGGGTCCTGGGGGAGACTAGTAACAGTGACTATAGTTCAGGGTACTGGGGAGACTAGTAACAGTGACTATAGTTCAGGTACTGGGGGAGGCTAGTAACAGTGACTATAGTTCAGGGTACTGGGGGAGACTAGTAACAGTGACTATAGTTCAGGGTACTGGGGAGGCTAGTAACAGTGACTATAGTTCAGGGTACTGGGGGAGACTAGTAACAGTGACTATAGTTCAGGGTACTGGGGGAGGCTAGTAACAGTGACTATAGTTCAGGGTACTGGGGGAGGCTAGTAACAGTGACTATAGTTCAGGGTACTGGGGGGAGACTAGTAACAGTGACTATAGTTCAGGGTACTGGGGGGAGACTAGTAACAGTGACTATAGTTCAGGGTACTGGGGGAGGCTAGTAACAGTGACTATAGTTCAGGGCAGGGTACTGGGGGGAGACTAGTAACAGTGACTATAGTTCAGGGTACTGGGGGAGGCTAGTAACAGTGACTATAGTTCAGGGTACTGGGGGAGACTAGTAACAGTGACTATAGTTCAGGGTACTGGGGGAGACTAGTAACAGTGACTATAGTTCAGGGTACTGGGGGGAGGCTAGTAACAGTGACTATAGTTCAGGGCAGGGTACTGGGGGGAGACTAGTAACAGTGACTATAGTTCAGGGTACTGGGGGAGGCTAGTAACAGTGACTATAGTTCAGGGTACTGGGGGAGACTAGTAACAGTGACTATAGTTCAGGGTACTGGGGGAGACTAGTAACAGTGACTATAGTTCAGGGTACTGGGGGAGGCTAGTAACAGTGACTATAGTTCAGGGTACTGGGGGAGACTAGTAACAGTGACTATAGTTCAGGGTACTGGGGGAGGCTAGTAACAGTGACTATAGTTCAGGGTACTGGGGGAGACTAGTAACAGTGACTATAGTTCAGGGTACTGGGGGAGGCTAGTAACAGTGACTATAGTTCAGGGTACTGGGGGAGGCTAGTAACAGTGACTATAGTTCAGGGTACTGGGTGAGACTAGTAACAGTGACTATAGTTCAGGGTACTGGGGGGAGGCTAGTAACAGTGACTATAGTTCAGGGTACTGGGGGAGGCTAGTAACAGTGACTATAGTTCAGGGTACTGGGGGAGGCTAGTAACAGTGACTATAGTTCAGGGTACTGGGGGAGGCTAGTAACAGTGACTATATTTCAGGGTACTGGGGGAGGCTAGTAACAGTGACTATAGTTCAGGGTACTGGGGGAGGCTAGTAACAGTGACTATAGTTCAGGGTACTGGGGGGAGGCTAGTAACAGTGACTATAGTTCAGGGTACTGGGGGAGGCTAGTAACAGTGACTATAGTTCAGGGTACTGGGGGAGACTAGTAACAGTGATTATAGTTCAGGGTACTCGGGGGAGGCTAGTAACAGTGACTATAGTTCAGGGTCCTGGGGGGAGACTAGTAACAGTGACTATAGTTCAGGGCAGGGTACTGGGGGAGGCTAGTAACAGTGACTATAGTTCAGGGTACTGGGGGGAGACTAGTAACAGTGACTATAGTTCAGGGCACTGGGTCCTGGGGGGAGGCTAGTAACAGTGACTATAGTTCAGGGTACTGGGGGGAGACTAGTAACAGTGACTATAGTTCAGGGCAGGGTACTGGGGGAGGCTAGTAACAGTGACTATAGTTCAGGGTCATGGGGGGAGACTAGTAACAGTGACTATAGTTCAGGGTACTGGGGGAGACTAGTAACAGTGACTATAGTTCAGGGTACTGGGGGAGGCTAGTAACAGTGACTATAGTTCAGGGTACTGGGGGGAGACTAGTAACAGTGACTATAGTTCAGGGTACTGGGGGAGACTAGTAACAGTGACTATAGTTCAGGGCAGGGTACTGGGGGGAGGCTAGTAACAGTGACTATAGTTCAGGGTACTGGGGGAGGCTAGTAACAGTGACTATAGTTCAGGGTACTGGGGGGAGACTATTAACAGTGACTATAGTTCAGGGTACTGGGGGAGGCTAGTAACAGTGACTATAGTTCAGGGTACTGGGGGAGGCTAGTAACAGTGACTATAGTTCAGGGTACTGGGGGAGACTAGTAACAGTGACTATAGTTCAGGGTACTGGGGGAGACTAGTAACAGTGACTATAGTTCAGGGCACTGGGGGAGACTAGTAACAGTGACTATAGTTCAGGGTACTGGGGGAGACTAGTAACAGTGACTATAGTTCAGGGTACTGGGGGAGGCTAGTAACAGTGACTATAGTTCAGGGTACTGGGGAGGCTAGTAACAGTGACTATAGTTCAGGGTACTGGGGGAGGCTAGTAACAGTGACTATAGTTCAGGGTACTGGGGGAGGCTAGTAACAGTGACTATAGTTCAGGGTACTGGGGGAGACTAGTAACAGTGACTATAGTTCAGGGTACTGGGGGAGACTAGTAACAGTGACTATAGTTCAGGGTACTGGGGGAGACTAGTAATAGTGACTATAGTTCAGGGTACTGGGGGAGGCTAGTAACAGTGACTATAGTTCAGGGTGCTGGGGGGAGGCTAGTAACAGTGACTATAGTTCAGGGTACTGGGGGGAGGCTCGTAACAGTGACTACAGTTCTGGGTACTGGGGGGAGACTAGTAACAGTGACTATAGTTCTGGGTACTGGGGGGAGACTAGTAACAGTGACTATAGTTCAGGGTACTGGGGGAGGCTAGTAACAGTGACTATAGTTCAGGGTACTGGGGGGAGACTAGTAACAGTGACTATAGTTCAGGGTACTGGGGGAGGCTAGTAACAGTGACTATAGTTCAGGGTACTGGGGGAGACTAGTAACAGTGACTATAGTTCAGGGCAGGGTACTGGGGGAGGCTCGTAACAGTGACTGTAGTTCAGGGTACTGGGGGGTGGCAGGCAAGTCGTGACTATTTAACAGTCTGATGGCCTTGATATAGAAGCTGTTTCTCAGTCCCAGTCTCAAAGTCCCAGCTTTGATGCACCTGTGCTGTCTCTGCCTTTTAGATTTTAGCAGGGTGAACAGGCTGTGGTTGGGGGGGGCTGAGGTCATTGAAGACCTTCTAGATGGTAGCAGGGTGAACAGGCTGTGGTTGGGGGGGGCTGAGGTCATTGAAGACCTTTTAGATGGTAGCAGGGTGAACAGGCTGTGGTTGGGGGGGGGGGGCTGAGGTCATTGAAGACCTTCTAGATGGTAGCAGGGGGAACAGGCTGTGGTTGGGGGGGGGGGGCTGAGGTCATTGAAGACCTTTAGATTGTAGCAGGGGGAACAGGCTGTGGTTGGGGGGGGGGGGCTGAGGTCATTGAAGACCTTTTAGATGGTAGCAGGGTGAACAGGCTGTCCTTGATGATCTTCCCTGCCAGGGTTACTCGAGAACTATTTGAAAAGGTCCGGATGGATCATGTAATTTATCGCCGTGGTAACTAACCTCCACCTCCCCAGCCACTGCATTCCCAAACTTGCCACACCCCTCTTGTTGGCGGAAAGAAAATCGTGCAGTTTTAAAATGTGCAATTGTATCCATTCTGTATGGGGCAGATTTTTTGGGGGGCGGGGTGTTTTAAAGCTCATTTCCCACAATTCTACACAGTCTTCCATGTCTTATGTGTGTTTATGTGATATAAGGGCCGAAGCCTGACTTAAGTAAAAAAGGAAGGAGGAGACCCTCGGTCCGTATTGACCCCATTCTGGGACCGGATCTGGTCTGTAGTCCGCCAGTTGAGTATCATGGGGGGGGGTTCTTGGCCATGGAATACAGGAGACCTACAGCTGTACATAGGACATCACTAGAAAGAGGTCTTCCTCAACTTGTTAATTGAAAACGATTTAGAAAAAAAGGTTGACAGAAACTCATGTTCATCCACTCATTGATGGTTTATTAAATATGCATTGGAATATGAACCACTGTATGAACGCTTATAGCTTCTTATAACACGTCATAGCTCCTTATAACACGTCATAGCTCCTTATAACACGTTATAACACATCATAGCTCCTTATAACACATTAAAACACATCATAGCTCCTTATAACATGTTATAACACATCATAACTCCTTATAACACATCATAGCTCCTTATAACACGTTATAACACATCATAGCTCCTTATAACACGTTATAACACATCATAGTTCCTTATTACACGTCATAGCTCCTTATAACACATCATAGCTCCTTATAACACACCATAGCTCCTTATAACACACCATAGCTCCTTATAACACACCATAGCTCCTTATAACACACCATAGCTCCTTATAACATGTTATAAAACATCATAGCTCCTTAGAACACATCATAGCTTCTTATAACACATCATAGTTCCTTATAACACGTCATAGCTCCTTAGAACACATCATAGCTTCTTATAACACATCATAGTTCCTTATAACACATCATAGCTTCTTATAACACATCATAGCTTCTTATAACACACCATAGCTCCTTATAACATGTCATGTGAAGGCTGGGGTGGGATGTCTTCATGATGATGATGAAGAGGATGTGAAGGCTGGTGCTGGGGTGGGATGTCTTCATGATGATGATGAAGAGGATGTGAAGGCTGGGGGGATGTCAATGATGATGATGAAGAGGATGTGAAGGCTGGTGCTCGGGGGGTGTCTTCATGATGATGATGAAGAGGATGTGAAGGCTGGGGTGTGATGTCATAATGATGATGATGATGAAGAGGATGTGAAGGCTGGTGCTCGGGGGTGTCTTCATGATGATGATGAAGAGGATGTGAAGGCTGGGGTGGGGGGTGTCTTCATGATGACGATGAAGAGGGGTGTAAGATGTCCTCCTCACCTCTCTACTGTCAGCTGCACTGCTGAAACATTTTGGTTTAAAATGGCTGCTGTGGTGGTGGGGTGGGGGGTGTTACTGCTATCTACAGGTGGTGGTGTGGGGGGTGTTACTGCTATCTACAGGTGGTTGGGGTGGGGGGGGGGGGGTGTTACTACTATCTACAGGTGGTTGGGGTGGGGGGGGGTGTTACTGCTATCTACAGGTGGATGGGGGGGGGGGGGTGTTACTGCTATCTACAGGTGGTTGGGGTGGGGGGGGGTGGGATGTTACTACTATCTACAGGTGGTTGGGGTGGGGGGTGTTACTGCTATCTACAGGTGGATGGGGTGGGTGGGGGGGGTGTTACTACTATCTACAGGTGGTTGGGGTGGGGGGTGTTACTGCTATCTACAGGTGGATGGGGTGGGGGGGGGGGGTGTTACTGCTATCTACAGGTGGTTGGGGTGGGGGGGGGTGTTACTGCTATCTACAGGTGGTTGGGGTGGGGGGAGGGGGGTATGGCATTAGAGCCTTCTATTGCTGTAAAGGCCCCTGAATGTGCCCCCCCAGGTGGGTGTTACTGCCATCTACAGGTGGTTGGGGGGGGGGCATTAGAGCCTTCTATTGCTGTAAAGGCCCCTGAATGTGCCCCCCCCCCAGGTGGGTGTTACAGCTATCTACAGGTGGTTGGGGGGGGTATGGCATTAGAGCCTTCTATTGCTGTAAAGGCCCCTGAATGTGCCCCCCCCCAGGTGGGTGTTACTGCTATCTACAGGTGGTTGGGGTGGGGGGGTGGGTATGGCGTCAGAGCCTCCTATTGCCGTAAAGGGCCCAGGATGTCCCCCCCCACCCCCCAGGTGGGTGTTACTGCTATCTACAGGTGGGTGGGGTGAGACTCCCCACCCCCCCCCATTATAATACACAGTCGACAGAGCAGAGGAACAACACTGCATTATAAACTAATCCCTTATGAGCCGTTATAGCGTAGAGTTTGATTGACATTAGCAGTAAAGTCACCAGGTACCTCAGCCATCCAGCCCAATGCACGCTGGGAGTTGTTCTCCGGAGGGGGGAGGAGCCTAGCAGGGAAGCAGCCTGGTGACTGCCAGCAGCTGGTCTGTGGTGGGTTATTGATCAGGACCAAGCTGATGCAGTATTATTGATTATTGATTGGCAGACACCAGAGACGACATGAACATAGACCTCTCCCCTTTGAGAGAGTCAGAGTCAGAGCAGAGCAAGGTGAAGCTGCCTCTAGAGTCTACAGGCAACGATCTAAAGGTCACTTCCTGCCCCCCTTGGTGGATGGCACACTGATCCAAGATCGGTACTAAACAAGAGTCACCTGTGTTTGTTCACACCCGTCACAGTGGCCAAGATGAACGAAGAGAGACGAGACAGGTAGGAGGGAGGAGGAGGACCGGACCACAATCTGTCAAATGTCTTTCATACCACACATCTCATAACAACACAACAAACACTTCTCCAGACCACACGATACAACAGCAGGATCAACCAGCTAAGCCAGATAACTCTGATAAACAACCAGAAATAACTGCTGGTTTCCTGGTTGTTTAAAACAGTCTTTAAAAAAACATTTGATAACATTCCCAGAAGTGTAGAAGAACCTGAAGCAGGTTGACCCTCGGTCAGTTCTCTAGGGTCAGAGTTAGTAAACACTACAATGCTGTCCTGTCAGGTTGACTGATCCTAGGTCAGTTCTCTAGGGTCAGAGTTAGTAAACACTACAGTGCTGTCAGGTTGACTGATCCTGGGTCAGTTCTCTAGGGTCAGAGTTAGTAAACACTACAGTCCTGTCAGGTTGACTGATCCTGGGTCAGATCTCTAGGGTCAGAGTTAGTAAACACTACAGTCCTGTCAGGTTGACTGATCCTGGGTCAGTTCTCTAGGGTCAGAGTTAGTAAACACTACAGTGCTGTCGGGTTGACTGATCCTAGGTCAGTTCTCTAGGGTCAGAGTTAGTAAACACTACAGTCCTGTCGGGTTGACTGATCCAAGGTCAGTTCTCTAGGGTCAGAGTTAGTAAACACTACAGTCCTGTCAGGTTGACTGATCCTCGGTCAGTTCTCTAGGGTCAGAGTTAGTAAACACTACAGTCCTGTCGGGTTGACTGATCCAAGGTCAGTTCTCTAGGGTCAGAGTTAGTAAACACTACAGTCCTGTCAGGTTGACTGATCCTAGGTCAGTTCTCTAGGGTCAGAGTTAGTAAACACTACAGTCCTGTCGGGTTGACTGATCCAAGGTCAGTTCTCTAGGGTCAGAGTTAGTAAACACTACAGTCCTGTCAGGTTGACTGATCCTCGGTCAGTTCTCTAGGGTCAGAGTTAGTAAACACTACAGTCCTGTCGGGTTGACTGATCCAAGGTCAGTTCTCTAGGGTCAGAGTTAGTAAACACTACAGTCCTGTCAGGTTGACTGATCCTAGGTCAGTTCTCTAGGGTCAGAGTTAGTAAACACTACAGTCCTGTCGGGTTGACTGATCCAAGGTCAGTTCTCTAGGGTCAGAGTTAGTAAACACTACAGTGCTGTCCTGTCAGGTTGACTGATCCTCGGTCAGTTCTCTAGGGTCAGAGTTAGTAAACACTACAGTGCTGTCCTGTCAGGTTGGCTGATCTTAGGTCAGTTCTCTAGGGTCAGAGTTAGTAAACACTACAGTGCTGTCCTGTCAGGTTGACTGATCCTCGGTCAGTTCTCTAGGGTCAGAGTTAGTAAACACTACAGTGCTGTCCTGTCAGGTTGACTGATCCTCGGTCAGATCTCTAGGGTCAGAGTTAGTAAACACTACAGTGCTGTCCTGTCAGGTTGACTGATCCTCGGTCAGATCTCTAGGGTCAGAGTTAGTAAACACTACAGTCCTGTCAGGTTGACTGATCCTGGGTCAGTTCTCTAGGGTCAGAGTTAGTAAACACTACAGTGCTGTCCTGTCAGGTTGACTGATCCTGGGTCAGTTCTCTAGGGTCAGAGTTAGTAAACACTACAGTCCTGTCAGGTTGACTGATCCTCGGTCAGTTCTCTAGGGTCAGAGTTAGTAAACACTACAGTGCTGTCCTGTCAGGTTGACTGATCCTAGGTCAGTTCTCTAGGGTCAGAGTTAGTAAACACTACAGTGCTGTCCTGTCAGGTTGACTGATCCTCGGTCAGTTCTCTAGGGTCAGAGTTAGTAAACACTACAGTGCTGTCCTGTCAGGTTGACTGATCCTCGGTCAGTTCTCTAGGGTCAGAGTTAGTAAACACTACAGTGCTGTCAGGTTGACTGATCCTCGGTCAGTTCTCTAGGGTCAGAGTTAGTAAACACTACAGTGCTGTCAGGTTGACTGATCCTGGGTCAGTTCTCTAGGGTCAGAGTTAGTAAACACAACAGTGCTGTCCTGTCAGGTTGACTGATCCTCGGTCAGTTCTCTAGGGTCAGAGTTAGTAAACACTACAGTGCTGTCAGGTTGACTGATCCTCGGTCAGATCTCTAGGGTCAGAGTTAGTAAACACTACAGTGCTGTCCTGTCAGGTTGACTGATCCTCGGTCAGATCTCTAGGGTCAGAGTTAGTAAACACTACAGTGCTGTCCTGTCAGGTTGACTGATCCTGGGTCAGTTCTCTAGGGTCAGAGTTAGTAAACACTACAGTGCTGTCCTGTCAGGTTGACTGATCCTCGGTCAGTTCTCTAGGGTCAGAGTTAGTAAACACTACAGTGCTGTCCTGTCAGGTTGACTGATCCTAGGTCAGTTCTCTAGGGTCAGAGTTAGTAAACACTACAGTGCTGTCAGGTTGACTGATCCAAGGTCAGTTCTCTAGGGTCAGAGTTAGTAAACACTACAGTGCTGTCAGGTTGACTGATCCTCGGTCAGTTCTCTAGGGTCAGAGTTAGTAAACACTACAGTGCTGTCCTGTCAGGTTGACTGATCCAAGGTCAGTTCTCTAGGGTCAGAGTTAGTAAACACTACAGTGCTGTCCTGTCAGGTTGACTGATCCTCGGTCAGTTCTCTAGGGTCAGAGTTAGTAAACACTACAGTGCTGTCCTGTCAGGTTGACTGATCCTCGGTCAGTTCTCTAGGGTCAGAGTTAGTAAACACTACAGTGCTGTCCTGTCAGGTTGACTGATCCTAGGTCAGTTCTCTAGGGTCAGAGTTAGTAAACACTACAGTGCTGTCCTGTCAGGTTGACTGATCCTAGGTCAGTTCTCTAGGGTCAGAGTTAGTAAACACTACAGTGCTGTCAGGTTGACTGATCCTGGGTCAGTTCTCTAGGGTCAGAGTTAGTAAACACTACAGTCCTGTCAGGTTGACTGATCCTGGGTCAGTTCTCTAGGGTCAGAGTTAGTAAACACTACAGTGCTGTCCTGTCAGGTTGACTGATCCAAGGTCAGATCTCTAGGGTCAGAGTTAGTAAACACTACAGTGCTGTCCTGTCAGGTTGACTGATCCTAGGTCAGTTCTCTAGGGTCAGAGTTAGTAAACACTACAGTCCTGTCAGGTTGACTGATCCTCGGTCAGTTCTCTAGGGTCAGAGTTAGTAAACACTACAGTGCTGTCAGGTTGACTGATCCTAGGTCAGTTCTCTAGGGTCAGAGTTAGTAAACACTACAGTGCTGTCCTGTCAGGTTGACTGATCCTCGGTCAGTTCTCTAGGGTCAGAGTTAGTAAACACTACAGTGCTGTCCTGTCAGGTTGACTGATCCTCGGTCAGTTCTCTAGGGTCAGAGTTAGTAAACACTACAGTCCTGTCAGGTTGACTGATCCTGGGTCAGTTCTCTAGGGTCAGAGTTAGTAAACACTACAGTGCTGTCCTGTCAGGTTGACTGATCCTCGGTCAGATCTCTAGGGTCAGAGTTAGTAAACACTACAGTGCTGTCCTGTCAGGTTGACTGATCCTGGGTCAGATCTCTAGGGTCAGAGTTAGTAAACACTACAGTGCTGTCCTGTCAGGTTGACTGATCCTGGGTCAGTTCTCTAGGGTCAGAGTTAGTAAACACTACAGTGCTGTCCTGTCAGGTTGACTGATCCTGGGTCAGTTCTCTAGGGTCAGAGTTAGTAAACACTACAGTGCTGTCAGGTTGACTGATCCTCGGTCAGATCTCTAGGGTCAGAGTTAGTAAACACTACAGTCCTGTCAGGTTGACTGATCCTAGGTCAGTTCTCTAGGGTCAGAGTTAGTAAACACTACAGTCCTGTCAGGTTGACTGATCCTCGGTCAGTTCTCTAGGGTCAGAGTTAGTAAACACTACAGTGCTGTCCTGTCAGGTTGACTGATCCTGGGTCAGATCTCTAGGGTCAGAGTTAGTAAACACTACAGTCCTGTCAGGTTGACTGATCCTAGGTCAGTTCTCTAGGGTCAGAGTTAGTAAACACTACAGTCCTGTCAGGTTGACTGATCCTCGGTCAGTTCTCTAGGGTCAGAGTTAGTAAACACTACAGTGCTGTCCTGTCAGGTTGACTGATCCTCGGTCAGTTCTCTAGGGTCGACTGTCAGGTTGACTGATCCTCGGTCAGTTCTCTAGGGTCAGAGTTAGTAAACACTACAGTGCTGTCAGGTTGACTGATCCTAGGTCAGTTCTCTAGGGTCAGAGTTAGTAAACACTACAGTGCTGTCAGGTTGACTGATCCTAGGTCAGTTCTCTAGGGTCAGAGTTAGTAAACACTACAGTGCTGTCCTGTCAGGTTGACTGATCCTCGGTCAGATCTCTAGGGTCAGAGTTAGTAAACACTACAGTGCTGTCCTGTCAGGTTGACTGATCCTGGGTCAGATCTCTAGGGTCAGAGTTAGTAAACACTACAGTGCTGTCAGGTTGACTGATCCTGGGTCAGTTCTCTAGGGTCAGAGTTAGTAAACACTACAGTCCTGTCAGGTTGACTGATCCTCGGTCAGTTCTCTAGGGTCAGAGTTAGTAAACACTACAGTGCTGTCCTGTCAGGTTGACTGATCCAAGGTCAGTTCTCTAGGGTCAGAGTTAGTAAACACTACAGTGCTGTCAGGTTGACTGATCCTCGGTCAGTTCTCTAGGGTCAGAGTTAGTAAACACTACAGTGCTGTCAGGTTGACTGATCCTGGGTCAGTTCTCTAGGGTCAGAGTTAGTAAACACTACAGTGCTGTCCTGTCAGGTTGACTGATCCTCGGTCAGTTCTCTAGGGTCAGAGTTAGTAAACACTACAGTCCTGTCAGGTTGACTGATCCTGGGTCAGTTCTCTAGGGTCAGAGTTAGTAAACACTACAGTGCTGTCAGGTTGACTGACCCTAGGTCAGATCTCTAGGGTCAGAGTTAGTAAACACTACAGTGCTGTCCTGTCAGGTTGACTGATCCTGGGTCAGTTCTCTAGGGTCAGAGTTAGTAAACACTACAATGCTGTCCTGTCAGGTTGACTGATCCTGGGTCAGATCTCTAGGGTCAGAGTTAGTGTAACGTTGTCCCCTGATCGCGATTGGCCAGTTGGACAGTTCTGCTTGTTGATTCTGCTTGGGTCCTGTGTGGCTCAGTCGGTAGAGCATGGCGCTTGCAACGCCAAGCGTCGTGGGTTCGATTCCCGCTGGGACCACCCATATGTAAAAGTAGTGGCCCCAGCCGACTTGTAAGTCGCTTTGGACAAAAGCGTCTGCTAAATGGGATATATTGATTGGCCAGTTAGACAGTCCTGCTTGTTGATTGGCCAGTTCTGCTTGTTGATTGGCCAGTTAGACAGGTCTGCTTGTTGATCGGCCAGTTAGACAG
Organism: Oncorhynchus masou masou; assembly: GCF_036934945.1. Taxonomy (NCBI): domain Eukaryota; kingdom Metazoa; phylum Chordata; class Actinopteri; order Salmoniformes; family Salmonidae; genus Oncorhynchus; species Oncorhynchus masou. The sequence goes on from NC_088225.1 coordinate 38,890,369, forward strand.
GTCTGCTTGTTAATTGGCCAGTCACAGTTCTGCTTGTTGATTAGCCAGTTAGACAGTCCTGCTTGTTGATTGGCCAGTCACAGTCCTGCTTGTTGATTGGCCAGTCACAGTCCTGCTTGTTGATAGGCCAGTTAGACAGGTCTGCTTGTTGATTGGCCAGTTGGACAGTCCTGCTTGTTGATTGACCACAGTTATACAGGTCTGCTTGTTGATTGGCCACAGTTAGACAGGTCTGCTTGTTGATTGGCCACAGTTAGACAGGTCTCCTTGTTGATTGGCCACAGTTAGACAGGTCTGCTTGTTGATTGGCCACAGTTAGACAGGTCTGCTTGTTGATTGGCCAGTTAGACAGTTCTTCTTGTTGACTGGACACAGTTCGACAGTTCTGGTAGTTGATTGGCCAGTTAGACAGTTCTGCTTGTTGATTGGACACAGTTTGACAGTTCTGCTTGTTGATTGGCCACAGTTAGACAGGTCTGCTTGTTGATTGGCCAGTTAAGACAGTTTTGACAGGTAACTCTGCTGTGAATTGTCCTGTCTGTCTGTTGGTTCTGACTCTCTCCAGATATCTGGTCTTGAGCCTTGACAACCTGTGGAGAAGACAAGGGGCCACATGTTAGAGATGGACAGGAATAGCCTGTATTTACTATAGGACTGTAGGTTAAGGTATGTGTTACTGTATTTACTATAGGACTGTAGGTTAAAGTATGTGTTACTGTATTTACTATAGGACTGTAGGTTAAAGTATGTGTTACTGTATTTACTATAGGACTGTATGTTAAGGTATGTGTTACTGTATTTACTATAGGACTGTATGTTAAGGTATGTGTTACTGTATTTACTATAGGACTGTAGGTTAAGGTATGTGTTACTGTATTTACTATAGGACTGTAGGTTAAGGTATGTGTTACTGTATTTACTATAGGACTGTGGGTTAAAGTATGTGTTACTGTATTTACTATAGGACTGTAGGTTAAAGTATGTGTTACTGTATTTACTATAGGACTGTAGGTTAAGGTATGTGTTACTGTATTTACTATAGGACTGTGGGTTAAAGTATGTGTTACTGTATTTACTATAGGACTGTAGGTTAAAGTATGTGTTAATGTATTTACTATAGGACTGTAGGTTAAAGTATGTGTTACTGTATTTACTATAGGACTGTAGGTTAAAGTATGTGTTACTGTATTTACTATAGGACTGTAGGTTAAGGTATGTGTTAATGTATTTACTATAGGACTGTAGGTTAAAGTATGTGTTACTGTATTTACTATAGGACTGTAGGTTATGGTATGTGTTACTGTATTTACTATAGGACTGTAGGTTAAAGTATGTGTTACTGTATTTACTATAGGACTGTAGGTGAAGGTATGTGTTACTGTATTTACTATAGGACTGTAGGTTAAAGTATGTGTTACTGTATTTACTATAGGACTGTAGGTTAAAGTATGTGTTAATGTATTTACTATAGGACTGTAGGTTAAAGTATGTGTTAATGTATTTACTATACATTGTAGGTCCTACAACATAGAGGATAGTCAGGGATGTTACAGGGTTGAGATGAGGGCCCAACCCATTTCAAACCAAATCCTGGCATCACCCCCATTCTGGCATCACCCACACCCCTGCGATCAACCCCATTCTGGCATCACCCCCATTCTGGCATCACCCCCATTCTGGCATCACCCCCATTCTGGCATCACCAACACCCCTGGCATCACCCCCATTCTGGCATCACCCACACTCCTGGCATCACCCCCACCCCCATTCTGGCATCACCCACCCCCATTCTGGCATCACCCACCCCCATTCTGGCATCACCCACCCCCATTCTGGCATCACCCCCACCACTGGCATCACCCCCATTCTGGCATCACCCCCACCCCTGGCATCACTGCAGCAGCAAACTGTCATCCTATCACTATTATCATTCTATCCCTCCTTACTTTTTCATCCTGCAGCCAATGTTGTTCCAAGCCAAGACAAATATCCTCCTCCTGGAGTTCCCAGTATCAGTCTCTCCCATCATCATCATCATCATCATCATCATCATCACAGGCCGGTAGGAGTCCAGTTCACCCCGGCGGAGCATACCGGTTCAGTGGTGCTTCTCTCTGCCTCTCGAGCCTTGGGCCCCAGCTCACTCCAGGTACCTCTCGAAAACATCGAGTTCTGTGTCCGTGTCGTAAGGGACAGAGGCCGGGTCAGATAGTACCCCTAGGTCCACCAGCGCCTGGTCCATATCTTCCGGTAGAAACACTATCCCCACATTCAGGACAATGTATTCCATTAGAAAGGCATAGTAGAGGATCAAAACGTTCACAAAAAACAGGCCCAGATAAAACATACAGGGAAGTTCGTTGAGGAGCGATTCCAACGAATCTAGTCGAGCATAAGTTTTGAGTGTCATAGAAAACTAATCCGGGAAAGTTTAGCTCAACTTGTTATGTTGACAAGGAGCAGGACAAGGACAGTGTCGTTGCTCTGAGACCAGCAGTAACATGGACAGTGTATTTGGAGTGTCCATTTCAGGGAAGACAGCAAGGATTTGTCCTGAAATGCCAGCTTTTGCAATAGCACAGCTATCAAGCGATAGACATTAGTTCGGAGGAACACGAAATAACCTATAACAACAAAAGAAAAAAGCCCGTTCAGCTCGACACCGCTAGTTCATGTAAACACAGTGTTAACTCGATGCATTCTTGATATTCTCTGAGAAGGTCGAAGGGAAAAAAACTGTTGCGTTATTTGCAACATGCCTGCGCTGGTTCGCTATTACCGGCCAACGACTATAGCGTTTTAATTATTATACAGGAATATGTTCTATCGATGGAAATACATTCGATAATCCAGACCTCCCGTTACATTTTCATGTCAACATTTCCGCTTACTGCATCAAAACAGTCCGACCTTACGGTCAAAACAGTACAGATACGTCTATATAGCTTAAGCATTTGATTGGTTCATTATAGAATACCGTCCTGTGAATGGTCAACTGAGACATCGATCACATTGATCCCGCCTTTTCATCGGTTTTGACCCATGTTCGCTTTTTGCGTCGATGGCTCCTCGCATTGGTATTTGATTGGCTGCTGTGTTCATCGTTGTAGGATGAAGACCAATCAACGTCCCCGAAATGTTGAAAAAAAAAACAGTTCGATTTTTTTCCCCAAAATACTTTTGGGATTTGTAGTGTTTTGTAACTGTCATTTTAATGAAATTGTGTTACCGGAACACAACAAATAAACTTCATGTCCCAACATCCCCGGCACTAAACCAGTTACGTAACGCGTTATTCCTCACGAGCTACGTTCGGGTATGTCCCCTTCTCGCTTCGTTAGCCAGAGCTATTTGGTTAGCTAGATATTTTGTTAGCTATATATATATATATATATTGGATACCTTGTACGGGATATATGGACGTGATGGGATTGATATAACAGGCAAAAAAACCTAAGCTAGCATCAACATCTTTTTTTAAAAGTGCAACTATGTTCGGTCGGTCACGGAGTTGGGGAGGAGGACAGGGGAAAACAAAAAATATTCATTCCTGGACCATCTCAAGTAAGTAACTAGCATAATTGCTAAGGTTACCCTGCGGGGGTGTATTCATTACGCTCGTTCTGTTACAAAACGTTACTTAAACGGTAGCAACATTAAAGGAACGGGGAGGAACCTACCTGAATTTGTCCAATTTAAATGATAAGTTTCTGTTACAAAACGTTTGGTCGAATTAGCCAGCTAACCCCGATAGTTTACTAAGCTAACGTTAACATGGTTAGCATACCTAGCTAATCCACCTAGCTTGTACTGTAAAACCAAATGCGTTAGTTATCTAACGTTACTGTTGTTTCCTTGTCACAACTATGTGAACAATGTCAGATGTATATGACTGCTACGAAACGTTAGCTAGCTAGCTAACTACATGATGGGTGTCATTACTTGATGACAGCTAGATATACTAACGTTAGCTAGCTACATGATGGGTGTCATTACTTGATGACAGCTAGATATCCTAACGTTAGCTAGCTACATGATGGGTGTCATTACTTGATAACAGCTAGATATCCTAACGTTAGCTAGCTACATGATGGGTGTCAGTACTTGATAACAACTAGGGCCACTAACATTAGCTAGCTAACTACATGATGGGTGTCATTACTTGATACCAACTAGAGCCACTAACATTAGCTAGCTACATGATGGGTGTCATTACTTGATGACAACTAGATATACTTACTACATGATGGGTGTCATTACTTGATAACAACTAGAGCCACTAACATTAGCTAGCTAGCTACATGATGGGTGTCATTACTTAGCTAACATTAGTATATCTAGCTGTTACCAAGTACTGACACCCATCATGTAGCTAGCTAATGTTAGTGGCTCTAGTTGGTATCAAGTAATGACACCCATCGTGTAGCTAGCTAGCTAATGTTAGTATATCTAGTTGGTATTAAGTAATGACACCCATCATGTAGTAAGTATATCTAGTTGTCATCAAGTAATGACACCCATCATGTAGCTAGCTAATGTTAGTATATCTAGCTGTTATCAACTACATGATGGGTGTACATGACTACATGACTTGATGACAGCTAGATATACTAACGTTAGCTAGCTAACTACATGATGGGTGCCATTATTTGATAACAGCTAGATATACTAACTACATGATGGGTGCCATTACTTGATAACAGCTAGATATACTAACGCTAGCTAACTACATGATGGGTGTCATTACTTGATAACAGCTAGATATACTAACTACATGATGGGTGTCATTACGTGTTAACAGCTAGCTATACTAACAACATGATGCGTGTCATTACTTGATTACAGCTAGCTATACTACCTACATGATGGGTCTCATTACTTGATGACAGCTAGATATACTAACTACATGATGGGTGTCATTACTTGATAACAGCTAGATATACTAACGTTAGCTAGCTAGCTACATGATGGGTGTCATTACTTGATAACAGCTAGATATGCTAACGTTAGCTAGCCACATGCTGGGTGTCATTACTTGATAACAGCTAGATATACTAACGTTAGCTAGCTAGCCACATGATGGGTGTCATTACTTGATAACAGCTAGATATACTAACGTTAGTTTGAGTCCATACCATCCCCCGTCTAAGTGACGGTAAGCTAGTCATATTCTGTCGTCCGCGTCCGGAGTGGGTGTGCCAGTTCAAATTGACAGTGCGGTATAGCCACCAGATGTTTTACTGAAAAACAAAGTGTTTTCTACCATTGTCCATATTCTCTCATCCCTTCCTTTCCTCTTCTCCCTCTTCTCCCCCTCCCTCCTTCTCTCCTCCCTCTAGGTATATGTACCATGTCCTGACTAAGAACACCACGGTAACCGACAGCAACAGGAACTTGCTGGTGGAGACCATTCGCTCCATCACTGAGATACTCATCTGGGGAGACCAGAACGACAGCTCCGTCTTTGAGTAAGACTTTAACCACGACTCTATTTTATTCTACTCTATTCTGTTCTACTCCTCTATTCCTATCTATTGTACTATACTCTACTCTATTAAACACTGTTCTATTGTACTGTACTCTACTTTATTCTACTCTATTCCTATCTATTGTACTGTACTCTACTTTATTCTACTCTATTCCTATCTATTGTACTGTACTCTACTTTATTCTACTCTATTCCTATCTATTGTACTGTACTCTACTTTATTCTACTCTATTCCTATCTATTGTACTGTACTCTACTTTATTCTACTCTATTCCTATCTATTGTACTGTACTCTACTTTATTCTACTCTATTCCTATCTATTGTACTGTACTCTACTTTATTCTACTCTATTCTTATCTATTGTACTATACTCTACTTTATCCTGCTTTATTCTGCTCTATTCTTTGTTCTATTCTGTTCTACTCTACTCTATTCCTCTCTATTGTACTATACTCTACTTAATTCTACTCTACTTTATTCTACTCTATACTCTACTCTATCCCTCTCTATACTCCACTCTATTCCTCTCTATTGTACTATACTCTACTTCATTTTACTTTACTTTATTCTACTCGATACTCTATTCCTCTCTATTGTACCAAACTCTACTTAATTCTACTCTACTTTATTCTACTCTATATTCTACTCTATTCCTCTCTATTGTACCATACTCTACTTAATTCTACTCTACTTTATTCTACTCTATATTCTACTCTATTCCTCTCTATTGTAACATACTCTACTTGATTCTACTCTACTTTATTCTACTCTATACTCTACTCTATTCCTCTCTATTGTACTATACTCTACTTAATTCTACTCTACTTTATTCTACTCTATACTCTATTCCTCTCTATTGTAGCATACTCTACTTAATTCTACTCTAATTGATTCTACTCAATATTCTACTCTATTCCTCTCTGTTGCACCATACTCTACTTAATTCTACTCTACTTTATTCTACTCTATTCTACTCTACTCCTGTCTATTGTACCATCCTCTACTTAATTCTACTCTACTTTATTCTACTCTATTCGTCTCTATTGTACCATATTCTACTTTATTCTACTCTATATTCTAGTCCATTCCTCTCTATTGTACCACACTCTACTTAATTCTACTCTACTTTATTCTACTCTATTCGTCTCTATTGTACCATACTCTACTTAATTCTACTCTATTCCTCTCTATTTTACCATACTCTACTTAATTCTACTCTAATTTATTCTACTCTATTCATCTCTATTGTACCATACTCTACTTAATTCTACTCTACTTAATTCTACTCTATTCCTTTCTATTGTACCATACTCTACTTAATTCTACTCTACTTTATTCTACTCTGTACTCTTCTCTGTTCTCAGCTTCTTCCTGGAGAAGAATATGTTTGCGTTCTTCCTGAATATCCTTCGCCAGAAGTCCGGTCGCTACGTCTGTGTCCAGCTACTCCAGACGCTCAACATCCTGTTTGAAAATATCAGCCACGAGACGTCGCTCTGTGAGTACACACACACACACACACACACACACACACACACACACACACACACACACACACACACACACACACACACACACACACACACACACACTACACCTGTGGTTTAGATGCCCCAGAGTTTTAATCAGCCTGAATAAGATATTTCAGTTGTATAACTGTGTTCTCCTCATCTCTCCTCCTCTAGATTACCTGCTGTCCAACAACCACCTCAACTCCATCATGTAACTGTGTTCTCCTCCTCTAGATTACCTGCTGTCCAACAACCACCTCAACTCCATCATGTAACTGTGTTCTCCTCCTCTAGATTACCTGCTGTCCAACAACCACCTCCACTCCATCATGTAACTGTGTTCTCCTCCTCTAGATTACCTGCTGTCCAACAACCACCTCAACTCCATCATGTAACTGTGTTCTCCTCCTCTAGATTACCTGCTGTCCAACAACCACCTCAACTCCATCATGTAACTGTGTTCTCCTCCTCTAGATTACCTGCTGTCCAACAACCACGTCAACTCCATCATATAACTGTGTTCTCCTCCTCTAGATTACCTGCTGTCCAACAACCACGTCAACTCCATCATGTAACTGTGTTCTCCTCCTCTAGATTACCTGCTGTCCAACAACCACGTCAACTCCATCATCGTTCACAAGTTTGACTTCTCAGACGAGGAGATCATGGCTTATTATATCTCCTTCCTGAAGACCCTGTCACTCAAACTGAACAACCACACTGTCCACTTCTTCTATAACGAGGTGAGGGGGGGGACTGGACAACTACCACGAGGGGGGGGGGGGGGGGACTGGACAACCACACTTTCCACTTCTTCTATAACGAGGTGAGGGGGGGGACTGGACAACCACACTGTCCACTTCTTCTATAACGAGGTGGGGGGGGGGGGGGACTGGACAACTACCACGAGGTGGTGGTGGGGGGGGGGGGGACTGGGCAACCACACTGTCCACGTCTCCTATAACGAGGTGAGGGGGGGGGGACTGGACAACCACACTGTCCACTTCTCCTATAACGAGGTGAGGGGGTGGGGGGACTGGACAACTACCACGAGGTGGTGGTGGGGGGGGGACTGGGCAACCACACTGTCCACTTCTCCTATAACAAGGTGAGGGGGGGGGGACTGAACAACTACCACGAGGTGGGGGGGTGGGGACTGGACAACCACACTGTCCACTTCTTCTATAACGAGGTGAGGGGGGACTGGACAACTACCACGAGGGGAGGGGGGGGGACTGGACAACCACATTGTCCACTTCTTCTATAACGAGGTGAGGGGGGGACTGGACAACCACACTGTCCACTTCTTCTATAACGAGGTGAGGGGGGACTGGACAACTACCACGAGGTGGTGAGGGGGGGGACTGGACAACCACACTGTCCACTTCTTCTATAACGAGGTGAGGGGGGGACTGGACAACTACCACGAGGTGGGTGGGGGGACTGGACAACTACCACGAGGTGAGGGGGGGGGACTGGACAACCACACAGAGTCTACTAAATGACTCACTACTGTAAGTGCCTCTGGATAGTCTGTTACATGACTAACATGGAAATGTCGTGCCCTATATAGGGAGTAAGGGGCCATAATGTAGTGCCCTATATAGGGAGTAAGGGGCCATAATGTAGTGCTCTATATAGGGAGTAAGGGGCCATAATGTAGTGCCCTATATAGGGAGTAAGGGGCCATAATGTAGTGCCCTATATAGGGAGTAGGGGGCCGTAATGTAGTGCCCTATATAGGGAGTAGGGGGCCGTAATGTAGTGCCCTATATAGGGAGTAAGGGGCCATAATGTAGTGCCCTATATAGGGAGTAAGGGGCCATAATGTGTGCCCTATATAGTGAGTGAGGGGCCATAATGTATTGCCCTATATAGGGAGTAAGGGGCCATAATGTAGTGTCCTATATAGGGAGTAAGGGGCCATAATGTAGTGCCCTATATAGGGAGTAAGGGGCCATAATGTATTGCCCTATATATGGAATAAGGGGCCATAATGTAGTGCCCTTTATAGGGAGTATGGGGCCATAATGTATTGCCCTATATAGGGAGTAAGGGGCCATAATGTAGTGCCCTATATAGGGAGTAGGGGGCCGTAATGTAGTGCCATATATAGGGAGTAAGGGGCCACAATGTATTGCCCTATATAGGGAGTAAGGGGCCATAATGTATTGCCCTATATAGGGAGTAAGGGGCCATAATGTATTGCCCTATATAGGGAGTAAGGGGCCATAATGTATTGCCCTATATAGGGAGTAAGGGGCCGTAATGTATTGCCCTATATAGGGAGTAAGGGGCCGTAATGTATTGCCCTATATAGGGAGTAAGGGGCCGTAATGTAGTGCCCTATATAGGGAGTAAGGGGCCATAATGTAGTGCCCTATATAGGGAGTAAGGGGCCATAATGTAGTGCCCTATATAGGGAGTAAGGGGCCATAATGTAGTGCCCTATATAGGGAGTAAGGGGCCATAATGTAGTGCCCTATATAGGGAGTAAGGGGCCATAATGTAGTGCCCTATATAGGGAGTAAGGGGCCATAATGTGTGCCCTATATAGTGAGTGAGGGGCCATAATGTATTGCCCTATATAGGGAGTAAGGGGCCATAATGTAGTGTCCTATATAGGGAGTAAGGGGCCATAATGTAGTGCCCTATATAGGGAGTAAGGGGCCATAATGTATTGCCCTATATATGGAGTAAGGGGCCATAATGTAGTGCCCTTTATAGGGAGTATGGGGCCATAATGTATTGCCCTATATAGGGAGTAAGGGGCCATAATGTATTGCCCTATATAGGGAGTAAGGGGCCATAATGTAGTGCCCTATATAGGGAGTAGGGGGCCGTAATGTAGTGCCATATATAGGGAGTAAGGGGCCACAATGTATTGCCCTATATAGGGAGTAAGGGGCCATAATGTATTGCCCTATATAGGGAGTAAGGGGCCATAATGTATTGCCCTATATAGGGAGTAAGGGGCCATAATGTATTGCCCTATATAGGGAGTAAGGGGCCGTAATGTAGGGCCCTATATAGGGAGTAAGGGGCCGTAATGTATTGCCCTATATAGGGAGTAAGGGGCCGTAATGTAGTGCCCTATATAGGGAGTAAGGGGCCATAATGTAGTGCCCTATATAGGGAGTAAGGGGCCATAATGTAGTGCCCTATATAGGGAGTAAGGGGCCATAATGTAGTGCCCTATATAGGGAGTAAGGGGCCATAATGTAGTGCCCTATATAGGGAGTAAGGGGCCATAATGTAGTGCCCTATATAGGGAGTAAGGGGCCATAATGTAGTGCCCTATATAGGGAGTAAGGGGCCATAATGTATTGCCCTATATAGGGAGTAAGGGGCCATAATGTATTGCCCTATATAGGGAGTAAGGGGCCATAATGTATTGCCCTATATAGGGAGTAAGGGGCCATAATGTATTGCCCTATATAGGGAGTAAGGGGCCATAATGTAGTGCCCTATGTAGGGAATGAGGGACCATAATGTAGTGCCCTATATAGGGAGTAGGGGTCCATAATGTAGTGCCCTATATAGGGAGTAGGGGACCATAATGTAGTGCCCTATATAGGGAGTAAGGGACCATGATGAATTGCCCTATATTGGGAATGAGGGGCCATAATGTCGTGCCCTATATAGGGAACGAGGGGCCATAATGTAGGGCCCTATATAGGGAGTAGGGGTCCATAATGTAGGGCCCTATATAGGGAGTAAGGGGCCATAATGTAGGGCCCTATATAGGGAACGAGGGGCCATAATGTAGGGCCCTATATAGGGAACGATGGGCCATAATGTAGGGCCCTATATAGGGAACGAGGGGCCATAATGTAGGGGCCTATATAGGGAACGAGGGGCCATAATGTAGGGCCCTATATAGGGAACGAGGGACCATAATGTAGGGCCCTATATAGGGAACGAGGGGCCATAATGTAGGGCCCTATATAGGGAACGAGGGGCCATAATGTAGGGCCCTATATAGGGAACGAGGGGCCATAATGTAGGGCCCTATATAGGGAACGAGGGGCCATAATGTAGGGCCCTATATAGGAAACGAGGGGCCATAATGTAGGGCCCTATATAGGCAACGAGGGGCCATAATGTAGGGCCCTATATAGGGAACGAGGGGGCCATAATGTAGGGCCCTATATAGGGATCGAGGGGGCCATAATGTAGGGCCCTATATAGGGAACGAGGGGCCATAATGTAGGGCCCTATATAGGGAACGAGGGGCCATAATGTAGGGCCCTATATAGTGAACGAGGGGCCATAATGTAGGGCCCTATATAGTGAACGAGGGGCCATAATGTCGGGGCCTATATAGGGAACGAGGGGCCATAATGTAGGGCCCTATATAGGGAACGAGGGGCCGTAATGTAGGGCCCTATATAGGGAACGAGGGGCCGTAATGTAGGGCCCTATATAGGGAAACGAGGGGCCGTAATGTAGGGCCCTATATAGGGAACGAGGGGCCGTAATGTAGGGCCCTATATAGGGAACGAGGCGCCGTAATGTAGGGCCCTATATAGGCAACGAGGGGCCATAATGTAGGGCCCTATATAGGGAACGAGGGGGCCATAATGTAGGGCCCTATATAGGGATCGAGGGGGCCATAATGTAGGGCCCTATATAGGGAACGAGGGGCCATAATGTAGGGCCCTATATAGGGAACGAGGGGCCATAATGTAGGGCCCTATATAGTGAACGAGGGGCCATAATGTCGAAACGAGGGCCATAATGTAGGGCCCTATAGGGAAACGAGGGGCCGTAATGTAGGGCCCTATATAGGGAAACGAGGGGCCGTAATGTAGGGCCCTATATAGGGAATGAGGGGCCGTAATGTAGGGCCCTATATAGGGAATGAGGGGCCGTAATGTAGGGCCCTATATAGGGAATGAGGGGCCATAATATAGGGCCCTATATAGGGAATGAGGGGCCATAATATAGGGCCCTATATAGGGAACAAGGGGCCATAATGTAGGGCCCCTATATAGGGAACGAGTGGCCATAATGTAGGGCCCTATATAGGGAACGAGGGGCCATAATGTAGGGCCCTATATATGGAATGAGGGGCCTTTTGGGACACGACCTTTGCGATTGACCTTTGTGTTTCAGCACTCGACCTTTGGCTTCTGTGTATGGGGTAAAGTTATTGGTGTACTGTCGATGGTAGCTCCTCTCTTAGCCCAATTCCCCCTCTCTTCCTGAAGGGTGCATTTGAGCATTGCCCGTCGTGGATTTAAAAGCATAGGATTGGCTGGAGTTTCCCTCCCATTTTGTTAAATCCACGATGGGAAGTGTGCAAGTGTACACTTTTGGGGAGGAAGTGGATAATTGGGGCTGCAGGCCTTGGAATCTGGGCTTAATACTCCTCTGTTCCCTTTGACCTTTCCAGCTGATCCATGACGTTTAACTTCTGACCTTGGCTGTGATTGGCTGGAGGTCTCAGGGAACACCCCTCCCCCCAGAGAGAGAGAGATCAGCTGCCTGTAGACCTGCTATAACAACCTCCCACCTAATACCTGCTAAACGAACACTAGATTTTAATCCCTACATAGTATTAAGTCACTACAGTATGTTGAAGTAGGCTGGGAAAATGCTTCTAACCCCCCCGCCTCCCCAAAAAAATAGCAGGATTCCAGGTTTCCTGCTTATTCCATCCTGATTCCAGCCATCTGTAGTTCTGGGAATCTAGTTGCTACTAGAATTAGAAGCAGGGTTGCCCTATAACTAACTACCAACACGCTGCCCTGTAACTAACTACCAACACGTTGCCCTGTAACTAACTACCAACACGTTGCCCTGTAACTAACTACCAACACGCTGCCCTGTAACTAACTACCACATGCTGCCCTATAACTAACTACAACACGTTGCCTTATAACTAACTACAACACGTTGCCCTATAACTAACTACAACACGTTGCCCTATAACTAACTACAACATGTTGCCCTTTAACTAACTACAACACGATGCCCTGTAACTAACTACCACATGCTGCCCTATAACTAACTACAACATGCTGCCCTATAACTAACTATAGCACGTTGCCCTGTAACTAACTACAACATGCTGCCCTATAACTAACTATAGCACGTTGCCCTGTAACTAACTACAACATGCTGCCCTATAACTAACTATAGCACGTTGCCCTGTAACTAACTACAGCATGTTGCCCTGTAACTAACTACAGCACGTTGCCCTGTAACTAACTACAACACGTTGCCCTGTAACTAACTACAACACGTTGCCCTGTAACTAACTACAACACGTTGCCCTGTAACTAACTACAACACGTTGCCCTATAACTAACTATAGCACGTTGCCCTGTAACTAACTACAACATGCTGCCCTATAACTAACTATAGCACGTTGCCCTGTAACTAACTACAGCATGTTGCCCTGTAACTAACTACAGCACGTTGCCCTGTAACTAACTACAGCACGTTGCCCTGTAACTAACTACAACACGTTGCCCTGTAACTAACTACAACACGTTGCCCTGTAACTAACTATAGCACGTTGCCCTGTAACTAATTACAACACGTTGCCCTGTAACTAACTACAACACGTTGCCCTGTAACTAACTACAACACGTTGCTCTGTAACTAACTACAACACGTTGCTCTGTAACTAACTACAACACGTTGCCCTGTAACTAACTACAACACGTTGCCCTATAACTAACTACAACACGTTGCCCTATAACTAACTACAACATGTTGCCCTTTAACTAACTACAACACGATGCCCTGTAACTAACTACCACATGCTGCCCTATAACTAACTACAACACGCTGCCCTGTAACTAACTATAACACGTTGCCCTGTAACTAACTACCAACACACTGCCCTATAACTAACTACAACACGTTGCCCTATAACTAACTACCAACACGCTGCCCTGTAACTAACTATAACACGTTGCCCTGTAACTAACTACCAACACGCTGCCCTGTAACTAACTACAACACGTTGCCCTATAACCAACTACAACACGTTGCCCTATAACTAACTACAACACGTTGCCCTGCAACTAACTACAACACGTTGCCCTGCAACTAACTACAACACGTTGCCCTATAACTAACTACAGCACGTTGCCCAATAACTAACTACAACACATTGCCCTGTAACTAACTACAGCACATTGCCCTGTAACTAACTACGACACGTTGCCCTGTACCCAACTACAGCACGTTGCCCTATAACTAACTACAGCACGTTGCCCTGTACCTAAATACAGCACGTTGCCCTGTACCTAACTACAGCACGTTGCCCTATACCTAACTACAGCACGTTGCCCTGCAACTAACTACAACATGTTGCCCTGCAACTAACTTCAACACGTTGCCCTGTAACTAACTACATCACGTTGCCCTATAACTAACTACAACACGTTGCCCTGTAACTAACTACAGCACGTTGCCCTGTAACTAACTACAGCACGTTGCCCTGTAACTAACTACAGCACGTTGCCCTATACCTAACTACAGCACGTTGCCCTATACCCAACTACAGCACGTTGCCCTATAACTAACTACCACACGTTGCCCTATAACTTACTACCACACGTTGCCCTGTAACTAACTACAGCACGTTGCCCTGTAACTTACTACAACACGTTGCCCTATAACTTACTACAACACGTTGCCCTATAACTAACTACAACACGTTGCCCTGTAACTAACTACAACACGTTGCCCTATAACTAACTACAACACGTTGCCCTGTACCTAACTACATCACGTTGCCCTGTACCTAACTACATCACGTTGCCCTGTACCTAACTACATCGCGTTGCCCTGTACCTAACTACATCGCGTTGCCCTGTAACTAACTACAGCGCTTTGCCCTGTAACTAACTACAGCGCGTTGCCCTGTAACTAACTACAGCGCGTTGCCCTGTACCTAACTACAGCGCGTTGCCCTGTACCTAACTACAGCGCGTTGCCCTGTACCTAACTACAGCGCGTTGCCCTGTAACTAACTACAGCGCGTTGCCCTGTAACTAACTACAGCACGTTGCCCTGTAACTAACTACAACACGTTGCCCTATAACTAACTACAGCACGTTGCCCTGTACCTAACTACAACATGCTGCCCTATATCTAACTACAACATGCTGCCCTATACCTAACTACATCACGTTGCCCTGTAACTAACTACAACACGTTGCCCTATATCTAACTACAGCACGTCGTCCTGTCGCTTACAACTGCATGTTGGTAAGGGCCTAGTCCTCGAGGAGGTATGAGGTAACGGGTAAGGGTTAAGGGTCTAGTCCCCTAGGAGGTAGGGGGTAAGGGCCTAGTCCCGTAGGGGGTAAGTGTCTAGTCCCCTAGGAGGTAACGGGTAAGGGCCTAGTCCCCTTGGTCGTAGGGGTTAAGTGCCTAGTAGAGGGTAAGGGGCTCTAGGTGTCTCTGGTTGTGTGGTCTCTCTGTGCCCAACAGTGGTGCGGTGCTGAGCTCACTGGCGCCCCCTCTCTGTCTCCCAACACACAGCACACTAATGATTTTGCCCTGTACACCGAGGCCATTAAGTTCTTCAACCACCCGGAGAGCATGGTCCGTATCGCAGTCAGAACCATCACACTGAACGTCTACAAGGGTGAGTCGCTCTCACACACACACACACACACACACACAGCGCTACTAGGGGCTGAAACCCCTGGGTGCTCGGGGCCCTTGGTGCTCGGGGCCCTTGGTGCTCGGGGCGCTTGGTGCTCGGGGCGCTTGGTGCTCGGGGCCCTGGGTGCTCGGGGCCCTGGGTGCTCGGGGCGCTTGGTGCTCGGGGCCCTTGGTGCTCGGGGCCCTGGGTGCTCGGGGCCCTGGGTGCTCGGGGCGCTTGGTGCTCGGGGCGCTTGGTGCTCGGGGCCCTTGGTGCTCGGGGCCCTTGGTGCTCGGGGCCCTGGGTGCTCGGGGCCCTGGGTGCTCGGGGCCCTTGGTGCTCGGGGCCCTGGGTGCTCGGGGCCCTGGGTGCTCGGGGCGCTTGGTGCTCGGGGCGCTTGGTGCTCGGGGCCCTTGGTGCTCGGCTTGACATGGCTGATCTAGGTGTCTGGGCAGCTCTGCCTTGCTGATGTACTACTCAACATGTACTCCTGTCTGTCTGTCTGTTATACCTGTCTGTCTGTCTGTCTGTCTGTGTGTTCACATTTAACCAGAGTGTGTATCTAACTGTTAACTGAACAGTGGGTGTATTTATTTAACAACGTGTTAGTCAGCTGTGTGGGTTGTGTAGCCGTGTGGGTTGTGTAGCTGTGTGGGTTGTGTAGCTGTGTGGGTCGTGTAGCTGTGTGGGTCGTGTAGCTAGACACTACACAGCTACCGGACTACCCAGGAGCCCTGCTGTTTAGTTCTGTTAGACACTACACAGCTACCTGACTACCGTTAACCTTGTGTATGCTCTCTCCCTCCCCTCCCTCTCACCATCCCCCTCTCCCTTCCCTCCCTCTTCTCCTCTATCTCTCTCCCTCCTCTTCCCCCTCTCCTCTCTGTCCTCTCCCTCCTCTCATCTTCTCTCCTCTTCCTCCTCTCTTCCCCCTCTCTCCCCATCTCCTCCTCTCCTCTTCCTCCTCCTCCTCTCCTCTTCCTCCTCCTCTCCTCTTCCTCCTCCTCTCCCCCTCTCATCTTCTCTCCTCTTCCTCCTCTCATCTTCTCTCCTCTTCCTCCTCTCATCTTCTCTCCTCTTCCTCCTCTCATCTTCTCTCCTCTTCCTCCTCCTCTCCCCATCTCCTCCTCTTCCTCTCCCCATCTCCTCCTCTCCTCTTCTTCCTCCTCCTCTTCCTCCTCCTCTCCTCTCCCCATCTCCTCCTCTCCCCATCTCCTCCTCTCACTCGTACCTCCCGTGGGCCTAACTCCAGTCTCATGTAAGTCTAATTAATAAATGCACCTCACTGAATGTGTGTGTGTGTGTGTGTATATATATTAATCATAAATGTTATTAATTATATTATTGGGCTTGGGCTTATCATTTAAATGTGTAAACTGACCTGCATGCTTTTCGTTGGTTTCTGTGTAATTCAAACCCATCGTTTCAAGTCCACTGTTATGCAGTTATAATACACATTTTCTAAGAGGTGAAACAGTCCTGAATTGGTTTTGAACGCCGGGCCTCTGAATAACTCCGTAACAACCGTTAACGATGAGTATTCAGAATGTTACGATGAAGCACGTCTTCTTCTTAAGGACTGGAGTTTGGCCTACCGTGATGACCCATTGTCAGAAACCAGAGTTGGTAGTCCTCCATATCAGTCTCAGAGTAGAGTCCTCTATATCAATCTCTGAGTAGAGTCCTCTATATCAGTCTCTGAGTAGAGTCCTCCATATCAGTCTCTGAGTAGAGTCCTCCATATCAGTCTCAGAGTAGAGTCCTCTATATCAGTCTCTGAGTAGAGTCCTCCATATCAGTCTCTGAGTAGAGTCCTCTATATCAGTCTCTGAGTAGAGTCCTCCATATCAGTCTCTGAGTAGAGTCCTCCATATCAGTCTCTGAGTAGAGTCCTCCATATCAGTCTCTGAGTAGAGTCCTCCATATCAGTCTCTGAGTAGAGTCCTCCATATCAGTCTCTGAGTAGAGTCCTCCATATCAGTCTCTTTAGAGTAGAGTCCTCTATATCAATCTCTGAGTAGAGTCCTCTATATCAGTCTCTGAGTAGAGTCCTCCATATCAGTCTCTGAGTAGAGTCCTCTATATCAGTCTCTGAGTAGAGTCCTCTATATCAGTCTCTGAGTAGAGTCCTCTATATCAGTCTCTGAGTAGAGTCCTCTATATCAGTCTCTGAGTAGAGTCCTCCATATCAGTCTCTGAGTAGAGTCCTCTATGTCAGTCTCTGAGTAGAGTCCTCCATATCAGTCTCTGAGTAGAGTCCTCTATATCAGTCTCTGAGTAGAGTCCTCCATATCAGTCTCTGAGTAGAGTCCTCTATGTCAGTCTCTGAGTAGAGTCCTCCATATCAGTCTCTGAGTAGAGTCCTCTATATCAGTCTCTGAGTAGAGTCCTCTATGTCAGTCTCTGAGTAGAGTCCTCTATATCAATCTCTGAGTAGAGTCCTCTATATCAGTCTCTGAGTAGAGTCCTCCATATCAGTCTCAGAGTAGAGTCCTCCATATCAGTCTCTGAGTAGAGTCCTCCATATCAGTCTCTGAGTAGAGTCCTCCATATCAGTCTCTGAGTAGAGTCCTCCATATCAGTCTCTGAGTAGAGTCCTCCATATCAGTCTCTGAGTAGAGTCCTCCATATCAGTCTCTGAGTAGAGTCCTCCATATCAGTCTCTTTAGAGTAGAGTCCACTATATCAATCTCTGAGTAGAGTCCTCTATATCAGTCTCTGAGTAGAGTCCTCCATATCAGTCTCTGAGTAGAGTCCTCTATATCAGTCTCTGAGTAGAGTCCTCCATATCAGTCTCTGAGTAGAGTCCTCCATATCAGTCTCTGAGTAGAGTCCTCTATGTCAGTCTCTGAGTAGAGTCCTCTATGTCAGTCTCTGAGTAGAGTCCTCTATGTCAGTCTCTGAGTAGAGTCCTCTATGTCAGTCTCTGAGTAGAGTCCTCTATGTCAGTCTCTGAGTAGAGTCCTCCATATCAGTCTCTGAGTAGAGTCCTCCATATCAGTCTCTGAGTAGAGTCCTCCATATCAGTCTCTGAGTAGAGTCCTCCATATCAGTCTCTGAGTAGAGTCCTCCATATCAGTCTCTGAGTAGAGTCCTCCATATCAGTCTCTGAGTAGAGTCCTCCATATCAGTCTCTGAGTAGAGTCCTCCATATCAGTCTCTGAGTAGAGTCCTCCATATCAGTCTCTGAGTAGAGTCCTCCATATCAGTCTCTGAGTAGAGTCCTCCACATCAGTCTCTGAGTAGAGTCCTCCACATCAGTCTCTGAGTAGAGTCCTCCATATCAGTCTCTGAGTAGAGTCCTCCATAGCAGTCTCTGAGTAGAGTCCTCCATAGCAGTCTCTGAGTAGAGTCCTCCATAGCAGTCTCTGAGTAGAGTCCTCCATAGCAGTCTCTGAGTAGAGTCCTCCATAGCAGTCTCTGAGTAGAGTCCTCCACAGCAGTCTCTGAGTAGAGTCCTCCATAGCAGTCTCTGAGTAGAGTCCTCCATAGCAGTCTCTGAGTAGAGTCCTCCATAGCAGTCTCTGAGTAGAGTCCTCCATAGCAGTCTCTGAGTAGAGTCCTCCATAGCAGTCTCTGAGTAGAGTCCTCCATAGCAGTCTCTGAGTAGAGTCCTCCATATCAGTCTCTGAGTAGAGTCCTCCATATCAGTCTCATTTTAGAGTAGAGTCCTCTATGTCAGTCTCAGAGTAGAGTCCTCTATGTCAGTCTCAGAGTAGAGTCCTCCATATCAGTCTCTGAGTAGAGTCCTCTATATCAGTCTCATTTTAGAGTAGAGTCCTCTATATCAGTCTCTGAGTAGAGTCCTCTATATCAGTCTCTGAGTAGAGTCCTCCATATCAGTCTCTGAGTAGAGTCCTCCATATCAGTCTCTGAGTAGAGTCCTCTATATCAGTCTCATTTTAGAGTAGAGTCCTCTATATCAGTCTCTGAGTAGAGTCCTCTATATCAGTCTCTGAGTAGAGTCCTCTATATCAGTCTCTGAGTAGAGTCCTCTATATCAGTCTCTGAGTAGAGTCCTCTATATCAGTCTCTGAGTAGAGTCCTCTATATCAGTCTCTGAGTAGAGTCCTCTATATCAGTCTCTGAGTAGAGTCCTCTATATCAGTCTCTGAGTAGAGTCCTCTATATCAGTCTCTGAGTAGAGTCCTCTATATCAGTCTCTGAGTAGAGTCCTCTATATCAGTCTCTGAGTAGAGTCCTCCATATCAGTCTCTGAGTAGAGTCCTCTATATCAGTCTCATTTTAGAGTAGAGTCCTCTATATCAGTCTCATTTTAGAGTAGAGTCCTCTATATCAGTCTCTGAGTAGAGTCCTCCATATCAGTCTCTGAGTAGAGTCCTCCATATCAGTCTCTGAGTAGAGTCCTCCATATCAGTCTCTGAGTAGAGTCCTCCATATCAGTCTCTGAGTAGAGTCCTCCATATCAGTCTCTGAGTAGAGTCCTCCATATCAGTCTCTGAGTAGAGTCCTCCACATCAGTCTCTGAGTAGAGTCCTCCACATCAGTCTCTGAGTAGAGTCCTCCACATCAGTCTCTGAGTAGAGTCCTCCATATCAGTCTCTGAGTAGAGTCCTCCATATCAGTCTCTGAGTAGAGTCCTCCATATCAGTCTCTGAGTAGAGTCCTCCATATCAGTCTCTGAGTAGAGTCCTCCATATCAGTCTCTGAGTAGAGTCCTCCATATCAGTCTCTGAGTAGAGTCCTCCATATCAGTCTCTGAGTAGAGTCCTCCATATCAGTCTCTGAGTAGAGTCCTCCATATCAGTCTCAGAGTAGAGTCCTCCATATCAGTCTCTGAGTAGAGTCCTCCATATCAGTCTCTGAGTAGAGTCCTCCATATCAGTCTCTGAGTAGAGTCCTCCATATCAGTCTCTGAGTAGAGTCCTCCATATCAGTCTCTGAGTAGAGTCCTCCATATCAGTCTCAGAGTAGAGTCCTCCATATCAGTCTCTCAGTAGAGTCCTCCATATCAGTCTCTGAGTAGAGTCCTCCATATCAGTCTCTGAGTAGAGTCCTCCATATCAGTCTCTGAGTAGAGTCCTCTATATCAGTCTCAGAGTAGAGTCCTCCATATCAGTCTCTGAGTAGAGTCCTCTATATCAGTCTCAGAGTAGAGCTTTATTCTCTATATAGTTATACTCACATCCTATCTCTGTAAATGTCTGGTCCTGTATTCCTCTGACCCCCCCCCCCCCCTGTCTCCCCATCTATCTGTGTTACCACGGTAACATCCCTTGCCCTCTCACCCCTCTAGTGGACAACCAGCACATGCTGCACTACATTCGAGACAAGACGGCGGTCCCTTACTTCAGTAACCTGGTCTGGTTCATCGGCTCCCACGTCATAGAGCTGGACAAGTGTGTTCAGACAGACCAAGAGTGAGTACATACACACACACACACACACACACATACGAACACATACACACACATACGAACACGCACACGCACACGCACGCACACACACACACACACACACACACACACACACACAGACGGGTCATTCTACCCTGTGTCCACTAGGTGTCAGTGGTGTGTCGGTATTAAACTTTCTTCCTGAATTATCTGATGAAGATATTGTCCCCACCATAACAGTTACAGACTAGATCATTACACACTGTTGTGTACATACCATCTCTTTCTCTTTCTCTCTTTCTCTCTCTTTCTTTTTCTCTCTCTCTCTTTCTTTTTCTCTCTCTCTCTTTCTTTTTCTCTCTCTCTTTCTTTTTCTCTCTCTCTCTCTTTCTCTCTCTGTCTCTCTCTTTCTCTCTCTGTCTCGCCTCTCTCTCGCTACTCTCTCTGACGCTCTCTCCTCTCTCTCTGTCTCTCGCCTCTCTCTCGCTACTCTCTCTGACGCTCTCTCCTCTCTCTCTGTCTCTCGCCTCTCTCTCGCTACTCTCTCTGACGCTCTCTCCTCTCTCTCTGTCTCTCGCCTCTCTCTCGCTACTCTCTCTGACGCTCTCTCCTCTCTCTGTCTCTCTCCCTCTCCCCCCTCCAGGCATCGTAACCGGGGGAAGCTGAGTGACTTGGTAGCAGAGCATCTCGACCATCTCCACTACCTGAACGATATCCTGACGATCAACTGCGAGTTCCTGAACGATGTCCTGACAGACCACCTGCTCAACCGTCTTTTCCTGCCTCTCTACGTCTTCTCTCTGGTCTGCCCTGAGCAGGTAGGTGGAGGGGTCTTCTCTCTGGTCTGCCCTGAGCAGGTAGGTGGAGGGGTCTTCTCTCTGGTCTGCCCTGAGCAGGTAGGTGGAGGGTCTTCTCTCTGGTCTGCCCTGAGCAGGTAGGTGGAGGGGTCTTCTCTCTGGTCTGCCCTGAGCAGGTAGGTGGAGGGGTCTTCTCTCTGGTCTGCCCTGAGCAGGTAGGTGGAGGGGTCTTCTCTCTGGTCTGCCCTGAGCAGGTAGGTGGAGGGGTCTTCTCTCTGGTCTGCCCTGAGCAGGTAGGTGGAGGGGTCTTCTCTCTGGTCTGCCCTGAGCAGGTAGGTGGAGGGGTCTTCTCTCTGGTCTGCCCTGAGCAGGTAGGTGGAGGGGTCTTCTCTCTGGTCTGCCCTGATCAGGTAGGTGGAGGGGTCTTCTCTCTGGTCTGCCCTGAGCAGGTAGGTGGAGGGGTCTTCTCTCTGGTCTGCCCTGAGCAGGTAGGTGGAGGGGTCTTCTCTCTGGTCTGCCCTGAGCAGGTAGGTGGGGGTCTTCTCTCTGGTCTGCCCTGAGCAGGTAGGTGGAGGGTCTTCTCTCTGGTCTGCCCTGAGCAGGTAGGTGGAGGGGGTGTGTGTGTACTGTGTAACCAATACTAATGTGTTTCTGACATATTGTCTGTCTGTGTTTCAGTCTGACGATCGTAAGATCAACCCTCAGGTGTCCCTTAACCTACTGTCACAGGTATGTACCGACACACACAATCTCACCACATCACACCGCTTCACATCACACCTCTTCACACCTCTTCACATCACACCTCTTCACACCCCCCCTCTTCACACCACACCTCTTCACACCACACCTCTTCACATCACACCTCTTCACACCTCACCTCTTCACATCACACCTCTTCACATCACACCTCTTCACACCACACCTCTTCACACCACACCTCTTCACATCACACCGCTTCACATCACACCTCTTCACACCTCACCTCTCCTCATCACACCTCCTCATCACACCTCACCTCATTACACCTCACCTCACCTCACACCTCCTCATCACACCTCACCTCTCCTCATCACACCTCACCTCTCCTCATCACACCTCCTCATCACACCTCCTCATCACACCTCACCTCTCCTCATCACACCTCCTCATCACACCTCATCACACCTCCTCATCACACCTCCTCATCACACCTCACCTCACCTCTCCTCATCACACCTCATCACACCTCCTCATCACACCTCACCTCTCCTCATCACACATCACCTCTCCTCATCACACCTCCTCATCACACCTCCTCATCACACCTCACCTCTCCTCATCACACCTCACCTCTCCTCATCACACCTCCTCATCACACCTCCTCATCACACCTCACCTCTCCTCATCACACCTCACCTCTCCTCATCACACCTCCTCATCACACCTCCTCATCACACCTCACACCTCCTCATCACACCTCCTCATCACACCTCACCTCTCCTCATCACACCTCACCTCTCCTCATCACACCTCACCTCTCCTCATCACACCTCCTCATCACACCTCACCTCTCCTCATCACACCTCCTCATCACACCTCATCACACCTCCTCATCACACCTCCTCATCACACCTCACCTCTCCTCATCACACCTCACCTCTCCTCATCACACCTCCTCATCACACCTCCTCATCACACCTCACCTCTCCTCATCACACCTCCTCATCACACCTCATCACACCTCCTCATCACACCTCCTCATCACACCTCACCTCTCCTCATCACACCTCACCTCTCCTCATCACACCTCCTCATCACACCACCTCATCACACCTCACCTCTCCTCCTCATCACACCTCATCACACCTCCTCATCACACCTCCTCATCACACCTCACCTCTCCTCATCACACCTCACCTCTCCTCATCACACCTCCTCATCACACCTCCTCATCACACCTCACCTCTCCTCATCACACCTCCTCATCACACCTCACCTCTCCTCATCACACCTCACCTCTCTTCACCGTAGGGATGGACGTTCAGTGATTAAACTGCATATGAAAGTTGTTATTTTTGTTGGGTTTGTCTCAAGGTGTTTCTCATCATCCACTACCAGCCGCTGGTCAACTCTCTGGCTGAAGTCATCTTCAACGGAGACCTGTCTGTCTTCACACAGCACAGAAACGCAGTGAGTACACACACACACACACACACACACACACACACACACACACACACACACACACACACACACACACACACACACACACACACACACAGTGACCTTCGGAAAGTATTCAGACCCCTCAGCTTTGTCCAGGTTTTGTTTTGTTACAGCCTTTTTCTAAAATGTATAAAATTATTTCCCCCCCTCATCAATCTACACACAATACCCCATAATGACATCACAATACCCCATAATGACATCACAGTACCCCATAATGACATCACAATAGCCCATAATGACATCACAATACCCCATAATGACATCACAATACCCCATAATGACAAAGCTAAAACAGAAATATCACAGTTACATAAGTATTCAGACCCTTTACTCAGCACTTTGTTGAAGCACCTTTGGCAGCGATTACAGCCTCTAGACTTCTTGGGTATGACGCTACAAGCTTGGCACACCTGTATTTGGGGAGTTTCTCCCATTCTTCTCTGCAGATGCTCTCAAGCTCTGTCAGGTTGGATGGGGAGCGTTGCTGCACAGATATTTTCAGGTCTCTCCAGAGATGTTCGATCGGGTTCAAATCCGGGCTCTGGCTGGGTCACTCAAGGACATTCAGAGACTCCCGAAGTCTGGGGCGAAGGTTCACTTTCTGAGGTGCTGAGTGCTCTGAAGCAGGTTTCTTATCAAGAATCTCTCTGTACTTTGCTCCTTTAATCTTTCCCTCGATCCTGACTAGTCTCCCAGTCCCTTCTTCTGAAAAACATCCCCACAGCATGATGCTGCCACCACCATGCTTCAACGTAGGGATGGTGCCAGGTTTCCTCCAGATGTGACGCTTGACATTCAGGCCGAAGAGTTCAATCTTGGTTTCATCAGACCAGAGAATCTTGTTTCTCATGGTCTGAGAGTCCTTTAGGTGCCTTTTGGCAAACTCCAAGCGGGTTGTCATGTGCCTTTTACTGAGGAGTGGCTTTCGTCTGGCCACTCTAAAGGCCTGATTGGTGGGGTGCTGCGGCCAGCTCTAGGAAGAGTCTTGGTGGTTCCAAACTTCTTCCATTTGAGACTGATGGAGGCCACTGTGTTCTTGGGGACCTTCAATGCTGCAGAAATGAAGTGAAAGGAGTGGCTTCCGTCTGGCCACTCGACCATAAAGGCCTGATTGGTGGAGTGCTATTGAATACATTATCATTCAGCCCTGTCTGTTATTCTCCCACATGAATACATTATACATTATCACGTCACCCCGCTCCTCCGCTCTCTCCACTGGCTTCCAGTTGAAGCTCGCATCCGCTACAAGACCATGGTGCTTGTCTACGGAGCTGTGAGGGGAACGGCACCGCAGTACCTCCAGGCTCTGATCAGGCCCTACACCCAAACAAGGGCACTGCGTTCATCCACCTCTGGCCTGCTCGCCTCCCTACCACTGAGGAAGTACAGTTCCCGCTCAGCCCAGTCAAAACTGTTCGCTGCTCTGGCCCCCCAATGGTGGAACAAACTCCCTCACGACGCCAGGACAGCGGAGTCAATCACCACCTTCCGGAGACACCTGAAACCCCACCTCTTCAAGGAATACCTAGGATAGGATAAAGCAATCCTTCTCACCCCCCCCCCTTAAATGATTTAGATGCACTATTGTAAAGTGGCTGTTCCACTGGATGTCATAAGGTGAATTCACCAATTTGTAAGTCGCTCTGGATAAGAGCGTCTGCCAAATGACTTAAACGTAAATGTAATGTAAATGATGTCCTCTCTGCAGCTAATCAGGGCGTATGGTTTTACCTGATATAAGCTGCAGTTGATTACACCTTAACAGCTGGTGATTCCAGTCACAGGAAGTGGTTGTAACTGTGACAGAGAGGAGTAGAGGCCCTTATACATCCTGGCTGTGGGGGAGGGGGGTGTGTTAAGATACAATCTACAAGGGAGAGGTGGAACAAGGCATTCTGGGTATTATCTAAACTGTGTGTTGTCTGTAAAGGCTCTCAGCTTAACAGTCAGTCAAGACTTTTGCAATTAATGTGTGTGTGTGTGTGTGTGTCTGTGTGTGTCTGTGTGTGTGTCCATTTTTTTTCTTCTAAACGTGAGCGGTTTACCAGAACCTATAAATACACACACACACAGTGCACCTTCAACGCAAAAAGAATGTGGAGAATTGACGTCTCATTGGCTCCAGAGCGTTCAGACCCCTTTTCCCACGTCTTACTACGTTACAGCCTTCTTCTAAAATGGCTTAAATTACCCCCCCCCCATCAATCTACACACAATACCCCATTATAACAAAGCAACCCCCCCCCCTCATCAATCTACACACAATACCCCATTATAACAAAGCAACCCCCCTCATCAATCTACACACAATACCCCATTATAACAAAGCAACCCCCCCATCAATCTACACACAATACCCCATTATAACAAAGCAACCCCCTCATCAATCACAATACCCCATTATAACAAAGCAACCCCCCTCATCAATCTACACACAATACCCCATTATAACAAAGCAACCCCCCTCATCAATCACAATACCCCATTATAACAAAGCAACCCCCCCTCATCAATCTACACACAATACCCCATTATAACAAAGCAACCCCCCCCCCATCAATCTACACACAATACCCCATTATAACAAAGCAACCCCCCCCTCATCAATCACAATACCCCATTATAACAAAGCAACCCCCCCCCCTCATCAATCTACACACAATACCCCATTATAACAAAGCAACCCCCCTCATCAATCACAATACCCCATTATAACAAAGCAACCCCCTCATCAATCTACACACAATACCCCATTATAACAAAGCAACCCCCCTCATCAATCACAATACCCCATTATAACAAAGCAACCCCCTCATCAACCTACACTCAATACCCCATTATAACAAAGCAACCCCCCTCATGAATCACAATACCCCATTATAACAAAGCAACCCCCCTCATCAATCACCACTCAATACCCCATTACAACAAAGCAACCCCCTCATCAACCTACACACAATACCCCATTATAACAAAGCAACCCCCTCATCAATCACAATACCCCATTATAACAAAGCACCCCCCCTCATCAATCTACACACAATACCCCATTATAACAAAGCAACCCCCCTCATCAATCACAATACCCCATTATAACAAAGCAACCCCCTCATCAATCTACACACAATACCCCATTATAACAAAGCAACCCCCCTCATCAATCTACACACAATACCCCATTATAACAAAGCAACCCCCCTCATCAACCACAATACCCCATTATAACAAAGCAACCCCCTCATCAACCTACACACAATACCCCATTATAACAAAGCAACCCCCCTCATCAACCTACACACAATACCCCATTATAACAAAGCAACCCCCCTCATCAACCTACACACAATACCCCATTATAACAAAGCAACCCCCTCATCAACCTACACACAATACCCCATTATAACAAACCACCCCCTCATCAATCACAATACCCCATTATAACAAAGCAACCCCCTCATCAACCTACACACAATACCCCATTATAACAAACCACCCCCCTCATCAATCACAATACCCCATTATAACAAAGCAACCCCCCTCATCAATCTACACACAATACCCCATTATAACAAAGCAACCCCCCTCATCAATCACAATACCCCATTATAACAAAGCAACCCCTCCCTCATCAATCTCCACTCAATACCCCATTACAACAAAGCAACCCCCCTCATCAACCTACACACAATACCCCATTATAACAAAGCAACCCCCTCATCAATCTACACACAATACCCCTTTATAACAAAGCACCCCCCCTCATCAATCACAATACCCCATTATAACAAAGCAACCCCCTCATCAATCACAATACCCCATTATAACAAACCACCCCCCTCATCAATCACAATACCCCATTATAACAAAGCAACCCCCTCATCAATCTACACACAATACCCCATTATAACAAAGCAACCCCCCTCATCAATCTACACACAATACCCCATTATAACAAAGCACCCCCCCCTCATCAACCTACACACAATACCCCATTATAACAAAGCAACCCCCCTCATCAATCTACACACAATACCCCATTATAACAAAGCAACCCCCCTCATCAATCACAATACCCCATTATAACAAAGCAACCCCCCTCATCAACCTACACTCAATACCCCATTATAACAAAGCAACCCCCTCATCAATCACCACTCAATACCCCATTATAACAAAGCAACCCCCTCATGAATCACAATACCCCATTATAACAAAGCAACCCCCCTCATCAACCTACACACAATACCCCATTATAACAAAGCAACCCCCCTCATCAATCACCACTCAATACCCCATTACAACAAAGCAACCCCCTCATCAACCTACACACAATACCCCATTATAACAAAGCAACCCCCTCATCAATCACAATACCCCATTATAACAAAGCACCCCCTCATCAATCTACACACAATACCCCATTATAACAAAGCAACCCCCCTCATCAATCACAATACCCCATTATAACAAAGCAACCCCCCTCATCAATCTACACACAATACCCCATTATAACAAAGCAACCCCCTCATCAATCTACACACAATACCCCATTATAACAAAGCAACCCCCCTCATCAACCACAATACCCCATTATAACAAAGCAACCCCCCTCATCAACCTACACACAATACCCCATTATAACAAAGCAACCCCCTCATCAACCTACACACAATACCCCATTATAACAAAGCAACCCCCCTCATCAACCTACACACAATACCCCATTATAACAAAGCAACCCCCCTCATCAACCTACACACAATACCCCATTATAACAAACCACCCCCTCATCAATCACAATACCCCATTATAACAAAGCAACCCCCTCATCAACCTACACACAATACCCCATTATAACAAACCACCCCCCTCATCAATCACAATACCCCATTATAACAAAGCAACCCCCCTCATCAATCTACACACAATACCCCATTATAACAAAGCAACCCCCCCCTCATCAACCTACACACAATACCCCATTATAACAAACCACCCCCTCATCAATCACAATACCCCATTATAACAAAGCAACCCCCCTCATCAACCTACACACAATACCCCATTATAACAAACCACCCCCCTCATCAATCACAATACCCCATTATAACAAAGCAACCCCCCTCATCAATCTACACACAATACCCCATTATAACAAAGCAACCCCCCTCATCAATCACAATACCCCATTATAACAAAGCAACCCCTCCCTCATCAATCTCCACTCAATACCCCATTACAACAAAGCAACCCCCCTCATCAACCTACACACAATACCCCATTATAACAAAGCAACCCCCTCATCAATCTACACACAATACCCCTTTATAACAAAGCACCCCCTCATCAATCACAATACCCCATTATAACAAAGCAACCCCCTCATCAATCACAATACCCCATTATAACAAACCACCCCCTCATCAATCACAATACCCCATTATAACAAAGCAACCCCCTCATCAATCTACACACAATACCCCATTATAACAAAGCAACCCCCCTCATCAATCTA
>NC_088225.1:38924862-38949862 GCF_036934945.1 Oncorhynchus masou masou
GTAATAACAGGCTGTGTGTTCTAGTGTAATAACAGGCTGTGTGTTCTAGTGTAATAGCAGGCTGTGTGTTCTAGTGTAATAACAGGCTGTGTGTTCTAGTGTAATAACAGGCTGTGTGTTCTAGTGTAATAACAGGCTGTGTGTTCTAGTGTAATAACAGGCTGTGTGTTCTAGTGTAATAGCAGGCTGTGTGTTCTAGTGTAATAGCAGGCTGTGTGTTCTAGTGTAATAGCAGGCTGTGTGTTCTAGTGTAATAACAGGCTGTGTGTTCTAGTGTAATAACAGGCTGTGTTCTAGTGTAATAACAGGCTGTGTGTTCTAGTGTTATAACAGGCTGTGTTCTAGTGTAATAACAGGCTGTGTGTTCTAGTGTAATAACAGGCTGTGTTCTGGTGTAATAACAGGCTGTGTTCTAGTGTAATAGCAGGCTGTGTGTTCTAGTGTAATAACAGGCTGTGTGTTCTAGTGTTATAACAGGCTGTGTGTTCTAGTGTAATAACAGGCTGTGTGTTCTAGTGTAATAACAGGCTGTGTTCTAGTGTAATAACAGGCTGTGTGTTCTGGTGTAATAACAGGCTGTGTGTTCTAGTGTAATAACAGGCTGTGTGTTCTAGTGTAATAACAGGCTGTGTGTTCTAGTGTAATAACAAGCTGTGTGTTCTAGTGTAATAACAGGCTGTGTGTTCTAGTGTAATAACAGGCTGTGTGTTCTAGTGTAATAGCAGGCTGTGTGTTCTAGTGTAATAACAAGCTGTGTGTTCTAGTATAATAACAGTCTGTGTTCTAGTGTAATAACAGGCTGTGTGTTCTAGTGTAATAACAGGCTGTGTGTTCTAGTGTAATAACAGGCTGTGTTCTAGTGTAATAACAGGCTGTGTGTTCTGGTGTAATAACAGGCTGTGTGTTCTGGTGTAATAACAGGCTGTGTGTTCTGGTGTAATAACAGGCTGTGTGTTCTAGTGTAATAACAGGCTGTGTTCTAGTGTAATAACAGGCTGTGTGTTCTAGTGTAATAACAGGCTGTGTGTTCTAGTGTAATAACAGGCTGTGTTCTGGTGTAATAACAGGCTGTGTTCTAGTGTAATAACAGGCTGTGTGTTCTGGTGTAATAACAGGCTGTGTGTTCTGGTGTAATAACAGGCTGTGTTCTAGTGTAATAGCAGGCTGTGTGTTCTAGTGTAATAACAGGCTGTGTGTTCTAGTGTTATAACAGGCTGTGTGTTCTAGTGTAATAACAGGCTGTGTGTTCTAGTGTAATAACAGGCTGTGTTCTAGTGTAATAACAGGCTGTGTGTTCTGGTGTAATAACAGGCTGTGTGTTCTAGTGTAATAACAGGCTGTGTGTTCTAGTGTAATAACAGGCTGTGTGTTCTAGTGTAATAACAGGCTGTGTTCTAGTGTAATAGCAGGCTGTGTGTTCTAGTGTAATAACAGGCTGTGTGTTCTAGTGTTATAACAGGCTGTGTGTTCTAGTGTAATAACAGGCTGTGTGTTCTAGTGTAATAACAGGCTGTGTGTTCTAGTGTAATAACAGGCTGTGTTCTGGTGTAATAACAGGCTGTGTGTTCTAGTGTAATAACAGGCTGTGTGTTCTAGTGTAATAACAGGCTGTGTGTTCTAGTGTAATAACAGGCTGTGTGTTCTAGTGTAATAACAGGCTGTGTTCTAGTGTAATAACAGGCTGTGTTCTAGTGTAATAACAGGCTGTGTTCTAGTGTAATAACAGGCTGTGTGTTCTGGTGTAATAACAGGCTGTGTGTTCTGGTGTAATAACAGGCTGTGTGTTCTAGTGTAATAACAGGCTGTGTTCTAGTGTAATAACAGGCTGTGTTCTAGTGTAATAACAGGCTGTGTGTTCTGGTGTAATAACAGGCTGTGTGTTCTAGTGTAATAACAGGCTGTGTTCTAGTGTAATAACAGGCTGTGTTCTAGTGTAATAACAGGCTGTGTTCTAGTGTAATAACAGGCTGTGTTCTAGTGTAATAACAGGCTGTGTTCTAGTGTAATAACAGGCAGTGTGTTCTAGTGTAATAACAGGCTGTGTGTTCTAGTGTTATAACAGGCTGTGTGTTCTAGTGTAATAACAGGCTGTGTTCTAGTGTAATAACAGGCTGTGTGTTCTAGTGTAATAACAGGCTGTGTGTTCTAGTGTAATAACAGGCTGTGTGTTCTAGTGTAATAACAGGCTGTGTTCTAGTGTAATAACAGGCTGTGTTCTAGTGTAATAACAGGCTGTGTGTTCTGGTGTAATAACAGGCTGTGTGTTCTAGTGTAATAACAGGCTGTGTTCTAGTGTAATAACAGGCTGTGTTCTAGTGTAATAACAGGCTGTGTGTTCTAGTGTAATAACAGGCTGTGTTCTAGTGTAATAACAGGCTGTGTGTTCTGGTGTAATAACAGGCTGTGTGTTCTGGTGTAATAACAGGCTGTGTGTTCTGGTGTAATAACAGGCTGTGTGTTCTAGTGTAATAACAGGCTGTGTGTTCTAGTGTAATAACAGGCTGTGTGTTCTAGTGTAATAGCAGGCTGTGTGTTCTGGTGTAATAACAGGCTGTGTGTTCTAGTGTAATAACAGGCTGTGTGTTCTAGTGTAATAACAGGCTGTGTTCTAGTGTAATAACAGGCTGTGTGTTCTAGTGTAATAACAGGCTGTGTGTTCTAGTGTAATAACAGGCTGTGTGTTCTAGTGTAATAACAGGCTGTGTGTTCTAGTGTAATAACAGGCTGTGTGTTCTAGTGTAATAACAGGCTGTGTGTTCTAGTGTAATAACAGGCTGTGTGTTCTAGTGTAATAACAGGCTGTGTTCTAGTGTAATAACAGGCTGTGTTCTAGTGTAATAACAGGCTGTGTTCTAGTGTAATAACAGGCTGTGTGTTCTAGTGTAATAACAGGCTGTGTGTTCTAGTGTAATAACAGGCTGTGTGTTCTAGTGTAATAACAGGCTGTGTGTTCTAGTGTAATAACAGGCTGTGTGTTCTAGTGTAATAACAGGCTGTGTGTTCTAGTGTAATAACAGGCTGTGTGTTCTAGTGTAATAACAGGCTGTGTGTTCTAGTGTAATAACAGGCTGTGTGTTCTGGTGTAATAACAGGCTGTGTGTTCTGGTGTAATAACAGGCTGTGTGTTCTGGTGTAATAACAGGCTGTGTGTTCTGGTGTAATAACAGGCTGTGTGTTCTAGTGTAATAACAGGCTGTGTGTTCTAGTGTAATAACAGGCTGTGTGTTCTGGTGTAATAACAGGCTGTGTGTTCTGGTGTAATAACAGGCTGTGTGTTCTGGTGTAATAACAGGCTGTGTGTTCTGGTGTAATAACAGGCTGTGTGTTCTGGTGTAATAACAGGCTGTGTTCTAGTGTAATAACAGGCTGTGTGTTCTAGTGTAATAACAGGCTGTGTGTTCTAGTGTAATAACAGGCTGTGTGTTCTAGTGTAATAACAGGCTGTGTGTTCTAGTGTAATAACAGGCTGTGTGTTCTGGTGTAATAACAGGCTGTGTGTTCTGGTGTAATAACAGGCTGTGTGTTCTAGTGTAATAACAGGCTGTGTTCTAGTGTAATAACAGGCTGTGTTCTAGTGTAATAACAGGCTGTGTGTTCTAGTGTAATAACAGGCTGTGTGTTCTAGTGTAATAACAGGCTGTGTGTTCTAGTGTAATAACAGGCTGTGTTCTAGTGTAGTAACAGGCTGTGTGTTCTAGTGTAATAACAGGCTGTGTTCTAGTGTAATAACAGGCTGTGTGTTGTAGTGTAATAACAGGCTGTGTTCTAGTGTAATAACAGGCTGTGTGTTCTAGTGTAATAACAGGCTGTGTTCTAGTGTAATAACAGGCTGTGTTCTAGTGTAATAACAGGCTGTGTGTTCTGGTGTAATAACAGGCTGTGTGTTCTAGTGTAATAACAGGCTGTGTTCTAGTGTAATAACAGGCTGTGTTCTAGTGTAATAACAGGCTGTGTGTTCTAGTGTAATAACAGGCTGTGTTCTAGTGTAATAACAGGCTGTGTGTTCTGGTGTAATAACAGGCTGTGTGTTCTGGTGTAATAACAGGCTGTGTGTTCTGGTGTAATAACAGGCTGTGTGTTCTAGTGTAATAACAGGCTGTGTGTTCTAGTGTAATAACAGGCTGTGTGTTCTAGTGTAATAGCAGGCTGTGTGTTCTGGTGTAATAACAGGCTGTGTGTTCTAGTGTAATAACAGGCTGTGTGTTCTAGTGTAATAACAGGCTGTGTGTTCTAGTGTAATAACAGGCTGTGTTCTAGTGTAATAACAGGCTGTGTGTTCTAGTGTAATAACTGGCTGTGTGTTCTGGTGTAATAACAGGCTGTGTGTTCTAGTGTAATAACTGGCTGTGTGTTCTAGTGTAATAACAGGCTGTGTGTTCTAGTGTAATAACAGGCTGTGTGTTCTAGTGTAATAACAGGCTGTGTGTTCTAGTGTAATAACAGGCTGTGTGTTCTAGTGTAATAACAGGCTGTGTGTTCTGGTGTAATAACAGGCTGTGTGTTCTAGTGTAATAACAGGCTGTGTGTTCTAGTGTAATACCAGGCTGTGTGTTCTAGTGTAATAACAGGCTGTGTTCTAGTGTAATACCAGGCTGTGTGTTCTAGTGTAATAACAGGCTGTGTGTTCTAGTGTAATAACAGGCTGTGTGTTCTGGTGTAATAACAGGCTGTGTGTTCTGGTGTAATAACAGGCTGTGTGTTCTGGTGTAATAACAGGCTGTGTGTTCTAGTGTAATAACAGGCTGTGTGTTCTAGTGTAATACCAGGCTGTGTGTTCTAGTGTAATAACAGGCTGTGTGTTCTAGTGTAATAACAGGCTGTGTGTTCTAGTGTAATAACAGGCTGTGTGTTCTAGTGTAATAACAGGCTGTGTGTTCTGGTGTAATAACAGGCTGTGTGTTCTGGTGTAATAACAGGCTGTGTGTTCTGGTGTAATAACAGGCTGTGTGTTCTGGTGTAATAACAGGCTGTGTGTTCTGGTGTAATAACAGGCTGTGTGTTCTAGTGTAATAACAGGCTGTGTGTTCTAGTGTAATACCAGGCTGTGTGTTCTAGTGTAATAACAGGCTGTGTGTTCTAGTGTAATAACAGGCTGTGTGTTCTAGTGTAATAACAGGCTGTGTGTTCTAGTGTAATAACAGGCTGTGTGTTCTAGTGTAATAACAGGCTGTGTGTTCTAGTGTAATAACAGGCTGTGTGTTCTAGTGTAATAACAGGCTGTGTGTTCTAGTGTAATAACAGGCTGTGTGTTCTGGTGTAATAACAGGCTGTGTGTTATAGTGTAATAACAGGCTGTGTGTTATAGTGTAATAACAGGCTGTGTGTTCTAGTGTAATAACAGGCTGTGTGTTCTAGTGTAATAACAGGCTGTGTGTTCTGGTGTAATAACAGGCTGTGTGTTCTGGTGTAATAACAGGCTGTGTGTTCTGGTGTAATAACAGGCTGTGTGTTCTAGTGTAATAACAGGCTGTGTGTTCTAGTGTAATAACAGGCTGTGTGTTCTAGTGTAATAACAGGCTGTGTTCTAGTGTAATACCAGGCTGTGTGTTCTAGTGTAATAACAGGCTGTGTGTTCTAGTGTAATAACAGGCTGTGTGTTCTAGTGTAATACCAGGCTGTGTGTTCTAGTGTAATAACAGGCTGTGTGTTCTAGTGTAATAACAGGCTGTGTGTTCTAGTGTAATAACAGGCTGTGTGTTCTAGTGTAATACCAGGCTGTGTGTTCTAGTGTAATAACAGGCTGTGTGTTCTAGTGTAATAACAGGCTGTGTGTTCTAGTGTAATAACAGGCTGTGTTCTAGTGTAATAACAGGCTGTGTGTTCTAGTGTAATAACAGGCTGTGTGTTCTAGTGTAATAACAGGCTGTGTTCTAGTGTAATAACAGGCTGTGTGTTCTAGTGTAATAACAGGCTGTGTTCTGGTGTAATAACAGGCTGTGTGTTCTAGTGTAATAACAGGCTGTGTGTTCTAGTGTAATAACAGGCTGTGTGTTCTAGTGTAATAACAGGCTGTGTTCTAGTGTAATAACAGGCTGTGTGCTGGTGTAATAACAGGCTGTGTGTGCTGGTGTAATAACAGGCTGTGTGTTCTGGTGTAATAACAGGCTGTGTTCTAGTGTAATAACAGGCTGTGTGTTCTAGTGTAATAACAGGCTGTGTGTTCTAGTGTAATAACAGGCTGTGTGTTCTAGTGTAATAACAGGCTGTGTGTTCTGGTGTAATAACAGGCTGTGTTCTAGTGTAATAACAGGCTGTGTGCTGGTGTAATAACAGGCTGTGTGTTCTGGTGTAATAACAGGCTGTGTTCTAGTGTAATAACAGGCTGTGTGTTCTAGTGTAATAACAGGCTATTTGTTCTAGTGTAATAACAGGCTGTGTGTTCTAGTGTAATAACAGGCTGTGTGTTCTAGTGTAATAACAGGCTGTGTGTTCTAGTGTAATAACAGGCTGTGTGTTCTAGTGTAATACCAGGCTGTGTGTTCTAGTGTAATAACAGGCTGTGTGTTCTAGTGTAATAACAGGCTGTGTGTTCTAGTGTAATAACAGGCTATTTGTTCTAGTGTAATAACAGGCTGTGTGTTCTAGTGTAATAACAGGCTGTGTGTTCTAGTGTAATAACAGGCTGTGTGTTCTAGTGTAATAACAGGCTATTTGTTCTAGTGTAATAACAGGCTGTGTGTTCTAGTGTAATAACAGGCTGTGTTCTAGTGTAATAACAGGCTGTGTTCTAGTGTAATAACAGGCTGTGTGTTGTAGTGTAATAACAGGCTGTGTGTTCTAGTTTAATAACAGGCTGTGTGTTGTAGTTTAATAACAGGCTGTGTGTTCTAGTGTAATAACAGGCTGTGTTCTGGTGTAATAACAGGCTGTGTGCTGGTGTAATAACAGGCTGTGTGTTCTAGTGTAATAACAGGCTGTGTGTTCTAGTGTAATAACAGGCTGTGTGTTCTAGTGTAATAACAGGCTGTGTGTTCTAGTGTAATAACAGGCTGTGTGTTCTAGTGTAATAACAGGCTGTGTTCTAGTGTAATAACAGGCTGTGTGTTCTAGTGTAATAACAGGCTGTGTGTTCTAGTGTAATAACAGGCTGTGTGTTCTGGTGTAATAACAGGCTGTGTTGTAGTGTAATAACAGGCTGTGTGTTCTAGTGTAATAACAGGCTGTGTGTTCTAGTGTAATAACAGGCTGTGTTCTAGTGTAATAACAGGCTGTGTGTTCTAGTGTAATAACAGGCTGTGTGTTGTAGTGTAATAGCAGGCTGTGTGTTCTAGTGTAATAACAGGCTGTGTTCTAGTGTAATAGCAGGCTGTGTGTTCTAGTGTAATAACAGGCTGCGTGTTCTAGTGTAATAACAGGCTGTGTTCTAGTGTAATAACAGGCTGTGTGTTCTAGTGTAATAACAGGCTGTGTGTTCTAGTGTAATAACAGGCTGTGTGTTCTAGTGTAATAACAGGCTGTGTGTTCTAGTGTAATAACAGGCTGTGTGTTCTAGTGTAATAACAGGCTGTGTGTTCTAGTGTAATAACAGGCTGTGTGTTCTAGTGTAATAACAGGCTGTGTGTTCTAGTGTAATAACAGGCTGTGTTCTAGTGTAATAACAGGCTGTGTGTTCTGGTGTAATAACCGGCTGTGTTCTAGTGTAATAACAGGCTGTGTTCTAGTGTAATAACAGGCTGTGTGTTCTGGTGTAATAACCGGCTGTGTTCTAGTGTAATAACAGGCTGTGTGTTCTAGTGTAATAACAGGCTGTGTGTTCTAGTGTAATAACAGGCTGTGTGTTCTAGTGTAATAACAGGCTGTGTGTTCTAGTGTAATAACAGGCTGTGTGTTCTAGTGTAATAGCAGGCTGTGTGTTCTGGTGTAATAACAGGCTGTGTGTTCTAGTGTAATAACAGGCTGTGTGTTCTAGTGTAATAGGCTGTGTGTTATAGTGTAATAACAGGCTGTGTGTTCTAGTGTAATAGCAGGCTGTGTGTTCTAGTGTAATAACAGGCTGTGTTCTAGTGTAATAACAGGCTGTGTTCTAGTGTAATAACAGGCTGTGTGTTCTAGTGTAATAACAGGCTGTGTGTTCTGGTGTAATAACAGGCTGTGTGTTCTGGTGTAATAACAGGCTGTGTGTTCTAGTGTAATAACAGGCTGTGTGTTCTAGTGTAATAACAGGCTGTGTGTTCTGGTGTAATAACAGGCTGTGTGTTCTAGTGTAATAACAAGCTGTGTGTTCTAGTGTAATAGCAGGCTGTGTGTTCTAGTGTAATAACAGGCTGTGTGTTCTAGTGTAATAACAGGCTGTGTGTTCTAGTGTAATAACAGGCTGTGTTCTAGTGTAATAACAGGCTGTGTGTTCTAGTGTAATAACAGGCTGTGTTCTAGTGTAATAACAGGCTGTGTGTTCTAGTGTAATAACAGGCTGTGTGTTCTAGTGTAATAACAGGCTGTGTGTTCTAGTGTAATAACAGGCTGTGTTCTAGTGTAATAACAGGCTGTGTGTTCTAGTGTAATAACAGGCTGTGTGTTCTAGTGTAATAACAGGCTGTGTGTTCTAGTGTAATAACAGGCTGTGTGTTCTGGTGTAATAACAGGCTGTGTGTTCTAGTGTAATAACAGGCTGTGTTCTAGTGTAATAACAGTCTGTGTGTTCTAGTGTAATAACAGGCTGTGTGTTCTGGTGTAATAACAGGCTGTGTGTTCTAGTGTAATAACAGGCTGTGTTCTAGTGTAATAACAGGCTGTGTGTTCTAGTGTAATACCAGGCTGTGTGTTCTAGTGTAATAACAGGCTGTGTGTTCTAGTGTAATAACAGGCTGTGTGTTCTAGTGTAATAACAGGCTGTGTGTTCTAGTGTAATAACAGGCTGTGTTCTAGTGTAATAACAGGCTGTGTTCTAGTGTAATAACAGGCTGTGTGTTCTAGTGTAATAACAGGCTGTGTGTTCTGGTGTAATAACAGGCTGTGTGTTCTAGTGTAATAACAGGCTGTGTGTTCTAGTGTAATAACAGGCTGTGTGTTCTAGTGTAATAACAGGCTGTGTGTTCTAGTGTAATAACAGGCTGTGTGTTCTAGTGTAATAACAGGCTGTGTGTTCTAGTGTAATAACAGGCTGTGTGTTCTAGTGTAATAACAGGCTGTGTGTTCTGGTGTAATAACAGGCTGTGTTCTAGTGTAATAACAGGCTGTGTGTTCTAGTGTAATAACAGGCTGTGTGTTCTAGTGTAATAGCAGGCTGTGTGTTCTAGTGTAATAGCAGGCTGTGTGTTCTAGTGTAATAGCAGGCTGTGTGTTCTAGTGTAATAACAGGCTGTGTTCTAGTGTAATAGCAGGCTGTGTGTTCTAGTGTAATAACAGGCTGTGTGTTCTAGTGTAATGACAGGCTGTGTGTTCTAGTGTAATGACAGGCTGTGTGTTCTAGTGTAATAGCAGGCTGTGTGTTCTAGTGTAATAACAGGCTGTGTGTTCTAGTGTAATAACAGGCTGTGTGTTCTGGTGTAATAACAGGCTGTGTTCTAGTGTAATAACAGGCTGTGTGTTCTAGTGTAATAGCAGGCTGTGTGTTCTAGTGTAATAACAGGCTGTGTGTTCTAGTGTAATAACTGTGTGTTCTAGTGTAATAACAGGCTGTGTTCTAGTGTAATAACAGGCTGTGCGTTCTAGTGTAATAACAGGCTGTGCGTTCTAGTGTAATAACTGTGTGTTCTAGTGTAATAACAGGCTGTGTTCTAGTGTAATAACAGGCTGTGCGTTCTAGTGTAATAACAGGCTGTGCGTTCTAGTGTAATAACAGGCTGTGTTCTGGTGTAATAACAGGCTGTGTTCTAGTGAAATAACAGGCTGTGTTCTAGTGTAATAACAGGCTGTGTGTTCTAGTGTAATAACTGTGTGTTCTAGTGTAATAACAGGCTGTGTTCTAGTGTAATAACAGGCTGTGTGTTCTAGTGTAATAACAGGCTGTGTGTTCTAGTGTAATAACAGGCTGTGTGTTCTAGTGTAATAACAGGCTGTGTGTTCTAGTGTAATAACAGGCTGTGTGTTCTAGTGTAATAACAGGCTGTGTGTTCTAGTGTAATAACAGGCTGTGTGTTCTAGTGTAATAACAGGCTGTGTGTTCTAGTGTAATAACAGGCTGTGTGTTCTAGTGTAATAACAGGCTGTGTGTTCTAGTGTAATAACAGGCTGTGTGTTCTAGTGTAATAACAGGCTGTGTTCTGGTGTAATAACAGGCTGTGTGTTCTGGTGTAATAACAGGCTGTGTGTTCTGGTGTAATAACAGGCTGTGTGTTCTGGTGTAATAACAGGCTGTGTGTTCTAGTGTAATAACAGGCTGTGTGTTGTAGTGTAATAACAGGCTGTGTGTTGTAGTGTAATAGCAGGCTGTGTGTTCTAGTGTAATAACAGGCTGTGTGTTCTGGTGTAATAACAGGCTGTGTGTTCTGGTGTAATAACAGGCTGTGTGTTCTGGTGTAATAACAGGCTGTGTGTTGTAGTGTAATAACAGGCTGTGTGTTCTAGTGTAATAACAGGCTGTGTGTTCTAGTGTAATAACAGGCTGTGTGTTCTAGTGTAATTGCAGGCTGTGTGTTCTAGTGTAGTAGCAGGCTGTGTTCTAGTGTAATAACAGGCTGTGTTCTAGTGTAATAACAGGCTGTGTGTTCTAGTGTAATAACAGGCTGTGTGTTCTAGTGTAATAGCAGGCTGTGTGTTCTAGTGTAATAACAGGCTGTGTGTTCTGTTGTAATAACAGGCTGTGTGTTCTGGTGTAATAACAGGCTGTGTGTTCTAGTGTAATAGCAGGCTGTGTGTTCTAGTGTAGTAGCAGGCTGTGTTCTAGTGTAATAACAGTCTGTGTGTTCTGGTGTAATAACAGGCTGTGTGTTCTAGTGTAATAACAGGCTGTGTGTTCTGGTGTAATAACAGGCTGTGTGTTCTGGTGTAATAACAGGCTGTGATTTCTAGTGTAATAACAGGCTGTGTGTTCTAGTGTAATAACAGGCTGTGTGTTCTAGTGTAATAACAGGCTGTGTGTTCTAGTGTAATAACAGGCTGTGTTCTAGTGTAATAACAGGCTGTGTTCTAGTGTACTAACTGTGTGTTCTAGTGTAATAGCAGGCTGTGTTCTAGTGTAATAGCAGGCTGTGTTCTAGTGTAATAACAGGCTGTGTGTTCTAGTGTAATAGCAGGCTGTGTGTTCTGGTGTAATAACAGGCTGTGTGTTCTAGTGTAATAACAGGCTGTGTGTTCTAGTGTAATAACTGTGTGTTCTAGTGTACTAACTGTGTGTTCTAGTGTACTAACTGTGTGTTCTAGTGTAATAGCAGGCTGTGTGTTCTAGTGTAATAACAGGCTGTGTTCTAGTGTAATAACAGGCTGTGTGTTCTGGTGTAATAACAGGCTGTGTGTTCTGGTGTAATAACAGGCTGTGTGTTCTAGTGTAATAACAGGCTGTGTGTTCTAGTGTAATAACTGTGTGTTCTAGTGTACTAACTGTGTGTTCTAGTGTACTAACTGTGTGTTCTAGTGTAATAGCAGGCTGTGTGTTCTAGTGTAATAACAGGCTGTGTGTTCTAGTGTAATAACAGGCTGTGTGTTCTAGTGTAATAACAGGCTGTGTGTTCTAGTGTAATAACAGGCTGTGTGTTCTAGTGTAATAACAGGCTGTGTGTTCTGGTGTAATAACAGGCTGTGTGTTCTAGTGTAATAACAGGCTGTGTGTTCTGGTGTAATAACAGGCTGTGTGTTCTAGTGTAATAGCAGGCTGTGTGTTCTAGTGTAATAACAGGCTGTGTTCTAGTGTAATAACAGGCTGTGTGTTCTAGTGTAATAACAGGCTGTGTGTTCTAGTGTACTAACTGTGTGTTCTAGTGTAATAGCAGGCTGTGTGTTCTAGTGTAATAACAGGCTGTGTTCTAGTGTAATAACAGGCTGTGTGTTCTAGTGTAATAGCAGGCTGTGTGTTCTGGTGTAATAACTGTGTGTTCTAGTGTACTAACTGTGTGTTCTAGTGTACTAACTGTGTGTTCTAGTGTAATAACAGGCTGTGTGTTCTAGTGTAATAGCAGGCTGTGTGTTCTGGTGTAATAACAGGCTGTGTGTTCTAGTGTAATAACAGGCTGTGTGTTCTAGTGTAATAACTGTGTGTTCTAGTGTACTAACTGTGTGTTCTAGTGTACTAACTGTGTGTTCTAGTGTAATAGCAGGCTGTGTGTTCTAGTGTAATAACAGGCTGTGTTCTAGTGTAATAACAGGCTGTGTTCTGGTGTAATAACAGGCTGTGTGTTCTAGTGTAATAACAGGCTGTGTGTTCTAGTGTAATAACAGGCTGTGTGTTCTAGTGTAATAACAGGCTGTGTGTTCTAGTGTAATAACAGGCTGTGTGTTCTAGTGTAATAGCAGGCTGTGTGTTGTAGTGTAGTAACAGCCTGTGTGTTCTAGTGTAATAACAGGCTGTGTGTTCTAGTGTAATAACAGGCTGTGTGTTCTAGTGTAATAACAGGCTGTGTGTTCTAGTGTAATAACAGGCTGTGTGTTCTAGTGTAATAGCAGGCTGTGTGTTCTAGTGTAATAACAGGCTGTGTGTTCTGGTGTAATAACAGGCTGTGTGTTCTAGTGTAATAACAGGCTGTGTGTTCTAGTGTAATAACGGGCTGTGTGTTCTAGTGTAATAACGGGCTGTGTGTTCTAGTGTAATAACGGGCTGTGTGTTCTAGTGTAATAACGGGCTGTGTGTTCTAGTGTAATAACGGGCTGTGTGTTCTAGTGTAATAACAGGCTGTGTTCTAGTGTAATAACAGGCTGTGTGTTCTAGTGTAATAACAGGCTGTGTGTTCTAGTGTAATAACAGGCTGTGTTCTAGTGTAATAACAGGCTGTGTGGTCTAGTGTAATAACAGGCTGTGTGGTCTAGTGTAATAACAGGCTGTGTGTTCTAGTGTAATAACAGGCTGTGTGTTCTAGTGTAATAACAGGCTGTGTGTTCTGGTGTAATAACAGGCTGTGTGTTCTAGTGTTATAACAGGCTGTGTGTTCTAGTGTAATAACTGTGTGTTCTAGTGTAATAACAGGCTGTGTGTTCTAGTGTAATAACAGGCTGTGTGTTCTAGTGTAATAACAGGCTGTGTGTTCTGGTGTAATAACAGGCTGTGTGTTCTAGTGTAATAACAGGCTGTGTGTTCTAGTGTAATAACAGGCTGTGTGTTCTGGTGTAATAACAGGCTGTGTGTTCTAGTGTAATAACAGGCTGTGTGTTCTGGTGTAATAACAGGCTGTGTGTTCTAGTGTAATAACAGGCTGTGTGTTCTAGTGTAATAACAGGCTGTGTGTTCTGGTGTAATAACAGGCTGTGTGTTCTAGTGTTATAACAGGCTGTGTGTTCTAGTGTAATAACTGTGTGTTCTAGTGTAATAACAGGCTGTGTGTTCTAGTGTAATAACAGGCTGTGTGTTCTAGTGTAATAACAGGCTGTGTGTTCTGGTGTAATAACAGGCTGTGTGTTCTAGTGTAATAACAGGCTGTGTGTTCTAGTGTAATAACAGGCTGTGTGTTCTGGTGTAATAACAGGCTGTGTGTTCTAGTGTAATAACAGGCTGTGTGTTCTGGTGTAATAACAGGCTGTGTGTTGTAGTGTAATAACAGGCTGTGTGTTCTAGTGTAATAACAGGCTGTGTTCTAGTGTAATAACTGGCTGTGTGTTCTAGTGTAATAACAGGCTGTGTGTTCTAGTGTAATAACAGGCTGTGTGTTCTGGTGTAATAACAGGCTGTGTGTTGTAGTGTAATAACAGGCTGTGTGTTCTAGTGTAATAACAGGCTGTGTGTTCTAGTGTAATAACTGGCTGTGTGTTCTAGTGTAATAACAGGCTGTGTGTTCTAGTGTAATAACAGGCTGTGTGTTCTAGTGTAATAACAGGCTGTGTGTTCTAGTGTAATAACAGGCTGTGTTCTAGTGTAATAACTGGCTGTGTGTTCTAGTGTAATAACAGGCTGTGTGTTCTAGTGTAATAACAGGCTGTGTGTTGTAGTGTAATAACAGGCTGTGTGTTCTAGTGTAATAACAGGCTGTGTGTTCTGGTGTAATAACAGGCTGTGTTCTAGTGTAATAACAGGCTGTGTTCTAGTGTAATAACAGGCTGTGCGTTCTAGTGTAATAACAGGCTGTGTGTTCTAGTGTAATAACGGGCTGTGTGTTCTAGTGTAATAACGGGCTGTGTGTTCTAGTGTAATAACGGGCTGTGTGTTCTAGTGTAATAACGGGCTGTGTTCTAGTGTAATAGCAGGCTGTGTTCTAGTGTAATAACAGGCTGTGTGGTCTAGTGTAATAACAGGCTGTGTGGTCTAGTGTAATAACAGGCTGTGTGTTCTAGTGTAATAACAGGCTGTGTTCTAGTGTAATAACAGGCTGTGTTCTAGTGTAATAACAGGCTGTGTGTTCTAGTGTAATAACAGGCTGTGTGTTCTAGTGTAATAACAGGCTGTGTGTTCTAGTGTAATAACAGGCTGTGTGTTCTAGTGTAATAACAGGCTGTGTGGTCTAGTGTAATAACAGGCTGTGTGTTCTAGTGTAATAACAGGCTGTGTGTTCTAGTGTAATAGCAGGCTGTGTGCTCTAGTGTAATAACAGGCTGTGTGTTCTAGTATAATAACAGGCTGTGTGTTGTAGTGTAATAACAGGCTGTGTGTTCTGGTGTAATAACAGGCTGTGTGTTCTAGTGTTATAACAGGCTGTGTGTTCTAGTGTAATAACTGTGTGTTCTAGTGTAATAACAGGCTGTGTGTTCTAGTGTAATAACAGGCTGTGTGTTCTAGTGTAATAACAGGCTGTGTGTTCTAGTGTAATAACAGGCTGTGTGTTCTGGTGTAATAACAGGCTGTGTGTTCTGGTGTAATAACAGGCTGTGTGTTCTAGTGTATAACAGGCTGTGTGTTCTAGTGTAATAACAGGCTGTGTGTTCTAGTGTAAAACAGGCTGTGTGTTCTAGTGTAATAACAGGCTGTGTGTTCTAGTGTAATAA
Organism: Oncorhynchus masou masou; assembly: GCF_036934945.1. NCBI lineage: Eukaryota > Metazoa > Chordata > Actinopteri > Salmoniformes > Salmonidae > Oncorhynchus > Oncorhynchus masou. The sequence continues at coordinate 38,939,863 of NC_088225.1, forward strand.
CTGGCTGTGTGTTCTAGTGTAATAACAGGCTGTGTGTTCTAGTGTAATAACAGGCTGTGTGTTCTAGTGTAATAACAGGCTGTGTTCTGGTGTAATAACAGGCTGTGTGTTCTAGTGTAATAACTGGCTGTGTGTTCTAGTGTAATAACAGGCTGTGTGTTCTGGTGTAATAACAGGCTGTGTGTTCTGGTGTAATAACAGGCTGTGTGTTCTGGTGTAATAACAGGCTGTGTTCTAGTGTAATAGCAGGCTGTGTGTTCTGGTGTAATAACAGGCTGTGTGTTCTGGTGTAATAGCAGGCTGTGTGTTCTAGTGTAATAACAGGCTGTGTTCTAGTGTAATAACAGGCTGTGTGTTCTGGTGTAATAACAGGCTGTGTGTTCTGGTGTAATAACAGGCTGTGTGTTCTAGTGTAATAACAGGCTGTGTTCTAGTGTAATAACAGGCTGTGTGTTCTGGTGTAATAACAGGCTGTGTGTTCTAGTGTAATAACAGGCTGTGTTCTAGTGTAATAACAGGCTGTGTTCTAGTGTAATAACAGGCTGTGTTCTAGTGTAATAACAGGCTGTGTGTTCTAGTGTAATAACAGGCTGTGTGTTCTAGTGTAATAACAGGCTGTGTTCTAGTGTAATAACAGGCTGTGTGTTCTGGTGTAATAACAGGCTGTGTGTTCTAGTGTAATAACAGGCTGTGTGTTGTAGTGTAATAACAGGCTGTGTGTTCTAGTGTAATAACAGGCTGTGTGTTCTAGTGTAATAACAGGCTGTGTGTTCTAGTGTAATAACAGGCTGTGTGTTCTAGTGTAATAACAGGCTGTGTGTTCTTGTGTAATAATAGGCTGTGTGTTGTAGTGTAATAACAGGCTGTGTGTTCTAGTGTAATAACAGGCTGTGTGTTCTGGTGTAATAACAGGCTGTGTTCTAGTGTAATAACAGGCTGTGTGTTCTAGTGTAATAACAGGCTGTGTGTTCTAGTGTAATAACAGGCTGTGTGTTGTAGTGTAATAACAGGCTGTGTTCTAGTGTAATAGCAGGCTGTGTGTTCTAGTGTAATAACAGGCTGTGTGTTCTGGTGTAATAACAGACTGTGTGTTCTGGTGTAATAACAGGCTGTGTGTTCTGGTGTAATAACAGGCTGTGTGTTCTAGTGTAATAACAGGCTGTGTGTTCTGGTGTAATAACAGGCTGTGTTCTAGTGTAATAACAGGCTGTGTGTTCTAGTGTAATAACAGGCTGTGTGTTCTAGTGTAATAACAGGCTGTGTGTTCTGGTGTAATAACAGGCTGTGTTCTAGTGTAATAACAGGCTGTGTGTTCTAGTGTAATAACAGGCTGTGTGTTCTAGTGTAATAACAGGCTGTGTGTTCTGGTGTAATAACAGGCTGTGTTCTAGTGTAATAACAGGCTGTGTGTTCTGGTGTAATAACAGGCTGTGTGTTCTAGTGTAATAGCAGGCTGTGTGTTCTAGTGTAATAACAGGCTGTGTTCTAGTGTAATAACAGGCTGTGTGTTCTGGTGTAATAACAGGCTGTGTGTTCTAGTGTAATAACAGGCTGTGTGTTCTAGTGTAATAACAGGCTGTGTTCTAGTGTAATAACAGGCTGTGTGTGCTGGTGTAATAACAGGCTGTGTGTTCTAGTGTAATAGCAGGCTGTGTGTTCTAGTGTAATAACAGGCTGTGTGTTCTAGTGTAATAACAGGCTGTGTTCTAGTGTAATAACAGGCTGTGTGTGCTGGTGTAATAACAGGCTGTGTGTTCTAGTGTAATAACAGGCTGTGTGTTCTAGTGTAATAACAGGCTGTGTGTTCTAGTGTAATAACAGGCTGTGTGTTCTAGTGTAATAACAGGCTGTGTGTTATGGTGTAATAACAGGCTGTGTTCTAGTGTAATAACAGGCTGTGTGTTCTAGTGTAATAACAGGCTGTGTGTTCTGGTGTAATAACAGGCTGTGTGTTCTAGTGTAATAACAGGCTGTGTGTTCTGGTGTAATAACAGGCTGTGTTCTAGTGTAATAACAGGCTGTGTGTTCTAGTGTAATAACAGGCTGTGTGTTCTGGTGTAATAACAGGCTGTGTTCTAGTGTAATAACAGACTGTGTGTTCTAGTGTAATAACAGGCTGTGTGTTCTAGTGTAATAACAGGCTGTGTGTTGTAGTGTAATAACAGGCTGTGTGTTCTGGTGTAATAACAGGCTGTGTGTTCTGGTGTAATAACAGGCTGTGTTCTAGTGTAATAACAGGCTGTGTTCTAGTGTAATAACAGGCTGTGTTCTAGTGTAATAACAGGCTGTGTGTTCTGGTGTAATAGCAGGCTGTGTGTTCTAGTGTAATAACAGGCTGTGTTCTGGTGTAATAACAGGCTGTGTGTTCTGGTGTAATAACAGGCTGTGTGTTCTAGTGTAATAACAGGCTGTGTGTTCTAGTGTAATAACAGGCTGTGTTCTAGTGTAATAACAGGCTGTGTGTTCTAGTGTAATAACAGGCAGTGTTCTGGTGTAATAACAGGCTGTGTGTTCTGGTGTAATAACAGGCTGTGTGTTCTAGTGTAATAACAGGCTGTGTGTTCTAGTGTAATAACTGTGTGTTCTGGTGTAATAACAGGCTGTGTGTTCTAGTGTAATAACAGGCTGTGTGTTCTAGTGTAATAACAGGCTGTGTGTTCTAGTGTAATAACTGTGTGTTCTAGTGTAATAACAGGCTGTGTGTTCTAGTGTAATAACAGGCTGTGTGTTCTAGTGTAATAACAGGCTGTGTGTTCTAGTGTAATAACAGGCTGTGTGTTCTAGTGTAATAACAGGCTGTGTGTTCTAGTGTAATAGCAGGCTGTGTGTTCTAGTGTAATAACAGGCTGTGTGTTCTAGTGTAATAACAGGCTGTGTGTTCTAGTGTAATAACAGGCTGTGTGTTCTAGTGTAATAACAGGCTGTGTGTTCTGGTGTAATAACAGGCTGTGTGTTCTAGTGTAATAACAGGCTGTGTGTTGTAGTGTAATAACAGGCTGTGTGTTCTGGTGTAATAACAGGCTGTGTTCTAGTGTAATAACAGGCTGTGTGTTCTGGTGTAATAACAGGCTGTGTTCTAGTGTAATAACAGGCTGTGTGTTCTGGTGTAATAACAGGCTGTGTGTTCTAGTGTAATAGCAGGCTGTGTGTTCTAGTGTAATAACAGGCTGTGTGTTCTAGTGTAATAACAGGCTGTGTGTTCTGGTGTAATAACAGGCTGTGTTCTAGTGTAATAACAGGCTGTGTTCTAGTGTAATAATAGGCAATGTGTTCTAGTGTAATAACAGGCTGTGTGTTCTAGTGTAATAACAGGCTGTGTGTTCTGGTGTAATAACAGGCTGTGTGTTCTAGTGTAATAACAGGCTGTGTGTTCTAGTGTAATAACAGGCTGTGTTCTAGTGTAATAACAGGCTGTGTGTTCTTGTGTAATAACAGGCTGTGTGTTCTTGTGTAATAACAGGCTGTGTGTTCTAGTGTAGTAACAGGCTGTGTGTTCTAGTGTAGTAACAGGCTGTGTGTTCTAGTGTAATAACAGGCTGTGTGTTCTAGTGTAATAACAGGCTGTGTGTTCTAGTGTAATAACAGGCTGTGTGTTGTAGTGTAATAACAGGCTGTGTGTTGTAGTGTAATAACAGGCTGTGTGTTCTAGTGTAATAACAGGCTGTGTGTTCTAGTGTAATAACAGGCTGTGTTCTAGTGTAATAACAGGCTGTGTGTTCTGGTGTAATAACAGGCTGTGTTCTGGTGTAATAACAGGCTGTGTGTTCTAGTGTAATAACAGGCTGTGTGTTCTAGTGTAATAACAGGCTGTGTGTTCTAGTGTAATAACAGGCTGTGTGTTCTAGTGTAATAACAGGCTGTGTGTTCTAGTGTAATAACAGGCTGTGTGTTCTGGTGTAATAACAGGCTGTGTGTTCTGGTGTAATAACAGGCTGTGTGTTCTAGTGTAATAACAGGCTGTGTTCTAGTGTAATAACAGGCTGTGTTCTAGTGTAATAACAGGCTGTGTGTTCTAGTGTAATAACAGGCTGTGTGTTCTGGTGTAATAACAGGCTGTGTTCTAGTGTAATAACAGGCTGTGTGTTCTTGTGTAATAACAGGCTGTGTGTTCTTGTGTAATAACAGGCTGTGTGTTCTAGTGTAGTAACAGGCTGTGTGTTCTAGTGTAGTAACAGGCTGTGTGTTCTAGTGTAATAACAGGCTGTGTGTTCTAGTGTAATAACAGGCTGTGTGTTGTAGTGTAATAACAGGCTGTGTGTTGTAGTGTAATAACAGGCTGTGTTCTAGTGTAATAACAGGCTGTGTTCTAGTGTAATAACAGGCTGTGTGTTCTAGTGTAATAACAGGCTGTGTGTTCTGGTGTAATAACAGGCTGTGTTCTGGTGTAATAACAGGCTGTGTGTTCTAGTGTAATAACAGGCTGTGTGTTCTAGTGTAATAACAGGCTGTGTGTTCTAGTGTAATAACAGGCTGTGTGTTCTAGTGTAATAACAGGCTGTGTGTTCTGGTGTAATAACAGGCTGTGTGTTCTGGTGTAATAACAGGCTGTGTGTTCTAGTGTAATAACAGGCTGTGTTCTAGTGTAATAACAGGCTGTGTTCTAGTGTAATAACAGGCTGTGTGTTCTAGTGTAATAACAGGCTGTGTGTTCTGGTGTAATAACAGGCTGTGTGTTCTAGTGTAATAACAGGCTGTGTGTTCTAGTGTAATAGCAGGCTGTGTGTTCTAGTGTAATAACAGGCTGTGTGTTCTAGTGTAATAACAGGCTGTGTGTTCTAGTCTAATAACAGGCTGTGTGTTGTAGTGTAATAACAGGCTGTGTTCTAGTGTAATAACAGGCTGTGTGTTCTAGTCTAATAACAGGCTGTGTGTTCTAGTGTAATAACAGGCTGTGTTCTGGTGTAATAACAGGCTGTGTGTTCTAGTGTAATAACAGGCTGTGTGTTCTAGTCTAATAACAGGCTGTGTGTTGTAGTGTAATAACAGGCTGTGTTCTAGTGTAATAACAGGCTGTGTGTTCTAGTGTAATAACAGGCTGTGTGTTCTAGTCTAATAACAGGCTGTGTGTTCTAGTCTAATAACAGGCTGTGTGTTCTAGTGTAATAACAGGCTGTGTTCTAGTGTAATAACAGGCTGTGTGTTCTAGTGTAATAACAGGCTGTGTGTTCTAGTGTAATAACAGGCTGTGTGTTCTAGTGTAATAACAGGCTGTGGTCTAGTGTAATAACAGGCTGTGTGTTCTAGTGTAATAACAGGCTGTGTGTTCTAGTGTAATAACAGGCTGTGTGTTCTAGTGTAATAACAGGCTGTGTGTTCTAGTGTAATAACAGGCTGTGTTCTAGTGTAATAACAGGCTGTGTTCTAGTGTAATAACAGGCTGTGTGTTCTAGTGTAATAACAGGCTGTGTTCTAGTGTAATAACAGGCTGTGTGTTCTAGTGTAATAACAGGCTGTGTGTTCTAGTGTAATAACAGGCTGTGTGTTCTAGTGTAATAACAGGCTGTGTGTTCTAGTGTAATAACAGGCTGTGTGTTCTAGTGTAATAACAGGCTGTGTGTTCTAGTGTAATAACAGGCTGTGTGTTGTAGTGTAATAACAGGCTGTGTTCTAGTGTAATAACAGGCTGTGTGTTCTGGTGTAATAACAGGCTGTGTTCTGGTGTAATAACAGGCTGTGTGTTCTAGTGTAATAACAGGCTGTGTGTTCTAGTGTAATAATAGGCTGTGTGTTGTAGTGTAATAACAGGCTGTGTGTTGTAGTGTAATAACAGGCTGTGTTCTAGTGTAATAACAGGCTGTGTGTTCTGGTGTAATAACAGGCTGTGTGTTCTAGTGTAATAACAGGCTGTGTGTTCTGGTGTAATAACAGGCTGTGTGTTCTAGTGTAATAACAGGCTGTGTTCTAGTGTAATAACAGGCTGTGTTCTAGTGTAATAACAGGCTGTGTGTTCTGGTGTAATAACAGGCTGTGTTCTGGTGTAATAACAGGCTGTGTGTTCTAGTGTAATAACAGGCTGTGTGTTCTAGTGTAATAACAGGCTGTGTGTTCTAGTGTAATAACAGGCTGTGTGTTCTAGTGTAATAACAGGCTGTGTGTTCTAGTGTAATAACAGGCTGTGTGTTGTAGTGTAATAACAGGCTGTGTTCTAGTGTAATAACAGGCTGTGTTCTAGTGTAATAACAGGCTGTGTTCTAGTGTAATAACAGGCTGTGTGTTCTAGTGTAATAACAGGCTGTGTGTTGTAGTGTAATAACAGGCTGTGTTGTAGTGTAATAACAGGCTGTGTGTTCTGGTGTAATAACAGGCTGTGTTCTAGTGTAATAACAGGCTGTGTGTTGTAGTGTAATAACAGGCTGTGTTCTAGTGTAATAACAGGCTGTGTGTTCTGGTGTAATAACAGGCTGTGTTCTGGTGTAATAACAGGCTGTGTTCTGGTGTAATAACAGGCTGTGTTCTAGTGTAATAACAGGCTGTGTGTTCTAGTGTAATAACAGGCTGTGTGTTCTAGTGTAATAACAGGCTGTGTGTTCTAGTGTAATAACAGGCTGTGTGTTGTAGTGTAATAACAGGCTGTGTTCTAGTGTAATAACAGGCTGTGTGTTCTGGTGTAATAACAGGCTGTGTGTTCTAGTGTAATAACAGGCTGTGTTCTAGTGTAATAACAGGCTGTGTGTTCTAGTGTAATAACAGGCTGTGTGTTCTAGTGTAATAACAGGCTGTGTGTTCTAGTGTAATAACAGGCTGTGTGTTCTAGTGTAATAACAGGCTGTGTGTTCTAGTGTAATAACAGGCTGTGTGTTCTAGTGTAATAACAGGCTGTGTGTTCTAGTGTAATAACAGGCTGTGTGTTCTAGTGTAATAACAGGCTGTGTGTTCTGGTGTAATAACAGGCTGTGTGTTCTGGTGTAATAGCAGGCTGTGTGTTCTAGTGTAATAACAGGCTGTGTGTTCTAGTGTAATAACAGGCTGTGTGTTCTAGTGTAATAACAGGCTGTGTGTTCTAGTGTAATAACAGGCTGTGTGTTCTAGTGTAATAACAGGCTGTGTGTTCTAGTGTAATAACAGGCTGTGTGTTCTAGTGTAATAACAGGCTGTGTGTTCTAGTGTAATAACAGGCTGTGTGTTCTAGCGTAATAGCAGGCTGTGTGTTCTAGCGTAATAACAGGCTGTGTGTTCTAGCGTAATAACAGGCTGTGTGTTCTAGTGTAATAACAGGCTGTGTTCTAGTGTAATAACAGGCTGTGTGTTCTAGTGTAATAACAGGCTGTGTGTTCTAGTGTAATAACAGGCTGTGTGTTCTAGTGTAATAACAGGCTGTGTGTTCTAGTGTAATAACAGGCTGTGTTGTAGTGTAATAACAGGCTGTGTGTTCTAGTGTAATAACAGGCTGTGTGTTCTAGTGTAATAACAGGCTGTGTGTTCTAGTGTAATAACAGGCTGTGTGTTCTAGTGTAATAACAGGCTGTGTGTTCTGGTGTAATAACAGGCTGTGTGTTCTAGTGTAATAACAGGCTGTGTGTTCTAGTGTAATAACAAGCTGTGTGTTCTAGTGTAATAACAGGCTGTGTGTTCTAGTGTAATAACAGGCTGTGTGTTCTAGTGTAATACCAGGCTGTGTGTTCTAGTGTAATAACAGGCTGTGTTCTAGTGTAATAACAGGCTGTGTGTTCTAGTGTAATAACAGGCTGTGTGTTCTAGTGTAATAACAGGCTGTGTGTTCTAGTGTAATAACAGGCTGTGTGTTCTAGTGTAATAACAGGCTGTGTGTTCTAGTGTAATAACAGGCTGTGTGTTCTGGTGTAATAACAGGCTGTGTGTTCTGGTGTAATAACAGGCTGTGTGTTCTAGTGTAATAGCAGGCTGTGTGTTCTAGTGTAATAACAGGCTGTGTGTTCTAGTGTAATAACAGGCTGTGTGTTCTAGTGTAATAACAGGCTGTGTGTTCTAGTGTAATAACAGGCTGTGTTCTAGTGTAATAACAGGCTGTGCGTTCTAGTGTAATAACTGTTTGTTCTAGTGTAATAACAGGCTGTGTGTTCTAGTGTAATAACAGGCTGTGTGTTCTAGTGTAAAACAGGCTGTGTGTTCTAGTGTAATAACAGGCTGTGTGTTCTAGTGTAATAACAGTCTGTGTGTTCTAGTGTAATAACAGGCTGTGTGTTCTAGTGTAATAACAGGCTGTGTTCTAGTGTAATAACAGGCTGTGTGTTCTGGTGTAATAACAGGCTGTGTGTTCTAGTGTAATAACAGGCTGTGTGTTCTAGTGTAATAACAGGCTGTGTGTTCTAGTGTAATAACAGGCAGTGTTCTGGTGTAATAACAGGCTGTGTGTTCTAGTGTAATAACAGGCTGTGTGTTCTAGTGTAATAGCAGGCTGTGTGTTCTAGTGTACTAACTGTGTGTTCTAGTGTAATAACAGGCTGTGTGTTCTGGTGTAATAACAGGCTGTGTTCTAGTGTAATAGCAGGCTGTGTGTTCTAGTGTAATAACAGGCTGTGTGTTCTAGTGTAATAGCAGGCTGTGTGTTCTAGTGTAATAGCAGGCTGTGTGTTCTAGTGTAATAACAGGCTGTGTGTTCTAGTGTAATAACAGGCTGTGTTCTAGTGTAATAGCAGGCTGTGTGTTCTAGTGTAATAACAGGCTGTGTGTTCTAGTGTAATAACAGGCTGCGTGTTCTAGTGTAATAACAGGCTGTGTGTTCTAGTGTAATAACAGGCTGTGTGTTCTAGTGTAATAACAGGCTGTGTGTTCTAGTGTAAAACAGGCTGTGTGTTCTAGTGTAATAACAGGCTGTGTGTTCTAGTGTAATAACAGGCTGTGTGTTCTAGTGTAATAACAGGCTGTGTGTTCTAGTGTAATAGCAGGCTGTGTGTTCTAGTGTACTAACTGTGTGTTCTAGTGTAATAACAGGCTGTGTTCTAGTGTAATAACAGGCTGTGTTCTAGTGTAATAACAGGCTGTGTGTTCTAGTGTAATAACAGGCTGTGTTCTAGTGTAATAACAGGCTGTGTTCTAGTGTAATAACAGGCTGTGTGTTCTAGTGTAATAGCAGGCTGTGTGTTCTAGTGTAATAACAGGCTGTGTGTTCTAGTGTAATAACGGGCTGTGTGTTCTAGTGTAATAACAGGCTGTGTGTTCTAGTGTAATAGCAGGCTGTGTGTTCTAGTGTACTAACTGTGTGTTCTAGTGTAATAACAGGCTGTGTGTTCTGGTGTAATAACAGGCTGTGTTCTAGTGTAATAACAGGCTGTGTGTTCTAGTGTAATAACAGGCTGTGTGTTCTAGTGTAATAACAGGCTGTGTGTTCTAGTGTAATAACAGGCTGTGTGTTCTAGTGTAATAGCAGGCTGTGTGTTCTAGTGTACTAACTGTGTGTTCTAGTGTAATAACAGGCTGTGTGTTCTGGTGTAATAACAGGCTGTGTTCTAGTGTAATAACAGGCTGTGTGTTCTAGTGTAATAACAGGCTGTGTGTTCTAGTGTAATAACAGGCTGTGTGTTCTAGTGTAATAACAGGCTGTGTTCTAGTGTAATAACTGTGTGTTCTAGTGTAATAACTGTGTGTTCTAGTGTAATAACTGTGTGTTCTAGTGTAATAACTGTGTGTTCTAGTGTAATAACTGTGTGTTCTAGTGTAATAACTGTGTTTTCCAGAGATAGAGATGGTGGTGATGGACAAGGGGAAAGAGACGTTGTCGTCGACGACGGAACAGAATATCACCGACGAGGAGAAGACTGCTGCCGCTGCTCGCACACAGAGGAGGAGGTACACACACACACACACACACACACACACACACACACACACACACACACACACACACACTACAGACACACACACACACTACAGACACACACTACAGACACACACACACAAATACACACACACACTTCAGACACACACACACACACACTACGGACACACACACACTACAGACACACACACACACTACAGACACACACACACACTACAGACACACACACACACTACAGACACACAC
>NC_088225.1:38954862-38982362 GCF_036934945.1 Oncorhynchus masou masou
CTGTCTGTCTCTCTGTCTGTCTCTCTATGTCTGTCTGTCTCTCTCTGTCTCTCTATGTCTGTCTGTCTGTCTCTCTCTGTCTGTCTCTCTGTCTGTCCCCCTGTCTGTCCCCCTGTCTGTCTCTCTCTCTGTCTCTCTGTCTCTCTCTGTCTCTCTCTCTGTCTCTCTCTGTCTGTCTGTCTGTCTGTCTCTCTCTCGGTCTCTCTCTGTCTCTCTATGTCTGTCTGTCTGTCTGTCTGTCTCTGTCTGTCTGTCTCTCTGTCTCTCTGTATCTCTGTATCTCTCTCTCTGTCTCTCTCTCTCTGTATCTCTCTCTCTGTCTGTCTGTCTGTCTGTCTCTCTCTCTCTCTCGGTCTGTCTCTCTCTCTCTCTCGGTCTGTCTCTCTCTGTCTCTCTGTATCTCTCTATCTCTCCCTGTCTCTCTCTCTCCCTGTCTCTCTCTCTCCCTGTCTCTCTCTCTCCTCTCTCTCCCGTCTCTCTCTCCTGTCGCTCTCTCTCCTGTCGCTCTCTCTCCCTGTCGCTCTCTCTCTCTCCTCTCTCTCCTGTCTCTCTCTCTCCCTGTCTCTCTCTCCTGTCGCTCTCTCTCTCCCTGTCGCTCTCTCTCTCTCCCTGTCTCTCTCTCTCTCCCTGTCTCTCTCTCCTGTCTCACTCTCCTGCGCTCTCTCTCCTGTCTCTCTCTCTCTTCCTGTCTCTCTCTCTCCCTGTCTCTCTCTCCTGTTTCTCTCTTTCTCTCCTGTCAATTCAATTCAAGGGGCTTTATTGGCATGGGAAACGTGTTAACATTGCCAAAGCAAGTGAGGTAGATAATATATAAAGTGAAATAAACAATAAAAATGAACAGTCAACATTATACATACAGAAGTTTCAAAACACTAAGGACATTACAAATGTCATATTGTATGTATGTATGTATGTATGTATGTATGTATGTATGTATGTATGTATGTATGTATATACAGTGATGTAACAATGTACAAATGGTTAAAGTCTCCCGTCTCTCTTTCCTCCAGACCGTTCCTAGACATGGTGTACAGTGCTCTAGATTGTAGTGAAGACGATTACCATGCTCTGTTTGTGCTCTGTCTTCTCTACGCCGTGTCACACAGCAAAGGTAAGAGGAGCATCTACACCATCTGTTCTGTTCAACAATAGATGACTTAGCTCCGGTAGGTTAGCGCCAGTAGGTTAGCTCCGGTAGGTTAGCTCCGGTAGGTTTAGCACGTGTAGGTTAGCTCCGGTAGGTTAGCTCCGTTAGGTTTAGCACGTGTAGGTTAGCTCCGGTAGGTTAGCTCCGGTAGGTTTAGCACGTGTAGGTTAGCTCCGGTAGGTTTAGCACGTGTAGGTTAGCTCCGGTAGGTTTAGCACGTGTAGGTTAGCTCCGGTAGGTTAGCTCCGGTAGGTTAGCTCCGGTAGGTTAGCTCCTGTAAGTTAGCTCCGGTGGGTTAGCGCCGGTGGGTTAGCTCCGGTAGGTTAGCTCCGGTAGGTTAGCTCCTGTAAGTTAGCTCCGGTGGGTTAGCTCCGGTGGGTTAGCTCCGGTAGGTTAGCTCCGGTGGGTTAGCTCCGGTGGGTTAGCGCCGGTGGGTTAGCGCCGGTGGGTTAGCGCCGGTGGGTTAGCGCCGGTGGGTTAGCTCCGGTGGGTTAGCGCCGGTGGGTTAACTCCGGTAGGTTTAGCACGTGTAGGTTAGCTCCGGTGGGTTAACTCCGGTAGGTTTAGCACGTGTAGGTTAGCTCCGGTGGGTTAGCTCCGGTAGGTTTAGCACGTGTAGGTTAGCTCCGGTAGGTTAGCTCCAGTAGGTTTAGCACGTGTAGGTTAGCTCCGGTAGGTTAGCTCCAGTAGGTTTAGCACGTGTAGGTTAGCTCCGGTAGGTTAGCGCCGGTGGGTTAGCTCCGGTGGGTTATCGCGCTAACTCTAGTGGATCATAATGTTCTGTAGAGATGTTCCGTTAACAGACTAGTGGATCATGATGTTCTGTAGAGATGTTGAGTTCAGATAACAGACTAGTGGATCATAATGTTCTGTAGAGATATTCCGTTAATCGACGAGTGGATCATGATGTTCTGTAGAGATGTTCCGTTAACAGACTAGTGGATCATAATGTTCTGTAGAGATGTTCCGTTAACAGACTAGTGGATCATGATGTTCTGTAGAGATGTTGAGTTCAGATAACAGACTAGTGGATCATGATGTTCTCTAGAGATGTTCCGTTAACAGACTAGTGGATCATGATGTTCTGTAGAGATGTTCCGTTAACAGACTTGTGGATCATGATGTTCTGTAGAGATGTTGAGTTCAGATAACAGACTAGTGGATCATAATGTTCTGTAGAGATGTTCCGTTAACAGACTAGTGGATCATGATGTTCTGTAGAGATGTTCCGTTAACAGACTAGTGGAGCATGATGTTCTGTAGAGATGTTCCGTTAACAGACTAGTGGATCATGATGTTCCGTTAACAGACTAGTGGATCATGATGTTCCGTTAACAGACTAGTGGATCATGATGTTCCGTTAACAGACTAGTGGATCATGATGTTCTGTAGAGATGTTCCGTTAACAGACTAGTGGATCATGATGTTCCGTTAACAGACTAGTGGATCATGATGTTCCGTTAACAGACTAGTGGATCATGATGTTCTGTAGAGATGTTCCGTTAACAGATTAGTGGATCATGATGTTCTGTAGAGATGTTCCGTTAACAGACTAGTGGATCATGATGTTCTGTAGAGATGTTCCGTTAACAGACTAGTGGATCATGATGTTCTGTAGAGATGTTCTGTTAACAGACTAGTGGATCATGATGTTCTGTAGAGATGTTCTGTTAACAGACTAGTGGATCATGATGTTCTGTAGAGATGTTCTGTTAACAGACTAGTGGATCATGATGTTCCGTTAACAGACTAGTGGATCATGATGTTCCGTTAACAGACTAGTGGATCATGATGTTCCGTTAACAGACGAGTGGATCATAATATTCTGTAGAGATGTTCCGTTAACAGACTAGTGGATCATGATGTTCCGTTAACAGACTAGTGGATCATGATGTTCCGTTAACAGACTAGTGGATCTTGATGTTCCGTTAACAGACTAGTGGATCATGATGTTCTGTAGAGATGTTCCGTTAACAGACCAGTGGATCATGATGTTCCGTTAACAGACTAGTGGATCATGATGTTCCGTTAACAGACTAGTGGATCATGATGTTCTGTAGAGATGTTCCGTTAACAGACTAGTGGATGATGATGTTCCGTTAACAGACTAGTGGATCATGATGTTCCGTTAACAGACTAGTGGATCATGATGTTCTGTAGAGATGTTCCGTTACCAGACTAGTGGATCATGATGTTCCGTTAACAGACTAGTGGATCATGATGTTCCGTTAACAGACTAGTGGATCATGATGTTCTGTAGAGATGTTCCGTTAACAGACTAGTGGATCATGATGTTCTGTAGAGATGTTCCGTTAACAGACCAGTGGATCATGATGTTCTGTTAACAGACTAGTGGATCATGATGTTCCGTTAACAGACTAGTGGATCATGATGTTCCGTTAACGGACTAGTGGATCATGATGTTCTGTAGAGATGTTCCGTTAAGACTCGTGGATCATGATGTTCTGTAGAGATGTTCCGTTAACAGACTAGTGGATCATGATGTTCCGTTAACAGACTAGTGGATCATGATGTTCCGTTAACAGACTAGTGGATCATGATGTTCCGTTAACAGACTAGTGGATCATGATGTTCTGTAGAGATGTTCCGTTAACAGATTAGTGGATCATGATGTTCTGTAGAGATGTTCCGTTAACAGACTAGTGGATCATGATGTTCTGTAGAGATGTTCCGTTAACAGACTAGTGGATCATGATGTTCCGTTAACAGACTCGTGGATGATGATGTTCCGTTAACAGACTAGTGGATCATGATGTTCCGTTAACAGACTAGTGGATCATGATGTTCCGTTAACAGACTCGTGGATGATGATGTTCCGTTAACAGACTAGTGGATCATGATGTTCCGTTAACAGACTCGTGGATGATGATGTTCCGTTAAGACTAGTGGATCATGATGTTCCGTTAACAGACTCGTGGATCATGATGTTCTGTAGAGATGTTCTGTTAACAGACTAGTGGATCATGATGTTCCGTTAACAGACTAGTGGATCATGATGTTCCGTTAACAGACTAGTGGATCATGATGTTCTGTAGAGATGTTCCGTTAACAGACTAGTGGATCATGATGTTCTGTAGAGATGTTCCGTTAACAGACTAGTGGATCATGATGTTCCGTTAACAGACTAGTGGATCATGATGTTCTGTAGAGATGTTCCGTTAACAGACTAGTGGATCATGATGTTCCGTTAACAGACTAGTGGATCATGATGTTCCGTTAACAGACTAGTGGATCATGATGTTCTGTAGAGATGTTCCGTTAAGACTAGTGGATCATGATGTTCTGTAGAGATGTTCCGTTAACAGACTAGTGGATCATGATGTTCTGTAGAGATGTTCCGTTAACCGATAGCAGCTGTAACTCGTTCTAAATGCGTGTGTTTGTTCAGGTATCAACCGTGAGTTGTTGGAGAGGCTGCAGCTACCAGTCCCAGACCAGGAGAGGAGCTGCTACAGCCAGGTGTTGGTGGAGAGACTCATACGAGTGATGAACGTGGCCGCACAACCAGGTAACACACACACACTATCACACACACACATCACACACACACACACTATCACACATTATCACACACACTGTTACGAATCCCTTTTGGCCCGACAGTCTAGGGGGGATGGTAATGAGACTCGTAACATAACTCATGCAAATTATTATTGTGACAAAGGAAAAGTGTGAACGAAATAAGCACGACAACTGAAATCTACCGTCAAACTCTAGGTTTATTTATAAACACACGGTAATGGGGGGAGCAGGAAAAGGGGCTGAGCTGGACCCAAGGAAAGAAACAATAAGTATTCAAAAACACCCCTAAGCTAGACTAGCCTACTTTAACAACTAACTAACCAAAAATACAGTGGGTGGTCCGCCCAGTTCTAACTAGTGTATTTAACAAAGTTCACCTACGGGTAGTGTATGCCCATGGGCGACTTGTCTTGGTTTCCCCCTTTTCCCACCAGCAACAAAAACAAAAACACCATAACCAAAAACAATACTCACAGGTGATGACAAAGTGCTATGAGGTGCTTAAACAAAAGAGAGGTTAAGACACAAAGCGAGAGTGAAACACAGAGACCTACAGACATGGCATTTACAGAGAGATTGAGCTGAGCTGAGCTGGGCTCTAGAACAAACAAATGGGGTTTTTAAACCATGGGGAAGGAACTGTGATAGGTTTAGGAAATAGGAGGAGGTGTGTCTTCTGATTGATGATTGATTGTTGACTCATTGGGGAGTGATGATTTTCACCTGTGAGGGGAGAAGGAGAGAAAAGAAACACACACACAGGATACACACACACACAGGATAACTGTATCCGTAACACACACACACACACACATTATCACACACACACACACACACACACACACACACACACACACACACACACACACACACATTATCACACACACACACATTATCACACACACACACACATTATCTCACACACACACATTATCATACACACCACACACACGCACACATGATCACACACACACACACACGATCACACACACACACATGATCACACACACACACACACACGATCACACACACACACATTATCTCACACACACACATTATCACACACACACATGACCGCATGCACCCACAAACCACCTAACGTGTGTGTGTGTGTGTGTGTGTGTGTGTGTAGATGGTAAGGTACGTCTGGCTACTCTGGAGCTGAGCTGTCTGCTGTTGAAACGGTCCGTCCTCTCCTCTTCCTCCTCCTCTTCCTCCTCTCCTGCTCACTGCATCATCAAGGACGTACACCTGGCCTGTCTCGAGGTGAGTGTGTCAGTCCCTCCCCCTTTGGTCCTGACACCCAGCCCACCTCTCTCTGGTCCCCAGCCCTCCTCTCTCTCTCTGGTCCCCAGCCCTCCTCTCTCTCTCTCTGGTCCCCAGCCCTCCTCTCTCTCTCTCTGGTCCCCAGCCCTCCTCTCTCTCTCTCTGGTCCCCAGCCCTCCTCTCTCTCTCTGGTCCCCAGCCCTCCTCTCTCTCTCTGGTCCCCAGCCCTCCTCTCTCTCTCTCTGGTCCCCAGCCCTCCTCTCTCTCTCTCTGGTCCCCAGCCCTCCTCTCTCTCTCTCTG
The DNA here is from genome assembly GCF_036934945.1 of Oncorhynchus masou masou. Taxonomy (NCBI): domain Eukaryota; kingdom Metazoa; phylum Chordata; class Actinopteri; order Salmoniformes; family Salmonidae; genus Oncorhynchus; species Oncorhynchus masou. The sequence continues at coordinate 38,961,120 of NC_088225.1, forward strand.
GTCCCCAGCCCTCCTCTCTCTCTCTGGTCCCCAGCCCTCCTCTCTCTCTCTCTGGTCCCCAGCCCTCCTCTCTCTCTCTCTGGTCCCCGGCCCTCCTCTCTCTCTCTCTGGTCCCCAGCCCTCCTCTCTCTCTGGTCCCCAGCCCCCTCCCCTCCTCTCTGGTCCCCAGCCCTCCTCTGGTCCCCAGCCCTCCTCTCTCCCTCTCTGGTCCCCAGCCCTCCTCTCTCTCTCTGGTCCCCAGCCCTCCTCTCTCTCTCTCTGGTCCCCAGCCCTCCTCTCTCTCTCTCTGGTCCCCAGCCCTCCTCTCTCCCTCTCTGGTCCCCAGCCCTCCTCTCTCCCTCTCTGGTCCCCAGCCCTCCTCTCTCTCTCTGGTCCCCAGCCCTCCTCTCTCTCTCTCTGGTCCCCAGTCTCCTCTCTCCCTCTCTGGTCCCCAGCCCTCCTCTCTCTCTCTCTGGTCCCCAGCCCTCCTCTCTCCCTCTCTGGTCCCCAGCCCTCCTCTCTCCCTCTGGTCCCCAGCCCTCCTCTCTCTCTCTCTGGTCCCCAGTCTCCTCTCTCCCTCTCTGGTCCCCAGCCCTCCTCTCTCTCTCTCTGGTCCCCCAGCCCTCCTCTCTCTCTCTCTGGTCCCCAGCCCTCCTCTCTATCTCTATGGTCCCCAGCCCTCCTCTCTCTCTCTCTGGTCCCCAGCCCTCCTCTCTCTCTCTCTCTGGTCCCCAGCCCTCCTCTCTCTCTCTCTCTGGTCCCCAGCCCTCCTCTCTCTCTCTCTGGTCCCCAGCCCTCCTCTCTCTCTCTCTCTGGTCCCCAGCCCTCCTCTCTCTCTCTCTCTGGTCCCCAGCCCTCCTCTCTCTCTCTCTCTGGTCCCCAGCCCTCCTCTCTCTCTCTCTGGTCCCCAGCCCTCCTCTCTCTCTCTCTGGTCCCCAGCCCTCCTCTCTCTCTCTGGTCCCCAGCCCTCCTCTCTCTCTCTCTGGTCCCCAGCCCTCCTCTCTCTCTCTGGTCCCCAGCCCTCCTCTCTCTCTCTCTGGTCCCCAGCCCTCCTCTCTCTCTCTCTGGTCCCCAGCCCTCCTCTCTCTCTCTGGTCCCCAGCCCTCCTCTCTCTCTCTGGTCCCCAGCCCTCCTCTCTCTCTCTGGTCCCCAGCCCTCCTCTCTCTCTCTGGTCCCCAGCCCTCCTCTCTCTCTCTGGTCCCCAGCCCTCCTCTCTCTCTCTCTGGTCCCCAGCCCTCCCTCTCTCTCTCTGGTCCCCAGCCCTCTTCTCTCTCTCTGGTCCCCAGCCCTCCTCTCTCTCTCTCTGGTCCCCAGCCCTCCTCTCTCTCTCTGGTTCCCAGCCCTCCTCTCTCTCTCTGGTCCCCAGCCCTCCTCTCTCTCTCTGGTCCCCAGCCCTCCTCTCTCTCTCTGGTCCCCAGCCCTCCTCTCTCTCTCTGGTCCCCACCCCTCCTCTCTCTCTCTCTGGTCCCTAGCCCTCCTCTCTCTCTCTCTCTGGTCCCCAGCCCTCCTCTCTCTCTCTCTGGTCCCCAGCCCTCCTCTCTCTCTCTGGTCCCCAGCCCTCCTCTCTCTCTCTGGTCCCCAGCCCTCCTCTCTCTCTCTCTGGTCCCCAGCCCTCCTCTCTCTCTCTGGTCCCCAGCCCTCCTCTCTCTCTCTCTCTCTGGTCCCCAGCCCTCCTCTCTCTCTCTCTGGTCCCCAGCCCTCCTCTCTCTCTCTGGTCCCCAGCCCTCCTCTCTCTCTCTGGTCCCCAGCCCTCCTCTCTGGTCCCCAGCCCTCCTCTCTCTCTCTCTCTGGTCCCCAGCCCTCCTCTCTCTCTGGTCCCCAGCCCTCCTCTCTCTCTCTCTCTGGTCCCCAGCCCTCCGCTCTCTCTCTCTCTGGTCCCCAGCCCTCCTCTCTCTCTCTCTGGTCCCCAGCCCTCCTCTCTCTCTCTGGTCCCCAGCCCTCCTCTCTCTCTCTCTGGTCCCCAGCCCTCCTCTCTCTCTCTCTGGTCCCCAGCCCTCCTCTCTCTCTCTGGTCCCCAGCCCTCCTCTCTCTCTCTGGTCCCCAGCCCTCCTCTCTCTCTCTGGTCCCCAGCCCTCCTCTCTCTCTCTCTGGTCCCCAGCCCTCCTCTCTCTCTCTGGTCCCCAGCCCTCCCTCTCTCTCTCTGGTCCCCAGCCCTCCGCTCTCTCTCTCTCTGGTCCCCAGCCCTCCTCTCTCTCTCTCTGGTCCCCAGCCCTCCTCTCTCTCTCTGGTCCCCAGCCCTCCTCTCTCTCTCTGGTCCCCGGCCCTCCTCTCTCTCTCTCTGGTCCCCGGCCCTCCTCTCTCTCTCTCTGGTCCCCAGCCCTCCTCTCTCTCTCTCTGGTCCCCAGCCCTCCTCTCTCTCTCTCTGGTCCCCAGCCCTCCTCTCTCTCTCTCTGGTCCCCAGCCCTCCTCTCTCTCTCTGGTCCCCGGCCCTCCTCTCTCTCTCTCTGGTCCCCAGCCCTCCTCTCTCTCTCTGGTCCCCAGCCCCTCCTCTCTCTCTCTCTCTGGTCCCCAGCCCTCCTCTCTCTCTCTCTGGTCCCCAGCCCTCCTCTCTCTCTCTCTGGTCCCCAGCCCTCCTCTCTCTCTCTGGTCCCCAGCCCTCCTCTCTCTGGTCCCCAGCCCTCCTCTCTCTCTCTCTGGTCCCCAGCCCTCCTCTCTCTCTCTCTGGTCCCCAGCCCTCCCCCCTCTCTCTGGTCCCCAGCCCTCCTCTCTCTGGTCCCCAGCCCTCCTCTCTCTCTCTGGTCCCCAGCCCTCCTCTCTCTCTCTGGTCCCCAGCCCTCCTCTCTCTCTCTGTATAACATTGTTTTCTTTGTATCACTCACCTTTCCCTCCTCCTCCTCCTCTTCTTCTTGTTAAATGAGTAATTTCATTCCAGTGTTTCCCTTTCTTGCATCACAATGGAATCTCTGGTTCTGTTCTCAAAATAAGATGTTTGTTTTAATCGGAATGAGAAACCTTTTAAAACCAGGAATGATTGTTCATAACAGAGGAGAGGCGTTGGTGTTTCCTTTACTCTGGCAGTTACCTGTATGTTTGCTCTTTGGTCTGTGTTGTTGAGGAGTGTGTTCAGTAGGTGTGATGTGTATTCTGTGTGTTTCAGGGAGCCAGAGAAGAGAGTCTGCATCTCCTACGGCGTTTCTATAAGGCAAGTGTTTTCCCTCTCTCATATTGAAGCATACAAATTACAATCTGAACAAATTCAGGAGATGGGGGTTACGAATCCTGACTCCCCCCCCCCACAAAAAAACTGTTGTTTTGCCAACCTTGTGAGGACATTGTGTTCCTGATAATGTAGAAAACACATGAACATGGTACTGCGCTTATACAAAACACGTGTTCCTCACACACTTTTTTTAGGAGGGTAGATCAGATTTAATATTGCAGATAGATGGGGTGGCAGGTAGCCTAGTGGTTAGAGCAGGTAGCCTAGTGATTAGAGACAGGTAGCCTAGTGGTTAGAGCAGGTAGCCTAGTGGTTAGAGCCAGGTAGCCTAGTGATTAGAGCAGGTAGCCTAGTGATTAGAGCAGGTAGCCTAGTGATTAGAGCAGGTAGCCTAGTGATTAGAGCAGGTAGCCTAGTGGTCAGAGCCAGGTAGTCTAGTGATTAGAGCAGGTAGCCTAGTGGTCAGAGCCAGGTAGCCTAGTGATTAGAGCAGGTAGTCTAGTGGTTAGAGCAGGTAGCCTAGTGGTTAGAGCCAGGTAGCCTAGTGGTTAGAGCAGGTAGTCTAGTGGTTAGAGCAGGTAGCCTAGGGGTTAGAGCAGGTAGTCTAGTGGTCAGCGCAGGTAGCCTAGTGGTTAGAGACAGGTAGCCTAGTGGTTAGAGACAGGTAGCCTAGTGGTTAGAGCAGGTAGCCTAGTGGTTAGAGGCAGGTAGTCTAGTGGTTAGAGCAGGTAGCCTAGTGGTTAGAGCAGGTAGTCTAGTGGTTAGAGCAGGTAGTCTAGTGGTCAGCGCAGGTAGCCTAGTGGTTAGAGACAGGTAGCCTAGTGGTTAGAGCCAGGTAGCCTAGTGGTTAGAGCAGGTAGCCTAGTGATTAGAGACAGGTAGCCTAGTGGTTAGAGCAGGTAGCCTAGTGGTTAGAGCCAGGTAGCCTGGTGATTAGAGCAGGTAGCCTAGTGATTAGAGCAGGTAGCCTAGTGGTCAGAGCCAGGTAGTCTAGTGATTAGAGCAGGTAGCCTAGTGGTCAGAGCCAGGTAGCCTAGTTATTAGAGCAGGTAGTCTAGTGGTTAGAGCAGGTAGCCTAGTGGTTAGAGCCAGGTGGTCTAGTGGTTAGAGCCAGGTAGCCTAGTGGTTAGAGCAGGTAGTCTAGTGGTTAGAGCAGGTAGCCTAGGGGTTAGAGCAGGTAGTCTAGTGGTCAGCGCAGGTAGCCTAGTGGTTAGAGACAGGTAGCCTAGTGGTTAGAGACAGGTAGCCTAGTGGTTAGAGCAGGTAGCCTAGTGGTTAGAGGCAGGTAGTCTAGTGGTTAGAGCAGGTAGCCTAGTGGTTAGAGCAGGTAGTCTAGTGGTTAGAGCAGGTAGTCTAGTGGTCAGCGCAGGTAGCCTAGTGGTTAGAGACAGGTAGCCTAGTGGTTAGAGCAGGTAGTCTAGTGGTTAGAGCCAGGTAGTCTAGTGGTTAGAGACAGGTAGCCTAGTGGTTAGAGACAGGTAGCCTAGTGGTTAGAGCAGGTAGTCTAGTGGTTAGAGCCAGGTAGTCTAGTGGTTAGAGCCAGGTAGCCTAGTGGTTAGAGCCAGGTAGCCTAGTGGTTAGAGACAGGTAGCCTAGTGGTTAGAGCAGGTAGTCTAGGGGTTAGAGCAGGTAGTCTAGTGGTTAGAGCAGGTAGTCTAGTGGTTAGAGCCAGGTAGCCTAGTGGTTAGAGCAGGTAGCCTAGTGGTTAGGGTCCTGTGTGGCTCAGTCGGTAGAGCATGGCGCTTGCAACGCCAAGCGTCGTGGGTTCGATTCCCGCTGGGACCACCCATATGTAAAAGTAGTGGCCCCAGCCGACTTGTAAGTCGCTTTGGACAAAAGCGTCTGCTAAATGGGATATATATATATATATATGGTTAGAGGCAGGTAGCCTAGTGGTAAGAGACAGGTAGCCTAGTGGTTAGAGCCAGGTAGTCTAGTGGTTAGAGCATGTAGCCTAGTGGTTAGAGCAGGTAGCCTAGGGGTTAGAGCAGGTAGTCTAGTGGTCAGCGCAGGTAGCCTAGTGGTTAGAGACAGGTAGCCTAGTGGTTAGAGCAGGTAGCCTAGTGGTTAGAGCAGGTAGTCTAGTGGTTAGAGCCAGGTAGTCTAGTGGTTAGAGCAGGTAGCCTAGTGGTTAGTGCAGGTAGCCTAGTGGTTAGAGGAGGTAGCCTAGTGTTTAGAGGGGCGGCAGGTAGCCTAGTGGTTAGAGCAGGTAGCCTAGTGGTTAGAGCAGGTAGTCTAGTGGTTAGAGACAGGTAGCCTAGTGGTTAGAGCAGGTAGCCTAGTGGTTAGAGGGGAGGCAGGTAGCCTAGTGGTTAGAGGGGTGGCAGGTAGCCTAGTGGTTAGAGCAGGTAGCCTAGTGGTTAGAGCAGGTAGCCTAGTGGTTAGAGCAGGTAGTCTAGTGGTTAGAGCCAGGTAGCCTATTGGTTAGAGCAGGTAGCCTAGTGGTTAGAGCAGGTAGCCTAGTGGTTAGAGGGGCGGCAGGTATCCTAGTGGTGAGAGGGGCGGCAGGTAGCCTAGTGGTGAGAGGGGTGGCAGGTAGCCTAGTGGTTAGAGGGGCGGCAGGTAGCCTAGTGGTGAGAGGGGCGGCAGGTAGCCTAGTGGTGAGAGGGGCGGCAGGTAGCCTAGTGGTTAGAGCTTTGGACTAGTAACCCTAAAGGTTGCTGGATTAAATCCCCGAGCTCACAAGGGAAGATAATCTGTCGTTCTGCTCCTGAACAGGCAGTTACCCCACTGTTCCTAGACCAGTTAACCCACTGTTCCTAGACCAGTTAATCCACTGTTCCTAGACCAGTTAACCCACTGTTCCTAGACCAGTTAATCCACTGTTCCTAGACCAGTTAATCCACTGTTCCTAGACCAGTTAACCCACTGTTCCTAGACCAGTTAACCCACTGTTCCTAGACCAGTTAACCCACTGTTCCTAGACCAGTTACCCCACTGTTCCTAGACCAGTTACCCCACTGTTCCTAGACCAGTTACCCCACTGTTCCCCGGTAGGCCGTCGTTCTGCTCCTGAACAAGGCAGTTACCCCACTGTTCCTAGACCAGTTAATCCACTGTTCCTAGACCAGTTAACCCACTGTTCCTAGACCAGTTAATCCACTGTTCCTAGACCAGTTAACCCACTGTTCCTAGACCAGTTAACCCACTGTTCCTAGACCAGTTAATCCACTGTTCCTAGACCAGTTAATCCACTGTTCCTAGACCAGTTAATCCACTGTTCCTAGACCAGTTAACCCACTGTTCCTAGACCAGTTAACCCACTGATCCTAGACCAGTTAACCCACTGTTCCTAGACCAGTTACCCCACTGTTCCTAGACCAGTTAATCCACTGTTCCTAGACCAGTTAATCCACTGTTCCTAGACCAGTTAACCCACTGTTCCTAGACCAGTTAACCCACTGTTCCTAGACCAGTTAACCCACTGTTCCTAGACCAGTTACCCCACTGTTCCTAGACCAGTTAATCCACTGTTCCTAGACCAGTTAACCCACTGTTCCTAGACCAGTTAATCCACTGTTCCTAGACCAGTTAATCCACTGTTCCTAGACCAGTTAACCCACTGTTCCTAGACCAGTTAACCCACTGTTCCTAGACCAGTTAACCCACTGTTCCTAGACCAGTTACCCCACTGTTCCTAGACCAGTTACCCCACTGTTCCCCGGTAGGCCGTCGTTCTGCTCCTGAACAAGGCAGTTACCCCACTGTTCCTAGACCAGTTACCCCACTGTTCCTAGACCAGTTAATCCACTGTTCCTAGACCAGTTAATCCACTGTTCCTAGACCAGTTAACCCACTGTTCCTAGACCAGTTACCCCACTGTTCCTAGACCAGTTACCCCACTGTTCCTAGACCAGTTACCCCACTGTTCCTAGACCAGTTAACCCACTGTTCCTAGACCAGTTAATCCACTGTTCCTAGACCAGTTAACCCACTGTTCCTAGACCAGTTACCCCACTGTTCCTAGACCAGTTAATCCACTGTTCCTAGACCAGTTAATCCACTGTTCCTAGACCAGTTAATCCACTGTTCCTAGACCAGTTAACCCACTGTTCCTAGACCAGTTACCCCACTGTTCCTAGACCAGTTACCCCACTGTTCCTAGACCAGTTAACCCACTGTTCCTAGACCAGTTAATCCACTGTTCCTAGACCAGTTACCCCACTGTTCCCTGGTAGGCCGTCGTCCTGCCCCTGAACAAGGCAGTTACCCCACTGCTCCCCGGTAGGCCGTCGTTCTGCTCCTGAACAAGGCAGTTAACCCACTGCTCCCCGGTAGGCTGTCTTTGTAAATAAGATTTTGTTCTTAACTGACTTGCCTAGTTAAATAAATAAATAAAGGTTAAATAAATGTAAAATAGATTGTGGCTTCATTGTAATTGTCTGTGTAAAGAAAATGTATAGAAGTTACTATACGAGAGACAAAATTCATAACTTCTGCAGCGCAACAGCAAAGTAATGTCGGAATTGTAAAACTAACCAATCTAGTCGCCATGTTTAAAGAGGAGTCTAGTCGCCATGTTTAAAGAGGAGTCTAGTCACCATGTTTAAAGAGGAGTCTAGTCGCCATGTTTAAAGAGGAGTCTAGTCGCCATGTTTAAAGAGGAGTCTAGTCGCCATGTTTAAAGAGGAGTCTAGTCGCCATGTTTAAAGAGGAGTCTAGTCACCATGTTTAAAGAGGAGTCTAGTCACCATGTTTCATATTATTTAAAGAGGAGTCTAGTCACCATGTTTAAAGAGGAGTCTAGTCGCCATGTTTAAAGAGGAGTCTAGTCGCCATGTTTAAAGAGGAGTCTAGTCGCCATGTTTAAAGAGGAGTCTAGTCGCCATGTTTAAAGAGGAGTCTAGTCGCCATGTTTAAAGAGGAGTCTAGTCGCCATGTTTAAAGAGGAGTCTAGTCGCCATGTTTAAAGAGGAGTCTAGTCGCCATGTTTAAAGAGGAGTCTAGTCACCATGTTTCATATTATTTAAAGAGGAGTCTAGTCACCATGTTTAAAGAGGAGTCTAGTCACCATGTTTAAAGAGGAGTCTCGTCACCATGTTTCATATTATTTAAAGAGGAGTCTAGTCACCATGTTTAAAGAGGAGTCTAGTCACCATGGTTCAGATGATTTAAAGAGGAGTCTCGTCACCATGTTTCATATTATTTAAAGAGGAGTCTAGTCACCATGTTTAAAGAGGAGTCTAGTCACCATGTTTCATATTATTTAAAGAGGAGTCTAGTCACCATGTTTCATATTATTTAAAGAGGAGTCTAGTCGCCATGTTTAAAGAGGAGTCTAGTCGCCATGTTTAAAGAGGAGTCTAGTCACCATGTTTAAAGAGGAGTCTAGTCGCCATGTTTAAAGAGGAGTCTAGTCACCATGTTTAAAGAGGAGTCTAGTCACCATGTTTAAAGAGGAGTCTAGTCACCATGTTTAAAGAGGAGTCTAGTCACCATGTTTCAGATTATTTAAAGAGGAGTCTAGTCACCATGTTTAAAGAGGAGTCTAGTCACCATGTTTCAGATTATTTAAAGAGGAGTCTAGTCACCATGGTTCAGATGATTTAAAGAGGAGTCTAGTCGCCATGGTTCATATTATTTAAAGAGGAGTCTAGTCACCATGTTTTGAAGATGCACTAGTGACATGATTCACTCTCCCTTTTAAGTTTCAACTAAATCTAACTCATTTTTTCTCTCTGTCTCTCTCTGTCTCTCTCTCTGTCTCTGTCTCTCTGTCTCTCTCTCTGTCTCTCTCTCTGTCTCTGTCTCTCTGTCTCTCTCTCTCTGTCTCTCTCTCTGTCTCTCTCTCTCTCTCTCTGTCTCTGTCTCTGTCTCTCTCTCTCTCTCTCTCTCTCTCTCTCAGGGGGAGGAGATCTTCCTGGACATGTTTGAAGATGAGTACAGGAGCATGACGGTTAGTCCACCTGTCTCAACCACACACACGTGATATATATGTTGTCTTTGTGTTGTTATGACGCATTTGTGTGAACGCACGTGTGCCTGTGCTGCCTGTATGTGCGTGTATCCGTACATACGTGTGTTTTCTTGTATGGCAAATAAGCCAGATGTTGTTGTGGGGGTGTGCTGATTCTGGAAGTGGGTTGTTCATTCAACTGGAAACATGAAGCTTCTTCAATACCAGCCCCTTGGTAATGAAGGTATATCCTTGGACTGCCTCGTATTTAAGTGGTCGTTGGTAGTATTGATATTTGACCGTCTCGGTAACAGCCCCTTGGTAATGAAGGTATATCCTTGTATTTAAGTGGTAGTTGGTGGTATTGATATTTGACCGTCTCGGTAACAGCCCCTTGGTAATGAAGGTATATCCTTGTATTTAAGTGGTAGTTGGTGGTATTGATATTTGACCGTCTCGGTAACAGCCCCTTGGTACTGAAGGTATATCCTTGTATTTAAGTGGTAGTTGGTGGTATTGATATTTGACCGTCTCGGTAACAGCCCCTTGGTAATGAAGGTATATATATATAAGGTATATGAAGGTATTGATAGTAACAGCCCCTTGGTAATGATGGTATATATATATATAAGGTATATGAAGGTATTGATAGTAACAGCCCCTTGGTAATGAAGGTATATATATATATAAGGTATATGAAGGTATTGATAGTAACAGCCCCTTGGTAATGAAGGTATATATATATATATAAGGTATATGAAGGTATTGATAGTAACAGCCCCTTGGTAATGAAGGTATATATATATATATATATATATAAGGTATATGAAGGTATTGATAGTAACAGCCCCTTGGTAATGAAGGTATATATATATATATATATAAGGTATATGAAGGTATTGATAGTAACAGCCCCTTGGTAATGAAGGTGTATATATATATATAAGGTATATGAAGGTATTAACAGTAACAGCCCCTTGGTAATGAAGGTATATATATATATAAGGTATATGAAGGTATTGATAGTAACAGCCCCTTGGTAATGAAGGTATATATATATAAGGTATATGAAGGTATTGATAGTAACAGCCCCTTGGTAATGAAGGTATATATATATATAAGGTATATGAAGGTATTGATAGTAACAGCCCCTTGGTAATGAAGGTATATATATATAAGGTATATGAAGGTATTGATAGTAACAGCCCCTTGGTAATGAAGGTATATATATATAAGGTATATGAAGGTATTGATAGTAACAGCCCCTTGGTAATGAAGGTATATATATATATAAGGTATATGAAGGTATTGATAGTAACAGCCCCTTGGTAATGAAGGTATATCCTTGTATTCATTCTCCTTTGACTCATTCCACATTTTGTGTTTCTTAAAGCCTGAATTCCAAAAATGAAATATAAATGTTTTTTTCTCATCTTACACACAATACCTCATAATGAGAAAGTGAAAACGTCTTTTTTTTTTTAGAAACGTTTGCAAATGTATTGAAAATGTCAAACAGAAATATATAATTTACATTTAGTTTTCACACCCCTGAGTCATTACTCTGTAGAAGTGCCTTGGTCAGTGATTACAGCTGTGAGTGTTTCTGGGTAATTCTCTAAGAACTGTGAGTGTTTCTGGGTAATTCTCTAAGAGCTGTGAGTGTTTCTGGGTAATTCTCTAAGAGCTGTGAGTGTTTCTGGGTAAGTCTCTAAGAGCTGTGAGTGTTTCTGGGTAATTCTCTAAGAACTGTGAGTGTTTCTGGGTAATTCTCTAAGAACTGTGAGTGTTTCTGGGTAATTCTCTAAGAGCTGTGATTGTTTCTGGGTAATTCTCTAAGAACTGTGAGTGTTTCTGGGTAATTCTCTAAGAACTGTGAGTGTTTCTGGGTAATTCTCTAAGAGCTGTGAGTGTTTCTGCGTAATTCTCTAAGAACTGTGAGTGTTTCTGGGTAATTCTCTAAGAGCTGTGAGTGTTTCTGGGTAATTCTCTAAGAGCTGTGAGTGTTTCTGGGTAATTCTCTAAGAGCTGTGAGTGTTTCTGGGTAATTCTCTAAGAGCTGTGAGTGTTTCTGGGTAATTCTCTAAGAGCTGTGAGTGTTTCTGGGTAATTCTCTAAGAGCTGTGAGTGTTTCTGGGTAATTCTCTAAGAGCTGTGAGTGTTTCTGGGTAATTCTCTAAGAGCTGTGAGTGTTTCTGGGTAATTCTCTAAGAGCTGTGAGTGTTTCTGGGTAATTCTCTAAGAGCTGTGAGTGTTTCTGGGTAATTCTCTAAGAGCTGTGAGTGTTTCTGGGTAATTCTCTAAGAGCTGTGAGTGTTTCTGGGTAATTCTCTAAGAGCTGTGAGTGTTTCTGGGTAATTCTCTAAGAACTGTGAATGTTTCTGGGTAAGTCTCTTAAAGAATGATTTATTATTATCTAAATGACTCAAGCTCTGTCAGATTGGTTGTTGATCCGTTGCTAGACAACCATTTCCAGGTCCCGCCGTACATTTACAAGTAGATTTAAGTCAGAACTTTAACTCAGCCAATCAGGAACATTCGCTGTCGTCTTGGTAATCAGCCCCAGTGTCAGTTTGGCCTTGGTGTTTTGGGTTGTTGTGCAGCTGAAAGGTGAATTAATTTCCCAGTGTCTGTTGAATAACAGACTAATCCATGCGAGTTATTATGTGATTTGTTAAAACGTCTTTGGACAACAGCCAGTGAAATTGCAGAGCGCCAAATTCAAAATTCAAAATCACTCATAATAAACATTCAAGTGTTTATTTATTTAACTAGGCAAGTCAGTTAAGAAGAAGAAATTCTTATTTTCAGTGGCGGCCTAGGAACAGTGTTCAGGGGCAGAACGACAGATGTTTAACCTTGTCAGCTCGGGGATTTGAACTTGATTTGAACTTCTTGTTAATCCAACCGCTGTGTCAGATTTCAAAAAGGCATTACGGCGAAACCATGGGATTATCTGAGAACAGCGCCCAGCAGAGAAATCATTACAAACACTAACCAGCCAAGTAGAAGAGTTACACAAGTCAGAAATAGCGATGAGAATTTATCACTTACCTTTGATGATCTTCATATGGTTGCACTCACAAGACTCCATGTTACACAATAAATGTTTGTTTTGTTCGATAAAGTCCCTCTTCATATCCAAAAACCTCAGTTTTTTTCATGGTGCGTTTTGTTCAGTAATCCATTGGCACAAAGCGCGATCACAGCAGGCTGACGAAAAATCAAATAAAAAGTACCATAAAAGTTCGTAGAAACATGTCAAACGATGTTTATAATCAATCCTCAGATTGTTTTCGTCATAAATAATCGATCATATTTCAACCGGACAAAAGCTTCGTCAATAGAAAAGGAGAAACAAGAAAGGCACGCTCCCAGTCACACGCTGTACCCATGTCTGGAAATCTCCACTGTCCTCTCATTGAAAGCTCTGTATCTCCCTCGGTTTTCAGAGTAGAAGCCTGAAACAATGCCTAACGACTGGCCACATGTAGAAGAAGCCACAGAGCCCGTGAACTAGGTCCTAAGTCTTTGTATGGTGGATAGGCTTTATATGGAAAAACAGGCATTTCAAGATAATAGCACTTCCTGGTTGGATTTTCCTCATGTTTTTGCCTGCCATTTCAGTTCTGTTGTTCTCACATACATTATTTTAACAGTTTTGGAAACTCTAGAGTGTTTTCTATCCAAATCTACCAACTATGCATATCCTAGCTTCTAGGCCTGAGTAGCAGGCAGGTTACTTTGGGCACCTCAGTCATCCAAACTTCCGAATACTGCCCCCTATCCCAATAAAGTTAAGCAAAGGTTTACTCAGAGTAACACCCTGAACGCGGAGTACCTGATAATGTATTTGATGGGTCTCCAGAGTAAGCCCCTGATAATGTATTTAATGTCTCTCCAGAGTAAGCCCCAGTAAGCCCCTGGTAATGTATTTAATGGGTCTCCAGAGTAAGCCCCTGATAATGTATTTAACGTGTATCTCCAGAGTAAGCCCCTGATAATGTATTTAATGTCTCTCCAGAATAAGCCCCTGATAATGTATTTAATGTCTCTCCAGAGTAAGCCCCTGATAATGTATTTAATGTCTCTCCAGAGTAAGCCCCAGTAAGCCCCTGATAATGTATTTAACGTGTATCTCCAGAGTAAGCCCCTGATAATGTATTTAACGTGTATCTCCAGAGTAAGCCCCTGATAATGTATTTAATGTCTCTCCAGAATAAGCCCCTGATAATGTATTTAATGTCTCTCCAGAGTAAGCCCCTGATAATGTATTTAATGTCTCTCCAGAGTAAGCCCCAGTAAGCCCCTGATAATGTATTTAATGTCTCTCCAGAGTAAGCCCCTGATAATGTATTTAATGTCTCTCCAGAGTAAGCCCCTGATAATGTATTTAATGTCTCTCCAGAGTCAGCCCCTGATAATGTATTTAATGTCTCTCCAGAGTAAGCCCCTGATAATGTATTTAATAAGCCCCTGATAATGTATTTAATGTCTCCCCAGAGTAAGCCCCTGATAATGTATTTAATGTCTCTCCAGAGTAAGCCCCTGATAATGTATTTAATGTCTCTCCAGAGTCAGCCCCTGATAATGTATTTAATGTCTCTCCAGAGTCAGCCCCTGATAATGTATTTAATAAGCCCCTGATAATGTATTTAATGTCTCCCCAGAGTCAGCCCCTGATAATGTATTTAATGTCTCTCCAGAGTAAGCCCCTGATAATGTATTTAATAAGCCCCTGATAATGTATTTAATGTCTCCCCAGAGTAAGCCCCTGATAATGTATTTAATGTCTCTCCAGAGTAAGCCCCTGATAATGTATTTAATGTCTCTCCAGAGTCAGCCCCTGATAATGTATTTAATAAGCCCCTGATAATGTATTTAATGTCTCCCCAGAGTAAGCCCCTGAACGTGGAGTACCTGATGATGGACGCGTCCGTTCTACTTCCCCCTACTGGTACTCCTCTGACTGGAATAGACTTCGTTAAGAGACTGCCCTGTGGAGGAGTAGAGAAGACCAGACGGGTAACACACACACACACTGAGACACACACACACTGAGACACACACACTGAGACACACCTACTGCCCTGTGGAGGAGTAGAGAAGACCAGACAGGTAACACACACACTGAGACACACACACTGAGACACACACACTGAGACACACACACATACACTGAGACACACACACACACACACACACACACATACACTGAGACACACACACACACACACACACACACACTGAGACACACACACTGAGACACACACACATACACTGAGACACACACACACACACACACACACTGAGAAACACACACACACTGAGACACACACACATACACTGAGACACACACACACACACACACACACACACTGAGACACACACACATATACCTACTGACCTGGGGAGGGATGTTCTGTACCACCTACTGACCTGGGGAGGGATGTTCTGTACCTACTGACCTGGGGAGGGATGTTCTGTACCTACTGACCTGGGGAGGGATGTTCTGTACCTACTGACCTGGGGAGGGATGTTCTGTACCTACTGACCTGGGGAGGGATGTTCTGTACCACCTACTGACCTGGGGAGGGATGTTCTGTACCACCTACTGACCTGGGGAGGGATGTTCTGTACCACCTACTGACCTGAGGAGGGATGTTCTGTACCACCTACTGACCTGGGGAGGGATGTTCTGTACCACCTACTGACCTGGGGAGGGATGTTCTGTACCTACTGACCTGGGGAGGGATGTTCTGTACCACCTACTGACCTGGGGAGGGATGTTCTGTACCACCTACTGACCTGGGGAGGGATGTTCTGTACCACCTACTGACCTGGGGAGGGATGTTCTGTACCACCTACTGACCTGGGGAGGGATGTTCTGTACCTACTGACCTGGGGAGGGATGTTCTGTACCTACTGACCTGGGGAGGGATGTTCTGTACCTACTGACCTGGGGAGGGATGTTCTGTACCACCTACTGACCTGGGGAGGGATGTTCTGTACCACCTACTGACCTGGGGAGGGATGTTCTGTACCTACTGACCTGGGAGGGATGTTCTGTACCACCTACTGACCTGGGGAGGGATGTTCTGTACCTACTGACCTGGGGAGGGATGTTCTGTACCACCTACTGACCTGGGGAGGGATGTTCTGTACCTACTGACCTGGGGAGGGATGTTCTGTACCACCTACTGACCTGGAGAGGGATGTTCTGTACCACCTACTGACCTGGGGAGGGATGTTCTGTACCTACTGACCTGGGGAGGGATGTTCTGTACCTACTGACCTGGGGAGGGATGTTCTGTACCTACTGACCTGGGGAGGGATGTTCTGTACCTACTGACCTGGGGAGGGATGTTCTGTACCTACTGACCTGGGGAGGGATGTTCTGTACCTACTGACCTGGGGAGGGATGTTCTGTACCACCTACTGACCTGGAGAGGGATGTTCTGTACCACCTACTGACCTGGGGAGGGATGTTCTGTACCTACTGACCTGGGGAGGGATGTTCTGTACCACCTACTGACCTGGGGAGGGATGTTCTGTACCTACTGACCTGGGGAGGGATGTTCTGTACCTACTGACCTGGGGAGGGATGTTCTGTACCACCTACTGACCTGGGGAGGGATGTTCTGTACCACCTACTGACCTGGGGAGGGATGTTCTGTACCACCTACTGACCTGGGGAGGGATGTTCTGTACCTACTGACCTGGGGAGGGATGTTCTGTACCACCTACTGACCTGGGGAGGGATGTTCTGTACCAAGTGAGACACACTGAACCAGCCACTCTGTGTGTCGTATGTTGGTGACCGATGTTGTTCTCCCTCTCCAGGCCATCCGTGTGTTCTTCATGCTGAGATCGTTATCTCTTCAGCTGCAGGGAGAACCAGAGACACAGCTTCCTCTCACTCGCTCTGAAGACCTCATCAAGACCGACGATGTTCTGGACCTAAGTAAGACTGTGTGTGTGTGTGTGTGTGTGTGTGTTAAGATCTGACCGACCATGCTCTTGACCTCATCAAGACTGACTGTGTTCTCGATCTCAAGACTGACTGTGTTCTCGATCTCAAGACTGACTGTGTTCTCGATCTCAAGACTGACTGTGTTCTCGATCTCAAGACTGACTGTGTTCTCGACCTCAAGACTGACTGTGTTCTCGATCTCAAGACTGACTGTGTTCGAGACCTCAAGACTGACTGTGTTCTCGATCTCAAGACTGACTGTGTTCTCGATCTCAAGACTGACTGTGTTCTCGACCTCAAGACTGACTGTGTTCTCGATCTCAAGACTGACTGTGTTCTCGATCTCAAGACTGACTGTGTTCTCGATCTCAAGACTGACTGTGTTCGAGACCTCAAGACTGACTGTGTTCTCGATCTCAAGACTGACTGTGTTCTCGATCTCAAGACTGACTGTGTTCGAGACCTCAAGACTGACTGTGTTCTCGATCTCAAGACTGACCGTGTTCTAGACCTCGTCAAGACTGACCGTGTTTTAGACCTCGTCAAAACTGACCGTGTTCTAGACCTCGTCAAGACCGACCGTGTTCTAGATCTCGCCAAGACTGACCGTGTTCTAGACCTCGTCAAGACCGACCGTGTTCTAGACCTCGTCAAGACCGACCGTGTTCAAGACCTCGTCAAGACTGACCGTATTCTAGACCTTGTCAAGACTGACCGTGTTCTAGACCTCATCAAGACCGACTGTGTTCTAGACCTCGTCAAGACTGACCGTGTTCTAGACCTCGTCAAGACTGACCGTGTTCTAGACCTCGTCAAGACTGACCGTGTTCTAGACCTCATCAAGACCTACTGGGTTCTAGATCTCAGTAAGTCTGTGTGAGTTTGTTACAGTAATATTCTTGGAACAGACAGAAGGGGTTCAGGCCCACAGTGGAAACCTCTGACTCAACTCTGATACACTTTTAGAGCAGAGTCATGTGAGTGTGTGTGTGCGTGTGTGTGTGTGAAATGAAATGAAACACTGATCACTTCCCTTCTGATACAGAGAGAGACCTGGGGAGTGAGTTGATTAAGTCTCTATCAGATAGAGACCTGGGGGGGGGTGATTAAGTCTCTATCTGATAGAGACCTGGGGGTGGTTGATTAAGTCTCTATCAGATAGAGACCTGGGGGAGCGATGAGACCTGTTGATTAAGTCTCTATCTGATAGAGACCTGGGGGAGGGATGGTTGATTAAGTCTCTATCAGATAGAGACCTGGGGGAGTGATGGTTGATTAAGTCTCTATCAGATAGAGACCTGGGGGGGGGGTTGATTAGGTCTCTATCTGATAGAGACCTGGGGGAGGGGGACCTGATTAAGTCTCTATCTGATAGAGACCTGGGGGGGTTGATTAAGTCTCTATCTGATAGAGACCTGGGGGGATGGTTGATTAAGTCTCTATCTGATAGAGACCTGGGGGAGAGGGGGGGGTTGATTAAGTCTCTATCTGATAGAGACCTGGGGGAGTTGATTAAGTCTCTATCTGATAGAGACCTGGGGGGTTGATTAAGTCTCTATCTGATAGAGACCTGGGGGGTTGATTAAGTCTCTATCTGATAGAGACCTGGGGGGATTGATTAAGTCTCTATCTGATAGAGACCTGGGGGTTGATTAAGTCTCTATCTGATAGAGACCTGGGGGAGCGATGGTTGATTAAGTCTCTATCAGATAGAGACCTGGGGGAGCGATGGTTGATTAAGTCTCTATCTGATAGAGACCTGGGGGGGGGGGGGGGTTGATTAAGTCTCTATCTGACAGAGACCTGGGGGGGTCTCTACCTGATTGATTAAGTCTCTATCTGACAGAGACCTGGGGGTTGATTAAGTCTCTATCTGATAGTAACGTTGATCTCATAGTTTTATTGACGAGGAAGGGAAAGTAGATGGCTAAGTATAAACAGTTGATGAATACTACTCATTATTATACTCTTATTAGCCTGTATGGTTGTGTTGTGGTCTCTCTGTAGATAACAGTGATCTGATAGCCTGTATGGTTGTGTTGTGGTCTCTCTCTGTAGATAACAGTGATCTGATAGCCTGTATGGTTGTGTTGTGGTCTCTCTCTGTAGATAACAGTGATCTGATAGCCTGTATGGTTGTGTTGTGGTCTCTCTGTAGATAACAGTGATCTGATAGCCTGTATGGTTGTGTTGTGGTCTCTCTGTAGATAACAGTGATCTGATAGCCTGTATGGTTGTGTTGTGGTCTCTCTCTGTAGATAACAGTGATCTGATAGCCTGTATGGTTGTGTTGTGGTCTCTCTGTAGATAACAGTGATCTGATAGCCTGTATGGTTGTGTTGTGGTCTCTCTCTCTGTAGATAACAGTGATCTGATAGCCTGTATGGTTGTGTTGTGGTCTCTCTGTAGATAACAGTGATCTGATAGCCTGTATGGTTGTGTTGTGGTCTCTCTCTCTGTAGATAACAGTGATCTGATAGCCTGTATGGTTGTGTTGTGGTCTCTCTGTAGATAACAGTGATCTGATAGCCTGTATGGTTGTGTTGTGGTCTCTCTCTGTAGATAACAGTGATCTGATAGCCTGTATGGTTGTGTTGTGGTCTCTCTCTGTAGATAACAGTGATCTGATAGCCTGTATGGTTGTGTTGTGGTCTCTCTCTCTGTAGATAACAGTGATCTGATAGCCTGTATGGTTGTGTTGTGGTCTCTCTCTCTGTAGATAACAGTGATCTGATAGCCTGTATGGTTGTGTTGTGGTCTCTCTCTCTGTAGATAACAGTGATCTGATAGCCTGTATGGTTGTGTTGTGGTCTCTCTGTAGATAACAGTGATCTGATAGCCTGTATGGTTGTGTTGTGGTCTCTCTCTGTAGATAACAGTGATCTGATAGCCTGTATGGTTGTGTTGTGGTCTCTCTGTAGATAACAGTGATCTGATAGCCTGTATGGTTGTGTTGTGGTCTCTCTCTCTGTAGATAACAGTGATCTGATAGCCTGTATGGTTGTGTTGTGGTCTCTCTGTAGATAACAGTGATCTGATAGCCTGTATGGTTGTGTTGTGGTCTCTCTCTGTAGATAACAGTGATCTGATAGCCTGTATGGTTGTGTTGTGGTCTCTCTCTGTAGATAACAGTGATCTGATAGCCTGTATGGTTGTGTTGTGGTCTCTCTGTAGATAACAGTGATCTGATAGCCTGTATGGTTGTGTTGTGGTCTCTCTGTAGATAACAGTGATCTGATAGCCTGTATGGTTGTGTTGTGGTCTCTCTCTCTGTAGATAACAGTGATCTGATAGCCTGTATGGTTGTGTTGTGGTCTCTCTGTAGATAACAGTGATCTGATAGCCTGTATGGTTGTGTTGTGGTCTCTCTCTCTGTAGATAACAGTGATCTGATAGCCTGTATGGTTGTGTTGTGGTCTCTCTCTCTGTAGATAACAGTGATCTGATAGCCTGTATGGTTGTGTTGTGGTCTCTCTGTAGATAACAGTGATCTGATAGCCTGTATGGTTGTGTTGTGGTCTCTCTGTAGATAACAGTGATCTGATAGCCTGTATGGTTGTGTTGTGGTCTCTCTCTGTAGATAACAGTGATCTGATAGCAGTGATCTGATAGCCTGTATGGTTGTGTTGTGGTCTCTCTCTGTAGATAACAGTGATCTGATAGCCTGTATGGTTGTGTTGTGGTCTCTCTCTGTAGATAACAGTGATCTGATAGCCTGTATGGTTGTGTTGTGGTCTCTCTCTCTGTAGATAACAGTGATCTGATAGCCTGTATGGTTGTGTTGTGGTCTCTCTCTCTGTAGATAACAGTGATCTGATAGCCTGTATGGTTGTGTTGTGGTCTCTCTGTAGATAACAGTGATCTGATAGCCTGTATGGTTGTGTTGTGGTCTCTCTCTCTGTAGATAACAGTGATCTGATAGCCTGTATGGTTGTGTTGTGGTCTCTCTCTGTAGATAACAGTGATCTGATAGCCTGTATGGTTGTGTTGTGGTCTCTCTCTCTGTAGATAACAGTGATCTGATAGCCTGTATGGTTGTGTTGTGGTCTCTCTGTAGATAACAGTGATCTGATAGCCTGTATGGTTGTGTTGTGGTCTCTCTGTAGATAACAGTGATCTGATAGCCTGTATGGTTGTGTTGTGGTCTCTCTCTGATCTGATAGCCTGTAGATAACAGTGATCTGATAGCCTGTATGGTTGTGTTGTGGTCTCTCTCTCTGTAGATAACAGTGATCTGATAGCCTGTATGGTTGTGTTGTGGTCTCTCTGTAGATAACAGTGATCTGATAGCCTGTATGGTTGTGTTGTGGTCTCTCTGTAGATAACAGTGATCTGATAGCCTGTATGGTTGTGTTGTGGTCTCTCTGTAGATAACAGTGATCTGATAGCCTGTATGGTTGTGTTGTGGTCTCTCTGTAGATAACAGTGATCTGATAGCCTGTATGGTTGTGTTGTGGTCTCTCTGTAGATAACAGTGATCTGATAGCCTGTATGGTTGTGTTGTGGTCTCTCTGTAGATAACAGTGATCTGATAGCCTGTATGGTTGTGTTGTGGTCTCTCTGTAGATAACAGTGATCTGATAGCCTGTATGGTTGTGTTGTGGTCTCTCTCTCTGTAGATAACAGTGATCTGATAGCCTGTATGGTTGTGTTGTGGTCTCTCTCTCTGTAGATAACAGTGATCTGATAGCCTGTATGGTTGTGTTGTGGTCTCTCTCTGTAGATAACAGTGATCTGATAGCCTGTATGGTTGTGTTGTGGTCTCTCTCTGTAGATAACAGTGATCTGATAGCCTGTATGGTTGTGTTGTGGTCTCTCTCTCTGTAGATAACAGTGATCTGATAGCCTGTATGGTTGTGTTGTGGTCTCTCTCTGTAGATAACAGTGATCTGATAGCCTGTATGGTTGTGTTGTGGTCTCTCTGTAGATAACAGTGATCTGATAGCCTGTATGGTTGTGTTGTGGTCTCTCTGTAGATAACAGTGATCTGATAGCCTGTATGGTTGTGTTGTGGTCTCTCTGTAGATAACAGTGATCTGATAGCCTGTATGGTTGTGTTGTGGTCTCTCTCTCTGTAGATAACAGTGATCTGATAGCCTGTATGGTTGTGTTGTGGTCTCTCTGTAGATAACAGTGATCTGATAGCCTGTATGGTTGTGTTGTGGTCTCTCTCTCTGTAGATAACAGTGATCTGATAGCCTCTATGGTTGTGTTGTGGTCTCTCTGTAGATAACA
>NC_088225.1:38987362-38994862 GCF_036934945.1 Oncorhynchus masou masou
ACGCCTACCTACTGTACATTCACTTCCTGTTACACGCCTACCTACTGTACATTCACTTCCTGTTACACGCCTACCTACTGTACATTCACTTCCTGTTACACGCCTACCTACTGTACATTCACTTCCTGTTACACGCCTACCTACTGTACATTCACTTCCTGTTACACGCCTACCTACTGTACATTCACTTCCTGTTACACGCCTACCTACTGTACATTCACTTCCTGTTACACGCCTACCTACTGTACATTCACTTCCTGTTACACGCCTACCTACTGTACATTCACTTCCTGTTACACACCTACCTACTGTACATTCACTCCCTGTTACACGCCTACCTACTGTACATTCACTCCCTGTTACACGCCTACCTACTGTACATTCACTTCCTGTTACACGCCTACCTACTGTACATTCACTTCCTGTTACACGCCTACCTACTGTACATTCACTTCTTGTTACACGCCTACCTACTGTACATTCACTTCCTGTTACACGCCTACCTACTGTACATTCACTTCCTGTTACACGCCTACCTACTGTACATTCACTTCCTGTTACACGCCTACCTACTGTACATTCACTTCCTGTTACACACCCACCTACTGTACATTCATTTCCTGTTACAAACCTACCTACTTTCCAATCACTTCCTGTTACACACCCACCTACTGTACATTCACTTCCTGTTACACACCCACCTACTGTACATTCACTTCCTGTTACACGCCCACCTACTGTACATTCACTTCCTGTTACACGCCTACCTACTGTACATTCACTTCCTGTTACACGCCTACCTACTGTACATTCACTTCCTGTTACACGCCTACCTACTGTGCATTCACTTCCTGTTACACACTTTATATAGCTGTGTATGCATGGGCTTGGTCTGATGAGTAGAAGGTAATGAGGTATGCAGTGACATCACAAGGGCTGGACTTCGGGGTTTAATAAAAGCAACTTGAGACCTTTTTCTATTTTGCGGAACTTACTGGGAAACGTTGAGTTATGTTCCTGTTGTCAACTTCTGTCTTCATTTGCATTTATAAATGAATGAATGATTTACTTAAAGATATTGCCTAAATGCTAATTTCACCAATGAGCCAATGATTTGACAAGGAACAAGGAAACGAACCCCAACAAACACACCAGGTGTATGTTCAGCTCGAAGGGGTTTAGTGTGTCCTTAGAATGGGGTTGGTATCATTTCAGCTTGAACAGAAGGGGTTTAGTGTCGGTCTCCATGTAACTAAGTGGTGGAATTTCCTCTTAATCTGTGTAGGCTGAACAGTGTAATCAGACTCCTTCTCCACATTGTGTTACGTTACAGCCTTATTCTAAAATGGATTCAATCGTTTTTTTCCCCCCTCATCAACCTACACACAATACTCCGTAATGACATCACAATACCCCATAATGACATCACATTACTCCATAATGACATCACAATACCCCATAATGACATCACATTACTCCGTAATGACATCACAATACCCCATAATGACATCACAATACTCCGTAATGACATCACAATACCCCATAATGACATCACATTACTCCGTAATGACATCACAATACCCCGTAATGACATCACAATACTCCGTAATGACATCACAATAATCCGTAATGACATCACAATACCCCATAATGACATCACAATACTCCATAATGACATCACAATACCCCATCATGACATCACAATACCCCATAATTACGAAGTAAAAAAACATTTAAATTTTTGCAAATGTATAATAAAATAAAAAATCTTAAATATCACATTGACATAAGTATTCAGACCCTTTACTCAGTACTTTGTTGATCACCTTTGGCAGCGATTACAGCCTTGAGTCATCTTGGGTTTGACGCTACAAGCTTGGCACGTCTGTATTTGGGGAGTTTCTCCCATTCTTCTCTGCAGATCCTCTCAAGCTCTGTCTGGTTGGATGGGGAAGCGTCGCTGCACAGCTTTTCTCAAGTCTCTCCAGAGATGTTCGAACAGGTTAAAGTCCGGGCTCTGGCTGAGTCATTCATGGACATTTAGAGACTTGTCCCGAAGCCACTCCTGCATTGTCTTGGCTGTGTGCTACGCCCCAGTCTGAGGTCCTGAGGGCTCTGGAGCAGGTTTTCATCAAGGATCTCTGTACTTTGCTCCGTTCATCTTTCCCTCGATCCTAGTCTCCCAGTCCCTGCCTCTGAAAAACATCCCCACAGCATGGTGCTGCCACCCCCATGCTTCACCGTAGGGATGGTGCCAGGTTTCCTCCAGATGTGACGTTTGGCATCCAGGCCAAAGAGTTCAATCTTGCCTTTCCAATCAATTGAATTTACCACAGGTGGACTCCAATCAAGTTGTAGAAACATCTCAAGGATGATCGATGGAAACAGGAAGCACCTGAGTTCAATTTCGAGTCTCATCGCAAAGGGTCTGAATACTTATGTAAAACAGCTATTTCTGTGTTTTTTTTATAACATTTCAACAAACAAAAAAACTTTTATGTAAGCGATTTCAGAATAAAGCTGGGTGTAACTTCTTGGATGGTACACACACTGGGTAATGTCGTTCTGTAGGTTGGATGTTTAGTGTCGAGCACCCAGAGGGGGAGGGGGAGAGAGAGACTGTTTTGTGTCTAGCACCCAGAGAGAGACTGTTTAGAGAGAGAGGGAGAGGGAGGGAGAGACAGAGAGAGAGAGACAGAGAGAGAGAGACAGAGAGAGAGAGACAGAGAGAGAGAGACAGAGAGAGAGACAGAGAGAGACAGAGAGAGAGACAGGGACAGAGAGACAGGGACAGAGAGACAGAGAGAGAGGGAGAGAGAGACAGAGAGGGAGAGACAGAGAGGGAGAGACAGAGAGAGAGGGAGAGAGAGAGACAGAGAGTTTAGTGTCTAGCACTTAGAGAGAGAGACTGTTTAGTGTCTAGCACTTAGAGAGAGAATGTTTAGTGTCGAGCACCCAGAGAGAGAGAGAGAGACTATTTAGTGTCTAGCACCCAGAGAGAGAGAGAGACTGGGAGAGGGAGAGAGAGACTATTTAGTGTCGAGCACCCAGAGAGAGAGAGACTGGGAGAGGGAGAGAGAGACTATTTAGTGTCGAGCACCCAGAGAGAGAGAGAGAGACTATTTAGTGTCTAGCACCCAGAGAGAGAGAGAGACTGGGAGAGGGAGAGAGAGACTATTTAGTGTCGAGCACCCAGAGAGAGAGAGAGAGAGAGAGAGACTATTTAGTGTCTAGCACCCAGAGAGAGAGAGACTGGGAGAGGGAGAGAGAGACTATTTAGTGTCGAGCACCCAGAGAGAGAGAGAGACTGGGAGAGAGACGCTGTTTAGTGGTCTATCAGAGAGAGAGACTCGGAGAGAGACGCTGTTTAGTGGTCTATCACCCAGAGAGAGAGAGACTGGGAGAGAGAGACTGTTTAGTGTCTAGCACCCAGAGAGAGAGAGACTGGGAGAGAGAGACTGTTTAGTGGTCTATCACCCAGAGAGAGAGAGAGACTGGGAGAGAGAGACTGTTTAGTGTCTATCACCCAGAGAGCGAGAGAGAGAGACTGTTTAGTGTCTAGCACCCAGAGAGAGACTGGGAGAGAGAGACGGTTTAGTGTCTAGCACTCCGAGAGAGACTGGGAGAGAGAGACTGTTTAGTGTCTAGCACCCAGAGAGAGACTGGGAGAGAGAGACGGTTTAGTGGTCTATCACCCAGAGAGAGAGAGAGAGACTGGGAGAGAGAGACTGTTTAGTGTCTAGCACCCAGAGAGAGACTGAGAGAGAGAGAGAGACTGTTTAGTGTCTAGCACCCAGAGAGAGAGAGACACTGTTTAGTGTCTAGCACCCAGAGAGACTGGGAGAGAGAGAGAGAGAGAGAGAGAGAGAGAGAGAGACTGGGAGAGACACGCTGTTTAGTGGTCTAGCACCCAGAGAGAGAGAGAGACTGGGAGAGAGAGACTGTTTAGTGTCTAGCACCCAGAGAGAGAGAGAGACTGTTTAGTGTCTAGCACCCAGAGAGAGAGAGACTGTTTAGTGTCTAGCACCCAGAGAGAGAGAGAGACTGGGAGAGAGAGACTGTTTAGTGGTCTATCACCCAGAGAGAGAGAGAGACTGTTTAGTGTCTAGCACCCAGAGAGAGAGAGACTGTTTAGTGTCTAGCACCCAGAGAGAGAGAGAGACTGGGAGAGAGAGACTGTTTAGTGTCTATCACCCAGAGAGAGAGAGACTGGGAGAGAGACGCTGTTTAGTGGTCTATCACCCAGAGAGAGAGAGAGACTGTTTAGTGGTCTATCACCCAGAGAGAGAGAGAGACTGTTTAGTGGTCTATCACCCAGAGAGAGAGAGTCGCTGTTTAGTGGTCTATCACCCAGAGAGAGAGAGACTGGGAGAGAGAGACTGTTTAGTGGTCTATCACCCAGAGAGAGAGAGAGACTGGGACAGAGACAGAGAGACTTCAGTGTCTAGCACTCAGAGAGAGAGAGAGACTGGGACAGAGACAGAGAGACTTCAGTGTCTATCACCCAGAGAGAGAGAGAGACTGGGACAGAGAGACTTCAGTGTCTAGCACTCAGGAATGTGTTGTTCTGTTTACCTCAGTGTGTCCTGCATCCGTGTGTTTATTGACACGCCAACTCAATCTAATTGTTATTTAGATTTTTTTTGTTTTACATAATTACACGTGTGCGTGTTGTATTGCAGGGTTTGCGGTGGCCCACTGTGTATCTCAGCACAGCCCGTCCCCCCTCTCCTCCCCCTCCCCCCCCTCCTCAGGCAGCACCGGACCATGTGACTCTGTTACAGCCAGTACGATATCAGCCAACAGCCCTACAGGTAACACACACACACACCAGTACTGTAGATGCTAGGCTTAGATAGCAGTCGTCTGTAGCGATCGTTAGCTCTCGATGCTAGGCTTAGAAAGCAGTCGTCTGTAGCTATCGTTAGCTCTAGATGCTAGGCTTAGATAGCAGTTGTCTGTAGCTATCCGTTAGCTCTAGATGCTAGGCTTAGATAGCAGTGGTCTGTAGCGATCGTTAGCTCTAGATGCTAGGCTTAGATAGCAGTTGTCTGTAGGGATCGTTAGCTGTCGATGCTAGGCTTAGATAGCAGTCGTCTGTAGCTATCGTTAGCCCTAGATGCTAGGCTTAGATTGCAGTCGTCTGTAGCGATCGTTAGCCCTAGATGCTAGGCTTAGATAGCAGTCGTCTGTAGCTATCGTTAGCTCTAGATGCTAGGATTAGATAGCAGTCTGTAGCGATCGTTAGCTCTAGATGCTAGGCTTAGATAGTAGCTATCGTTATCTCTAGATACTAGGCTTAGAAAGCGGTTGTCTGTAGCTATCGTTAGCTCTCGATGCTAGGCTTAGATAGCAGTCGTCTGTAGCTATCGTTAGCTCTCGATGCTAGGCTTAGAAAGCGGTTGTCTGTAGCGATCGTTAGCTGTCGATGCTAGGCTTAGATAGCAGTCGTCTGTAGCTATCGTTAGCTCTAGATGATAGGCTTAGATAGTAGCTATCGTTATCTCTAGATGCTAGGCTTAGATAGCAGTCGTCTGTAGCAATCGTTAGCTCTAGATGCTAGGCTTAGATAGGAGTCGTCTGAAGCTATCGTTAGCTGTCGATGCTAGGCTTAGATAGCAGTCGTCTGTAGCTATCGTTAGCTCTAGATGCTAGGCTTAGATAGCAGTCGTCTGTAGTGATCGTTAGCTCTCGATGCTAGGGTTAGATAGCAGTTGTCTGTAGCGATCGTTAGCTGTCGATGCTAGGCTTAGATAGCAGTCGTCTGTAGCTATCGTTAGCTGTCGATGCTAGGCTTAGATAGCAGTCGTCTGTAGCTATCGTTAGCTCTAGATGCTAGGCTTAGATAGCAGTCGTCTGTAGCTATCGTTAGCTCTAGATGCTAGGCTTAGATAGTAGCTATCGTTATCTCTAGATGCTAGGCTTAGATAGTAGCTATCGTTAGCTCTAGATGCTAGGCTTAGATAGCAGTTGTCTGTAGCGATCGTTAGCTCTAGATGCTAGGCTTAGATAGCAGTCGTCTGTAGCGATCGTTAGCTCTAGATGCTAGGCTTAGATAGCAGTTGTCTGTAGCGATCGTTAGCTCTAGATGCTAGGCTTAGATAGTAGCTATCATTAGCTCTAGATGCTAGGCTTAGATAGCAGTCGTCTGTAGCTATCGTTAGCTCTAGATGCTAGGCTTAGATAGTAGCTATCGTTAGCTCTAGATGCTAGGCTTAGATAGCAGTTGTCTGTAGCGATCGTTAGCTCTCGATGCTAGGCTTAGATAGCAGTCGTCTGTAGCTAACCGGTTGAGCTAACATTAACCCCTCTTCCTCCTCAGATGAGGAGACGTTCTTGGAGCACACCCCTCCTTCGTCCTCCGGTGGAGAGGCAGGAGGAAGAGGAGGAGGAGAGTTAACCGGTTCCCCTGTCCCGTCTGTCCTGGCCCCCAGCCTCACCCCTGCCTCCCAGCCTAACATCTCTCTACTGACCGACGACAACACAGACTCTCTGAGCGTCGAATCACTGACCCTGCTGCCCCCCGCTGACCACCTACACGCACTCGGCTCACACACACACCTCGGCTCACACACACACCTCGGCTCACACACACACCTCGGCTCACACACACACCTCGGCACTGATACGGCTATCAGGGAGGAGGAGGAGGAGGAGGAGGAGGAGGAGGAGGAGGGGCTAGAGAAGAGAGAAGGGAAGGAGCCAAAGGAGGAAGTGGAAGGGTCGGCGATGGAGGAGGAGGAGGAGGAGGAGGGGCTAGAGAAGAGAGAAGGGACGGAGCCAAAGGAGGAAGTGGAAGGGTCTGCGATGGAGGAAGAGGAGGAGGAGGAGACTGAAACCGATACAACAATTCAAGAGACAGCTGAAGCAGAGATGGGAACGCCTACTGAGCAAGACACGCCCCTAGAGGCAGAGGGAGACACACCCCTTTCTTCTGAGGGAGACACACCCCTTTCAGCTGCATCAGAAGGGGAGGAGACTGGTCAGGACACACCCACGGGAGAGGAAGCAGAGAAAGACACACCTCCGAAAGAGGACACACCCACCGAAACAGCGTGATTAAAGAGGACACACCCACAGAAACGCCATGATTAAAGAGGACACCCACCGAAACAGCGTGATTAGAGGACACACCCACAGAAACAGCGTGATTAAAGAGGACACACCCACAGAAACACCCTGATTAAAGAGGACACACCCACAGAAACACCCTGATTAGATGACACACCCACCCTGATTAGAGGACACACCCACACCCTGTATGATAGGATAGGAGAGTAGTCCCGCCTCTCTAAAATCACCCCTCCCTTTCCAGTTGTTTTGACCAGCTCTCTGGTTCCTCCCACTAGATTCAGCAGCCTGCTCGCGCATGGCTAACGACCAGAGGAGTGTGGATCCCTGTCTCTGTCTCTCACACAGCAGTAGAGAGCAGATCCCTGTCTCTCACACAGCAGTAGAGAGCAGATCTCTGTCTCTCACACAGCAGTAGAGAGAGCAGAT